>NC_054054.1:17980288-18337788 GCF_017639655.2 Falco naumanni | reverse complement strand
TTACTATTTCTTCTGTTCACACTGGACCTAGGGAACAAAGGTGGTTTCTGTGAATTTAAAATTTCTCTCATTTGATTTTTTAGTTTTAAAAGCTTGATTTTATCCTTTTTGTAGGCTTTATAAGAACAGTGTAGTGTAAGTTGTCAGAAGCAAAGCTGTTATCATAAGCTAAGCCAATATGAAGTACTGAAGAAAGGGGCAGGGAAGCAGGGGGAGAAGGATGACGATAATGATCCTAGATGAGGAACTTTGAAATATTTCTGATGGTCAGAAGCAGTCTGATCTCTGCTTCAGATTTACCTGACCATGGTTTTAGCCACTGCTATTTTTGTGACTGTGTGTGTTAGGATAGCTGTATTTAAATGATAGTAAAAGGGGATTTATTCTGGTGCTAAATTGGAGTGACTGGCAGGGCTCCCCATGAACCTGCCTCAGACCTTACCTGAGTAAGCTTCCTCACCTGCAAAGGCCTCTCTGACAGGGTTTCATGGAACTTAGAGATGGTGAAATCTTAATTATTGATTTCACTTGACTATTATTTTATGGCATTATTATTTTTTCTGTTGGTCCTTTTTGATGATCTTCAGAAAATTATGGCAAGTGGCTACCCTGGAGCAAATTGCTTCTGCTGCTTTGGCCCACTGACCAGCTTTGAGGGACAGAGTGCAGGTTTTAACACTCTGACCGCTTGTGTTGGGTTTTTTTCCACCTTCTCTGTGCTGGGTCTGCACCCACCTTCCAGCGCAGGGTCTCGGGCTGGGCCCAGTGTTCGGGCTGAGGCTGTTTCTGTTCAGAGGCAAACAGACAAGTTATTTGTTGATCTATTGTCTGCGCTCCAGGGTGACATTTGCTCCTGTGGGTGTTGTGATATCTATCACTTATATTCATCTGCTAACTGTTACAGTGGGTCGGGTCTTGACGATCTCCTCTGAAAGCCAACCATAACAATCCAGCTGTATTTCTTCAAACAAGGATGTAGTGGCATTAGTGTTTCCACACGTTGTTAGACTGTTTTCCCCCTAAATGAATTCTACTGCAATTCATAATGGCAAAAGCATAATTCAGAGTGAGACCCAGCAAAGCACTTGATTATCATTAGCAGTTCTGGTCACTGTTTTTCTTTCCATCTAGACCTTAATCCTTTCCATCAGCTGTGGGAATGAAACAAAATAGAGTGTATAAATGATATCCACTTGACTCTTGGAAGCAAGGCAACTGTGTGCAGTGAACCACTGGTTGCCCGCTTTTTCAAAATAAAAGAAACCAAGGAAGAATAGGAAGTTCAGTTTTAAGGCCTTTTTTGCTTCCTCTGAATCTTATCTTGAAAAATGTTTGGTTCAGTATTTAATGACTGACTTGATTTAACCTGCTCAATCATATATGCTACATTCTTTCACAGTGTTGCTGTACCTGTCAAGACTGTCACTGGAGAGCTCTGTATATAAATGAGAGGCCATGCTTGAAACTTTCTCCTGCCAAGTCTCATCCTGTTGGGGAATAATAGCAGGTTTTTGGCCTAGATGTTCTTCGGACTAAAGTCAGTAAATTTCCTTTGTGAAAAAGATCTGAAGAGAAAGACTTGGTCCTTGGTTCTGATACCTTGTGCTTTATTGGCTTTTTTCCCTTGAGAAAATAGTTTTATCTAATAAAAAGCTACATTTCTTATTCACCAGAGCCACTGGAAGTAACATTTTTTTTATAGCTGCCTTTCTCTCCTGTAGTAATTCAGTAATGCCCAATCCCATTGTTTGTCTGTTGATCAAAATTTAACAATCATTATGAAGCCTAATTTCATCAAAACTTCCATGCATCTAATAATGTTCTTAGCTTCTACTTATGAGCCCTTAAACTCAGTGCCGTTTCGAAGTTTATTTATGCGTGTCTCCTTTTTCTTGGCCTTCAAAAAATAGCAAGGGGTCCTTCCTGTAAGCGACATGGCAATTGCAGAGTGGGTTCCCCAGGAAAGCACCTTATATCATAGAGCTCCTGCAACATCTCTCAGCTGCTGGACCCTGTGACGTGTCCTGTTTTGTTAACTGAGTTCAGTCTCCATCATGTGTGTCTCCCTCTCCCAAATCACAGTCCTAATTACTCCTTCTGGAAGGTTTGTGTGGGATCAGATGCACACCACGCGTTCATGCACAAGGTAACTCTCAAGAGCGTTACTCATGAATTGGCTCACCCCATCTAAATATAATTGAATAACCTCATTCATTAGAGAGAAGCCAGGAGAAGTTGGGTAAAATAGAGGCGCTAAAGTTTCTCTAGATACCACAGAAATTCTGCTTTAGAAGGGGAAGCTGCTTCATATTGATCCAAGATCTGTCTGAAACTCTTTAAAATAGCAGGCAGAACTTAGAGATGGGAAGAGAGCATGTTAAGTTTTACTTTCAACTGTAAGGTACAGGTTGATACTGCGAAACAGATTAATTAATAATTTCAGGCATTGTCTCAAATATGGTCAGAAAATGGTCACTCTTCTCTCTTGCCCTTGCTACAGAAATGGAAATTGTAGGCATGTGATATGCTGGTTTCTGGCCTTTGGTTTTAGGCAAACTTAATTCTTTTGTGGTGTTACAGCTTAACTTGATACGAGCTTTCTTTCTCTTCTGAACAAAAAAGGGAGTATTTTCTAGTGGCTGCTCAAGCCAAGATTACTTCATTCCTGAGGAAAGAAGTTTCTCTCAAGCAGACAGGGGCACTCAACCATTAAGTGAAATGTGCGGTGGAGAGAAAGATAGAAAAATCCTTAAAGAAACTGTAATCGCATCCTAGTAAAAGGGCCAGCTCTCTCATGTCAGAAGAAATGGTTTTGTGCTCGTTGCCAAGGAAATAGTACATGTGGTGTTCACCACCACAGAGGTGAATTTACTTCTTGTTTGGAATATTAAGCTATGAGGTAGGTTTGAACCTTTCCTTAGGTAAAGGAAAAATCTCCTTTATCCTTTGGTTTGTGGAATTTCTGAGAACTAAATGGCGATTCTTGTTCTTCAACAGAAACAGACTGGAGTGATGTGTTAACATAGTGGGATGAGAAAATGTCAAATGCAATGGAATTAATGCCAGAAAAACGTATGCTGTGTAGTGACTGAATTTTATCCAACCAACCCTATTTCTTTTGTAATTTCTCTGTCCTCCTCCGTCTTCATTCCTGGCCTGTTACATACCTCCCCAAAATCAGAATAGCTGCCCCCCTCCATCCCCTGCCCTGATGCCTCAAATATGATAGCACTTGTTCTCTCCCTGTGCATACTGAAAAACTGTAAATGACTGCAATATCTGCAAGACAAAGACTGCATAACCTCCTGTAGTAGTTGTACTTCTTCCTGAGCTTTGGTTGCTTAAGTGGTATAAAAATCCACTCTTACAATAAAAATTTTAAAATCTTACTCTCTTACAATGAAAAAAATTATTGTAGGAGAACATTTGGTTCCTTCATTCTCTTACAATTAGAGCTTGTATTAACTTTTTCATTGTTGTCGCACTGTTGTGTGCTAGAAAATCTGATAGTATGTATATTTAACAGTGGCAATTCAGTAAAATCAGTAAAATTTGTTTTCTTTATGTAGTGTTTCCCAGTAAGACCTTAAACCCGTAATGTATGTAGGGGGTAAGAGATCTCCGAACAAAAATAGTTTCTGTTTACATTGAAGAACAGCAATTATATAGCTTCAAAATATCACTAGGGGTTCGTAGGCAGAGAATTCACACCAAGTCAGTTACGACCTTTTAGGCCCGCTGGTGGTAGCTACCTGTTAATAGATTTGTTGCTATGTAATCACACTGCATTACTTGATAGGTAACTGTAGGACAGCAACAGGAATGACTGAAATTTTTTGAAATTGACTGTTGTTGCTGAACTGGATAGAGGGGCCAGTGAATTTGAAACAAAGAGCTCTGGCCTCTGGCAGAGGATGCTTGTTTTTGTAGACAAGGCTCTAGAAATAAGTTGGCTTTCGTGATATGCAGTAACGGCAAACACCAGAGCTGTGCAAGGGTGAAAGCAAACCACAGGTGCTGCGCTGGGCAAAGCAAGCCAAGCCATGTCGGCCAGTGTGCTGTGAACATTGCTGGGTCATGCTGTGCTGCAGGTCCCAGTGTGCTTGGGATCTGCTGGGCTTTGCCCAGCTAGAGGCAGCCAAGGCAGTTCTCTGCCTCTGCCACAGCACTCCTCTGGGGTTTGGAGCCAGCTTGTTAACTTGCCCAAGTCCCAGTCTGAGATACCGATGTCTCTCTGTAGGTAGTTAAATGAGTAGTTAAAGTCTCTCTGTAGGCTGGCTTTCAGAGTTTCTGTGCTCTTTTGCAGTGATTGGACTGGGATCTTGGAAATAGATTGTAATGGTGGAAATCAAGTTGGATTTTTAAGTAGTTACTGCAGTCAAACTGTGCTTTTAGTGAGCACAGCGCAGGTTTCATTACTGACCTCGGTATAAGGGGATTTCTTCCTGTGCCATAAGTTTTTCTCACCTCATGTCTATAGGTTCCTGCCATAGCAAAGGGCTGACTTGGATTTGAGGTAATCTATTATTGTGATAGTTTAAAGGCAAAACCAGTAGTTAATTAAGGAATGAGGATTTCTAACCGGTATCAGTTTGTGTGTTCACTTTATTCTTCTTTGCTATGCATCACATGATTTTTGTAAGTACATGTAGAAATATACATATATGTATATAACTGCATATGCACCAGGTATATTGTTTAATCCAGGTTGATTAACAGGCTTTACTGTGAAGTGGAGTGGATGCCTTTCAGGCTGTGATCCTGTAAATACAAGTGGCATTGGAGAGTATTATCCACTAATTGTAGCATTTTTCAGTTTAAGATGCTATCCACGTTGAAGTGCATTGTTGTTCTTGAGTATGACCCTCAAAATTTCCCAGAAACAGCAACAGTGATACATGAAACTCTATAACAGCACTGCATTGTACACAGCTGTGAGTCGTATATCAGATACCTGTACCCAAAGATCCTTTCTGCCTCTTAATCCTCCTGATCAGCTGCCGCCTTCCTGGGTGTTGACCTTAGTGTGTCTCTGAGAGCTGTTTCTTCTTCACCCCTTCCTCCCTCTCTGAGCAAAACTTTTCTAAGAGCTGTGGAGATGTTTAGGTTGGCACCATCTAAGGAGGGAGAGAGCTTGGCATGGGGAATAGCAGTTGATCGTGGGGCTGCAGACCTTAGCACTATTTGAGGACTGTGTTTTCCTGAGGGATGCAGTCCAGCTGAGTGGGGAGCCTTCTTGCAGAGAGGCATGAGTAGCTGGGCTGTGTTTCTTCAGGGTCTGCACTCTGGCAGGGATAAGATCCTGGAAACCTTTGCCGCCAAACCAGTGTAGCCACTTCTGTGATGTTGTGGCTAACCAACCTCTGGCAACAGACAGGCAAAGGAGGAAGAAACTATGTGAAGATCCTCTAAGATAACTGAAACTATACTGAAGTACCAGAAAAAAAATCATGGGAAGAGTTTCCTACGAAACAAGAAAAACAGATATGTAAAGGCAGCACTTTGTTTGAAAGCTGAAGTAGAATTCAGTGATCTTTGATAAATCATCAAAGTTGGAAGGGCAAGAAGAACATCTGATATAAATGCTGATACCATGGACTTATGAAGTAACTTTTTTAAGGGGTGGCAGAACAAAATACAAGCAGGCAAATAGAGCAGTTAAGCCTTCAGGAACTCTATTAGACTAAATACTGAAGACATGATTTTGACAAGAAAGCAGTTAAATTTCCTCATGTGTCTACATCCTTCTTCAGTAAAACCCATCCAGAGGCATTGAAAATCATGTCTTTGTCATTGCCAATGAGCATCTTAAAGGCATGGGAATTCCTTGTGTTGTAAGCTTTCTTGGGGAAAACCTGCTATCTTTTGAACACAGATGATAAGTCTGCTTCAGAAAACAAAGTTCAAACAAGGCTGGGGAAAAGTGTGCCTAGGAAATGGTAATGGAAAAGAAAAATAGGCACAGGGTTGCTTTGCTGTTACAGTGTTACATGACGTGCAAAACTGAAATACCATTTCTCAACTGATTGTCATGTGAAACATTTGTGTTGTGGCCACCTTGTCTCCTCTTCCATGCTTCCTCATGAAGTTCATCTGCTGAATTGTGCTGAAAGTGTTGCAGGGGACCAGTGTGGAATAAAACATCTCTTTGAGCAAGACTCTAATCCAAAGTAGATTTGTCATTCTTGCTGCACTGCAGTATTTTATCAGTCTGTTTGTTAACTAAGTAGTCATATTATTTCTTAAGTTAAAGGCTTTGTATATACAGATTTTTAATTTTAACAAAAAGGTGGTTGTTCTGCTATTTAGGTATCTTTGGTTGAAGCAACAGCATACTGTAGTAAAATCCATGTGTGTGAGAAGCTCCTTTGAAAGTGGGCTTGATACTTGGTTAGGGGAAAGTATCGGTTGGTTCTTGAGCAACCCAGTCTTCTCCTGCATCCTACTGAGTCACCCAAAGCACTCAGCTAGAGAAGCAGAACTGCCCTGGTAACGACGGAAGTGTTGGAAATAGAAAAACAACCCAGGCTTATGCAGCAGGAGCTCTGCAAAATGCTGCTGACCTGGTAGAAGCACAACCCGCAAACAGAATGGCTATGGGAGCAAGCAGGGACTTGGGTCAGGACCACTTTTTTTTCCTGCTCCCCTTTTTCTATATTTTTATAGACTGCATGTGTTGTTCCCTGCTGGTACCATTGTTTTTTCTTTCTTTTTTGAAAGAAAAATATTAATGTGGTCCAGTTGGTACTCTTGGGTTGAGATTATTGGGTTTTTTAACAGTTGTGTATGATTTGTAGAGTTTGATATGAAGCAATGTGAAGTTTTCTAATTATGGAGCATTTACATGCACTGATACCCAATTCAAAACATGTATTTCCTTTGGAAATCACCTTCATCTTTTATATGCAAATAACTGTCTTGTTAGCTGTCTTAAGACTATATGGGTGGTTTTCTCTTATTTCCCCCTGGAATTAGATACTTGAGGGGAAAACCAGAGGATCAACTTGTTGAACCTTTGCAACTCCCTGGTAGCCTGTACTCTTTGGATTGTCTGAGCTCTAAGGATGGCCCAGCAAAGGCAACTGAGCAAGGGGACTGACAGCGATGTGGGGACTGGGGTCCCCTTGCTTGTACCAAATACCCGGCAGCTAGGGCTGTGCCACATGAGGGGCTGCAGGGGTTTTGTTACAGTGCAGATATGTTCCCTGGCTGCCAGCGCACTCAAGTGAAACACACTGCCAGCTACTAAGAAACTAAACAAAGGGACACTCCAGATAGCCTTGGAACAGTCATGCAGATAGCGACAAAACTTAGCAAAGGGGAAGTGTTGCTGAACGGTGAAGGCAGACAGATGGGTGTGAAAGCAGACAGAATGGGAAGTGAAAGAGCTGCAGCGCTCTCATAGGCTTTCCCCGCTAGTCTGGGGCATCCAGGTGCAGATTGCACAAACAAAGCTATTTTCCTATTTGTGAAAAAACCCCACATATATATTTTTAAATATGCACTGATGTTTCCAATAATAGTTCTGAAAATAGACAATAAAATAAAATTACCATTTGAGGACATGTTTTACTTTATAAACCACAGCAACATTCCATATGGTGTTGCTGTCTGGATTCCCTTCGTATTAACTTAGCTGTTATGTGTGGCTTTAGCCTTCATGTTTTAGTAGATGAAATATGTTTGAAGGCGCTAAGGTTATAAATATGATGACTGTTTTGTCCTTGCATTCTCAAAAATCTGTCATTAAGACAGCTCACTGTGAAGTAAATACTAAAAGGATTTTACATCAGAGAATCAGAAAGCATCACAGCGTAATGAGGCTGCAGCATGTCTATTGCTAAAACAACAGCAAAGTTGAATGGAGTTTTCATTTACTGTCTCATAAATTGATTTTAGTTTACAGTGCTGTAGGCTAGGTCTCCGTATTTTTGTTTAATTGAATAGCAAGACATATAATTAGCCTGCCTTGTACCCACACAAGCTCCTGAGCCAGTGAATTTTCCTGCAGACTCTGATCTGCTTATCCTGTGTACTGGGTGGAGTTTTTTTTTAGGTAAAACCAGCTCAAGCTGCAAGTCAAAGTGGGCAAGAAAATTATACTAGTCTTAATGGTCTATTACCTGTGATGTAAAATAAATGTAGTTAAAAATGCTCTTTAGAGATTCTTATTCCTGGTCTCTTGTAATTCTCAGAAAAATGTATTCCTTTTATTTGCTGGGGGTTTTTTTCAGCTGTTATATGAGAAGTTGAATTATGTTGTGACTTATCTTTTCCTGTTAGTATAATCTTTTTTGTTTATGATACTATTGTTGCCTAATAAGTTATTTCATAGAAGGCTTTGGAGTGCGACAGCTATTAACAGTTGCTGCTTGTAGCGGGAACAAAGGAAAATAGCTTCTAGTAGAGTTATTGGAGCAAGCCAGTTGATGCTTATATCTGTATATGTAGTGAGTGGAGAAAGCTGCCCACAACTGCTAATGCTTGCTGCTAACACCACCTCAGCAGAATACTGTTCTGTTTCATCTGTTTTCAATAAGAAATATCGCAGTGTTTAATGGAGGTGAGGGCAAGGGTGTGGGCACTGGATTTATGCCTTCACTGCAGCCTCAGAAATGTTTTGGGGGTTGCAGGCATTGTTTTTGGTAACCAGTGTTACCGAACATGCACAGCTAAAACTCCCCATCTGCCTTCTCAAGGTAGTAAAGTTGTGATAAAGGCATTCAGTGCCTGTCAACAGAAGTGATCCGACACCTTATCTGCCTGTAGCAAATGCATCTTTGAACAGGACTCTTGCCGTGCCTGCTGTGGCTTGGCGGTGTGCTGGTCTGCTGGTGCTGCCAGTGGGTGAAAGTGGGATGTTTTCTCTGTACTGCTTCCTGGGAATGGTTTGGTGAAAGGGCACAGAGCAGGAACTCTGTATGCACCCCACAAACCGAAGTTACTCTTCTGTACACATATCCTTTGGCTAGAGCCAAGAAGCCTAGCTGTTCAGTTCATATGCCTCACACATGCAACTTCATAGCTTTTCATCAGCAGGGCCAGGTTAACCCTTTCTTTTGGTCTCAAATTTCCCCTGCAGCACAGTGAAATTAGTACAAAAATCTACGTGGTCTCAAAAACCCAAGAGACTAAAAAAAAACCCTAAAGCCATTATTGAACAGCTCAGCTAAGGGAATCTATGATGATGGCTTTGGGATAATCCCTCATCAGTCTCATTTTGGAAGTCAGCTGCCCAGGCACAATACCACACCACCACAAATTCGCGTATACCTCTAGTCCAAAAAGAAGCAGCGTTAGTCTATCAGAAGCGTGGTAGCCATTTTAATCCCATGTTTATTGTTGTTGTTTTTTTCTTTAGGGTACCATCTTTCTGCCTGGCAACAGAGTAATTGAGCATCCCTGCAATGAAGAAAGTCCAGGAAAGTTCCTTTTTGAAGTTGTTCCAGGTAGGATATTCTACTTTATGTAAAAAGTCTTTGCAGTGCGTTCTGACAGAACAGAAGCTGAGGGTGATTAATGAATCAGGTAAAGGGAAAAAAAAAATTGGTTACGTTTTTAATACTTCCATTCATAATTTTTTCATTCACCTCCGGGCAGTGTAGGAAAAGGATGTGGTTTTTATTTCTCAGTGTAAAGCATGATTGTTCATGGCAAGGGGCTGCACCCCTGAGTGGCATAGTGACAGCACAAGTGTATTTGGTAATTATTTTAGATTATATTGGATGCTATGAAGTGTGTCCTGTGGTAACAAAGGAATCTGTAACTTAGCATCAACAGTTTATCAGTATAGCACATGGACTTGATGACATCAGTACCATAATTTAAGAATGCTCCCTGGTCACTGTGGGTGGATAGACAGATTGTAACAACAGCAGGCATTGCTGCTTTGAAACACTACACTTACTTTCAGTTGTGGTTTTTTTGATTGGGTGGTGGTTTTTTTCCTGGGGGGTAGATTTGTTTAAAGAACATTACCCTGTCAACTGACTGGTACTCCTGACTTCGCTGTATTGCTTAAATTATTTGCTAGCCTTTCTTTTGCTCCCTTGGACTTCTAAAGGCAGACTTTGGCCTGCCTGCAGGGCTGGTTGACAGAGTCCTGCAGGGCCAAGGGGTCCAGGCAGGCTGGGCGTCCTTCAAGAAGCAAATCTTACAGATGCAGGAGCAGGCTGTGCCTGTGTGTTGAAAGCTGAGCTGGTGGGGAAGGAGACCAGCCTGGCTGAACAGAGAGCTTGGGCTGGCATTCCGGGAAAAACAGAGTTTATGACATTTGGAAGAAGGATCAAGCAACTCAGGCAGACTAGAAGGATTTTGTGAGGTTATGCAAGGGAAAATTAGAAGGGCCAAAGCCCAGCTAGAATTTAATCTGGCTACTGTGGTAAAAGACAACAAAAAAGTTTCTCTAAATTCATTAGCAACAGGAGGAGGGCTAAGGAGAATCTCTGTCCTTTATTGGATGCGGGGACAAACAGTGGCAAAGAATGAGGAAAAGGCTGAGGTACTTAATGCCTTCTTTGCCTCAGCCTTCAATAGTAAAACCAGTTGTTCTCAGGGTACCCAGCCCCCTGAGCTGGATGACAGGGACGAGGAGCAGAATGAAGCCCCCATAACCCAGGGGGAAACAGTTTTACAGTCAGTGCTACACCACTGGGACACACACATGTCTGTGGGGCCACATCAGATCCACCCCAGGGCACTGAGGGAGCTGGTGGAGGAACTCGCCAAGCCGCTCTCCACTGATCACAGTCCTGGCTAACCGAGGAGGTCCCAGTTGACTGGAATTCAGCAAATGTGGTGCCAGTCTACAGGAAGGGCGGTAAGGAGGATCCAGGGAACTACAGGCCTGTCAGCCTGACCTCGATGCTGGGGAAGGTTATGGAGCTGATCATCTTGAACACCGTCCTTACAGGACAGCCAGCTGATCAGGCCCAGCCAGCAGGGGTTTATGAAAGGCAGGTCCTGCTTGACAAACCTGATCTCCTTGTACAAGGTGACCTGCTTAGTGGATGAGGGAAAGGCTGTGGATGTCTACCTGGACTTCAGTAAAGCCTTTGACACTTTCCCAAAGCATTCTCCTGAGGAAACTTGCTGCTCATGGCCTAGGTGAGTGTACTTTTCACTGGGGAATAAAGTGGCTGGACGGCTGGGCCTGAAGAGTTGTAAATACAGATTCAACCATGCAGAGTGCCGGGTCCTGCCCTGGGGTCACACCGGCCCCACGCAGCGCTCCAGGCTGGGGCAGAGCGGCTGGGAAGTGCCTGGGGGGAAAGGGCCTGGGGGTGCCGGTGGGCAGCCGGCTGGGCAGGAGCCAGCACCGTGCCCAGGTGGCCAGGAGGGCCAGCAGCATCCCGGCTTGTGTCAGCAACAGCGTGGCCAGCGGGACCAGGGCAGTGACCGTCCCCCTGCACTGGGCACTGGTGAGGCCGCCCCTGGAATCCTGTGTTCAGGTTTGGGCCCCTCGCTGCAGGAGGGACACTGAGGGGCTGGAGCGTGTCCAGAGACGGGCAGCGGGGCTGGGGAAGGGGCTGGGGCACAAGTGTTGTGAGGGGCGGCTGAGGGAGCCGGGGTGTTTAGCCTGGAGACGAGGAGGCTCAGGGGGGGGCTTATCGCTCTCTGCCACTGCCTGACAGGAGGCTGTAGGCGGGTGGGGGTCGGTCTCTCATCCCAAGTAACAATCGATAGAATGAGGGGAAACAGCCTCGAGCTGCACCAGTTTGGATATTAGGAAAAATTTATTCACTGAAAGGGTTATCAGGCACTGGAACAGGCTGGCCTGGGGAGGTGGTTGAGTCTCCATCCCTGGAGGTATTTAAAAGAGGTAGATGCAGTGCTTAGGGACATGGTTTAGTGGTGGATTTGGCATCGCTGAGTTAATGGTTGAACTCCATGATCTTAAAGGACTTTTTCAACCTAAATGATTCTATGTTGCAACACCCAGTTAGTCCACTGTGTTTATTCAATGTGTTCTGTTAATCACCCTGTTAATTTTCAATAATCACCCAATTACTTTTCCAATTGTGGCTATCTAAAAGGGTAAATAGAGGATAATGCTTATTGAAACTCACCTCTGTGTTCTTGTTCTTAAACCATCCCAGAGCCAAGGCACAAATGTAGTTGTCTTGACTAATGCATGGAGATTTTGATATGTTGTAGAAGTGTAAGAAATATGAAGTAGATTTCAAAGCTAAGGAGGCCAGTTGCTCACTGGAATTTGCAGATGCAGCTCAGCACAGTGTAGCTTTATTTTGATTCTATACATGGCAAGGGATTTTATTATGAAAGCTACGTGCTGTAAGGGATTAGTATGCAAAGAAAGCAAGCATGGTATCTGTGAGGTTTGCTTAACGCTCACCCTAGTTTGAATTCATGACACTTTAAAAAGTTTCTCACTGTGGTCTGTATCTTTTTCATATCTTCAAAATATTGAAAGAAACCAATTATTAACATTGCAGGTCTAGGGTTGACTAAAATTTTGTTTCCATTGAAAATTAAAGAGAGCTCTGAAAAAGTGTGTCTGTCTGTCTTCCCCTCCTCCCCAAACACACAGAATGCTTTCTTACCTAAAATTTACAGGCAAAATGGGACATCTTATCAGGCATTTCATAAATTAGGCCTGTATTTCTTCTGGATGTTGTAGATGGGAAAGAGAGAAGCTGAGCTGCTGCAGCTGTAGCTGTTGCGATTATTGAAGTAGGGTCCATACTCTACAGCAGGGGGTGTGGAGCACTGATTTCGGTGATGATGCTCTCTCCTCCTGATAGACATGACCATGGGAGAAGGGCCTTTAGTTCCTGCTGCAGGTTAAACTAGAAGGTGCTGTTAAAGAAGTGCACAAAAACGGGCTGTTCCTATCTCAGGATGGCTGCGATGCCACCTTTGCTGCCACATCACAGGTGCTGCCACAGGTGAAGACATTGATGTAAAGGGTTTTGCTGAAGTTGGTGCTCTATATGTCCTGATTCATATGACAATCTTTATCTGTCTGATGATGTTCACCCTGGGTATGCTTATTATGCCTCTGGTCTATGTGAAATTGGCATCGAGTGTGGAATATTTAACCGTAGGCCTGAGGGGTGTGTGTGGTGTAGGCACAGAAACCTTCCTGTGCAACCATGCAGGCAGCTGTGTGGCACCAGAGGGTCACTGCCTGTGTGGGACCTGCCAGAGCTGCGCTGCAGAAAGCGCCCTCAGATGCAGTTTGCAGTTTTCCCTGAAAGGAAAGAACTTGGCTGATAACAGGATAGTAGGAAATGGTAATGGAATAAGGGTTGAACAGTCAACCATTAACGTTTTGAAGGCAGGCCCTCCTCTCCATGTTCAAGCACTTGCCTCAGAGATCACTCATTTCCTGTGTACGAACTCATCCCAAACATCACCGGTGTCTGGTGGGATGTGTACATCACATTTGGAGGTGAAACGGTACTTTGCTGCTGAGTTTGAGTGCTTTTACCACAGTACCTTGCAGTTGCCTAAATTTTAGAAAGCCTCCAGAGAATGCCATGTTTCATCCGTGTTTTGAGTTCTCGGTATGCTGTCTCAGCCACCATCTGTGTTGCTTCTGCTCCCATAATTTGGCTGTTTATTGCTTGGCACTTTTCACTCAATTTTCTTCCAGCCTGAGCGCTTATGTGCCAAGCCTCATCCCAAGATCGTCCTACCCCAGGTTAAAAAGTCCTGTGCAGCATCACTGACAGTGGGAAAGCAAGCTGCTGAACTGATGGACAATGCTGATGGGAGAGCATGATCACTCTTGTAACTTCACAAAATATTTGATATGCCATCTTTCTATGCAGTTAAATTTAAAAGTAATTTGCAATTAATTTTTGGGCTGCCTTCAATATTTATCCAGCACTTCCCTGGGAATCAGACAGTATTTTTTGTTTTGTTTGTGCGTTCTTAATTCTGGGTATGGAGTTTTGACTGTGTTTAGGATAGCACCAGTATATTTATGTTTTCCCCCCTTCCTAACAAGCACGTAGCTATAGTGACTTCATACTGGAACAGTTCTCCTGATGAAATATTATGCTAAGAATTCATGCCAAAAAAAAAGGTTTTGGGCAATCAGGTAGGACATTTCATGCCACAGCACCAGTCTTTGGGGGATGGAATTAAGATTGAGACTCAGGCTGAGTGTGGAGGCATCACAGTACCTGTAGAAGTGGTGTCAGCTGTATGTTAATCAAAGATGAAGCGAGCTTTGCCGCCATCATTGTGTCACAGTTGGTTCTCAAGGCAAGTATTGTTGGTCTTTTTTAATGGAGCTGTTTGTCATCTGTAGCCTCTTCGTGACTCAGTATAAAAATCAGTTTTATTGGCTGACAGCAACAAAACTGAGCTCATTGAGTGTAATAGAGAAAAATATATTGTAGCCAAGGTTCTGTTTAGCCTTTGTTAGCTTTCATATGAGAAAACAGCTGCATAGCAACAGGTTCTATTTGCAGGGTTTTTTAAAATTTGTCAGCTTATATGAATGTTGTGTTAAATGTATGGCACTGAAGCACACACTGCTCTTGGATTCTGTTTTCCTTGTATTAAAAGATGAAGTAATTTTAGTTGTAATCCCAAAGGCAATAGTGACAAGTCCTCTTTTTATCTATGTCTGTGGGCAGCCTGAAAACTTGTGTGTGTCTTTGTTTATTGGTAATACATGTAAATTATTTTGGGAATGTACGTGGGAGTAGGTTTATACTATGAAATTCTCTGTATACAGCTATCTCTGAAGATGAATGAAAGAAATGTGTGTGGAGACAAGTATCTTGCGGTTTTGATGCTGTAATTAAAATACAGATGCCTTTATTTTGCATTTTGAAAACATTCTGTTCATTCCTTAAGTCATGACATAGTTTATTACTAAAAATTGCTCCTTTTTTTTTTTTTTTTTCTTCTTTTGTTGGGCTGGCAAATTTAATTTACAGGAGTGAAACTGTCTGCTGTACAGCATGAGGCCTGTGCCGCATTTCTGTGCAGGAGTTTTCTGTAGCAGAGTCAGTGTGATGATGAGGTGATTAGTGATATCTATGGTTATTAACAGCTTCTCTTGCACTCACAGGAATGCTTCATACTCAAGCGAGTTTAAATAAATACTTCTTTAATGGGAAATATGCACATATAGCAAAATTGTGTAAGTAGGTTTGTTCAAGTGATTGTGTTTTATTTGCTGGTTGCTACTAGTTTTATTTAGAAGATTAAAATTCTATTCTGTGTGCTTGTTCCTTTCGAAAGGCAACCTGAGGTTTTTATCTTGGTTTGCAGGTGTAATGGGGGAAGGAGTTTGTGTTCACGCACAACTGAATCGGGTGACCTAGCTGTGTTTCAGTGAACTAGACATCACCCGAAAGTACAGAGGTGCAGAACAGAGGCACGTGAAAGCACTGTAGTTTGTCTGTGTGGTGGTTTGCAGGTGGGAAACTTGATTCCTGCTTGAATCGAGTTGACATACCGCATTTGCACCAGGAGGAGCTGAGCACCAAGATATGTGGGAAGCTCAGACTTGTCCATTGTTTTTCATACAAAGCTTGAGTGTATTTTTTTGGAGTCCCCTGGCCTTACTGGAGGTTGCACTTTGGAGGCATTTTGAGCAAGGCCAGTACTGAAAGCCTTGCAGTAGGAGCCTGTGGCCTTCCCAGGGGTGTCTGGATGCTTGTAGTAGCTCCCAGGACATGAATCCTCATCTCCTGATGCACTCAGAAAGCACATCCAGGTCAAAATACTCTGGAACTATGTAGATAATTGCCTAGAAGAGATGATGGTTATTGAATGGGTGAAGGAATGTGCTTCATCACTGACTGGACTTTGACCCTGAAAACTGAACTGCTTATACTGCTGCCTCCCCAGTTGCTGTTATTTGAGATCTTTATGTGGCAGCTGATGTCCAGCTCTATGAGAGTGATAAATCATTTCACAGTTTGGCCTCACGGGTAAGAAGCCAGATGACAACTCCAATGGTATTTCACCATTTGAATGTTATCAAATGATGTATTTGTCCCCTCAATGCAGTTTTAATAAGAAAACAGCACTGAGGACAGGCTTGCTTACAGGACCACGTTCCTTAGCATATAATTTGTTTGCATGCTCTGCTCTAACGCATGAGTTTCACTAGAGACACAAATATCCCAAAGATTTCTCTGATGAGTTGTTCAGTTGCATGAGTGTTAATATTTAATTATTACTATTTAAACTAAAACATACATTTCCAAATGGTGTTCTTCAGTACTCCTTGTGGACTCCTTTGCTTGTAAACTTTGTATGTCTGTGCTGTATTTTCACCATTGGCAAAATATCATAGTTCAGCATGGGCATCGGACTGGATGAATTTGTACTTTGGTAGTACTGAGTTAACCAAAGTCTGTTCATCCCTCTAAAAGCATTCTCAGTGCAGCCCCAAGTTACGTGTCTGCAGCTTAAGGCACGCTTTAATTCTTAGGGGTTATTGAGACTGTTAGGAAATAACTAATATTTCAGGGAAGTAACCTGTTGCCTCTGCTGCTGCTTTGTGTCTACTGATACCTTGTATGTATGGCTCCTGGGCTAATCTCCCTTCCCATCGGGGAATGCAAGATCTTTCTTGAGTTGTGGATGCAGGAGATTGCTGAAGGCAAGAATTACCTTCAGCACTGTATGCTTTTGCTTGTTTAAGGTCAGTTTGTCAGGCCTGAGAGCTGTAGTCAAGACAACAAGCCCAAATAGATTGCTGAGGACAATCACACAGTTTTTATTCTGGTTTAGGTGAGCTCTCTCTGTGCACAAGTTTTCTGTACGTACATGTTTTCAGAAAGCAGTTTCTCAGTGATGCTGTGCAATAGAAGTGTTGGTTCCCGTTGTGGTACTAATTGAAAACATGCCAAACAGATTGGTGTGATGAGACAACTTACTAATTCTTCAGCTAGGAGTACGGGATATACATCAAAGTATGTACTTAAAATACTTCAGCGACCTTCCCAAGTGCTTCAGCTGGAAAGGCTGAGAAACAAAAGGAGTTTTGCTGGACTGCCATGTACAAGCCTGTCTCAGGACCTAGTTTTGATACTCTGGCAGTCTTTGCTTCTATCATACTGTTCAAACATTTGGCTGCTTTTGCATCACAGCTTTTCTTGTAAGAATTATTTTCAGGTAATTTAGAAGTCTGCAATAGGTTTTACAAATTGATGTTAGGAAAGTGCTCCCCAAAGCTGTTGTGAAGAGTGCCCTATGAAGTATTTTTACATTATTTTCGACAACTTCAGTTGTCACTGTTCACAGCATGTTTGAATCTCATTTTTCTGGCATGAAATTCTTATGCTGTGCTTTCTCAGAACAGTAGGCAGTCTTTCATCAGGTTTCTAGGCTGACTTTATGGACTCCTGAAGTCTTTGACTACAGAGCATTTCCCAAAAGCCCATGGCTTTATTCAAGAATCTCTGCAAAGGAGTGAAATATTAATTCCCAGAACTTTGAAATTGTTAGAATTATTTTTTCATTAGTCAGAAGACAAAAAGAAAAAAAGGTATCCACAGGCCTTTTTCTTTATATCTTTAATTGCATAGCATATGGCAAATGAAGTTTCCTGCAGATTAACTGTTCTGTTATGGGAGTATGAGACGGGGTTGAGGTTTCTTTTTTTTAAGCTTTCTTTACGTAAATGGTTGGGTAAGGAACTGTTTTGCTTCCACAGCTACAGTAGGCTTTCACTCCCCAAAGCTTGATGATTTTTTTAGTTCTAAAGGGCGATGTTGTTTCATTTCTACAGGACAGCTATTTTATATTTAATCAGCTTAGATTTGCCTAGGTCTGTGCACCCATGGCTGAGTCAGGAAGGATCTGTTTAGCATATGTGTATGTCACACTGATTTCACTGTCAGTAAACAGGCCCTTTAGCCTCCACGAGTGTGTTATGAGGTTTGAGAAGATAAATGGCTGCCAGTGTGTTGTAAAGTTATTAAAAACTCTTTGGTTCCATGTTGATATGCAGTGCTTAGTAGATAAAGTCCTTTGAGACTTTTGCCATGAGTTCTCAGACAATTGAAATGGGAAGGCCACACTAGGTGATAATTCTTTTCACCTACTAGTTGACAGTGTTTTTAATTAAGGATCCATGAAGGCCTGGAAAATGTGGTTGTGGCAAGTTCACTTGTGTGTTTTCCCTAAGGGACACAAGTAAGACGAAACAGAATTACAGATAAAACTTTTTTGGCTAAACAAGCACTTTTGTTTGTATCTACATTGTTTCCCGTGTACCTTAACAGGCTGGATGCCAGGTACTGTAGCTTTTATTCCAATATTCTTCTCTTCTGACATCAGTACTTTGCAGTCTTAGAAGTCATATGACAGCAGGACTTGGGAAAGGTAAGACTCTACAGTGAGGCACCAAAGGGGGAAGGTGATTAGCTGGCATGTTTGACTGTGACTGGTGTAGGTGGTTGACTGTGACTGGTATAGGATGTCTTGAGATGGAAATGTTTTAGAAGGCTTTGGACCCTTTTATTTTGAAGTTGACCAGTTTGTTTTCTGTAAGGATGTAACCTTGTGAAAAACTGCCATGTCCACGGTGAGGGTACACCCACATGTTGGACAAGTATCTTTCCTTGAAGGCTCAGCAGAGTGTTAGGAACACATTGCAATAAGCAAATTCCCTTCTTTTGACTTTAGGGGAAAATTATGTATTAAAATGTTTCCTGCCCTCCTGCGAAAAATGCCTTTCCATAGTGTGCGCATGCTCACGCCTGAGCACTGTTTCTACCTTTGCTGTCATGCAGATGCTCTGTACTCCCTTCACCATCAGCATGGCTAGCACAAGATTGATTCCCTTTTCTCCATGATATAACACCCAAAAATGAAGAGTTAAACCAGTCAGCTGCTTTGACTTGTTCCCTGCACTGAATTCCTATTTCCTCCTGGTGTGACCCTGGTGGATTTAATTGGTGCTGCCACAAAGATGAATGCCTCCCTCTGCACATGCTGACAGCCAGCAGTGCCTCTTCATTAGCTGTCAGGAGCACAGGACCTCAAGGGCATTGCTGATACTGCCGGCTGAACTAATTGTACCTCTGATATTTTCTGGAGGGAGCAGGCAGCCTGTTTAATCAAATGGGCACCAGCCTTTCCATGCACAGATATCTCCATGTAATGGCATAGTGTGCTAAAGCAGCTTTGAGTGCTGCTTGTTTCCTATTGAAGATCTCCTGAACACATGGCCATCCTTATTAACACAGTGATTTCTCAAAAATGTATTTGGTAGGGAGCCACCTCTCTGTGTGTGGACACATTCACACGCTGTCTGTTCTCGTCCTTCAAAGGAAGCTGTAACAACTCTAAACGGCTTTTTTTTAAGTGACCTTTGGAAATGCATGGAGTCAGAGAGCCGGAGAAATGAAGCCAGCTGAAGCTTTGCTGCTTGTTTCTCACAAGGTTAATGGTGAGGGCTCAGTGGGAATGAACTCTTTTCCATCTCAAGCATCAGTTCTTGTGATGCACAAATATCTGACATGCCAATAATAGGTTTGCCTCCTTCACAGTTTTTAGAAAAGCAAAATCCAAATCATCCCCAGTTCTACAGATGAGATGACAGGTCATGCCACCAAGCTATTGTGCCGGCACCATAAAATCTACTAATTTCAAGCTCTGTGCCCTACAGGTCAATGCACGTAATATTCCTCTTAACCATGTTTTTTGTGCCTTTGTTGTCATGGCTACTGAACAACACCGGGAGAAGGCACCAAGTTCAGGATACCTGCTTTCTGTTCCAGTTCCAGCAGTGACTCCTTCCATGGTATTGGACCAACTAATATCTCTGTGCTTTTATGTCCTCCCATGTTTAGTTGAGATGATACCTGCATCCCTGTGAGAGGTATAAGCCTTGTGAATTAATGGTGGTAAGGAAATGTAAATCTGAACTAGTGATAGCTCACAAGAAGTTTTTATAACCTTTATACTGGGGGTCTGGGGAACAGGCAAGACCAGGACTGTGATACATACTTGCGGAGTGATATGAATAGTTTTACTTCCTCTCTTTCATGTGGAAGATCCCTTCATGATATCACATCTGTTTAAAGATCAAGATTGGTGTGACTCACTCTTGGGCTGCCAAAGAACTACCAAAAAATATCTTGTTTATCTTGCAAGGGGAGATGGGGCACCTTTTCCCATTCAGAAGATGCGGTCCCTTTTCTGGTAGAATTCCAGCACTTGTATCTAGCAGAGAAGAGCCTGCAATAGCTGATTTAAACATCATTTCTATATTTATAGAAATATTCATTCATGGGTATTTTTTCTGCCTAAAATTAATAGAAATTATAGCAGTGAAGGCCATCTGATTTTAAAGCTCAAGGAATTAAATCTAGATGCAAGAACTATGTAAAAATTAAAAAAGAGCCCTTTCTAAATGTTGTCTTTGAGGTATGCAGCATATGCAGAATAAACAGGTTACCTAGATCACTCGTAGGGCTTGGGTATGTAACTTTGAAGTCAGTGAAACCAAAGCTATCACAGATTTTCATATATAAACGCTGCTCTCTTGGATCTCTTCTATCTTTGTGAATTGAGTACAGATTATAGGTTAAAAGTGTGTGTATTTATATTGAAGTAGTAGTAATGTTGCCTGCTTTTTGAATACTATTTACTAGTTAGGGTCTGTTCTGAAGATAGGTTACAGATGAAGCACTTCTGCAAACTCCTGAACACTTGTAGCTTTCATTTTCTTTCCTGTAAAGTAACTCTACTTACTTTTCAACCATCTGTTCTAGGTGGCATTAATTTCATGTGGCAGAAGACTGCACAGAGTCTATAAAATTTGGAATGAGCTCAGTTTCTTTACCTGCCTTTGCCATTACTCAAGCATGGTACATAAAGCTGAAGTTAAAAAGTTATTTTTCACTTGTCTTTTAATTCAGAAGCAGACTGCTTTTATTGGCCCCGCTTAACACGTGGTGCATGTGTTCTGGTGTGTATTTCCTCCATTGGTTAAGTTAGCAATATGGTTTGTCTGGATGAGCTTCACTGTGTGACCCACTGGTATTATCTACTACACAGAAAAGTTTGGAACATAGTGGCACTGGCATCTTTAAAAACTTAGGTGGCATGAAAGCAAACAGTTCAAATTTGTCATGAACATCTTCCACTATCAGCATACATGTACACCAGATTTGCTCTTAGTGAGGATGTAGCTTATGTCATGAAAATTATAGTTGGGGACTCTGTTTATTCCCACCCTCTTGTAAATGCCACCAGTTGTAATCACAGCAATGATGAGGTGGTTTTTTTTCTCTGCCTCAGCACTGCAGCTGGCACTGGAGCTTGACAATCAACATCAATGTTAGCAAATGGCTTAGGTAGTGCCAGACTTGCAGAGAGAGTTGCCACGAAGCCAGGTGGTCTGCGGGAAGTGAGGAAGGTAATTGGAGCTTGTTGCTCTGACAATTTTTTATAGTAATTTGGGGACCAAATTGTGGGGGGCAATATTGGCTTTTTCCCAGTGTTATGTTAAGGTGTGAGGAATGTCCTGAACTTTAATAGTGCAGACTCGGTGGGGCTGAAGGTGAATCACACCCTAACTGTATGGCTTGAAGAGTTGTGAAGCTACAGCGGGTCTTCAGCAATGTCTGTGTGGCGTCCGTTAACTGTATGCCATGGACACACCGTTTTATTTGTGAATACAAAATCACGTGTGTTGATACTTTGGGCATTCTCTGGTGTGTAAATACAAACTTTGTCTCAAAAGAAACAAAATGACTTTTATCTTCCTGACTACAATAGCAGGTCTGAACGGCATCTTTGACAGCTACCAGCTTCATGATTTTTAGTTTCGTGGTACGTCCCTCTAGTGGCGACATCAAAAAGTCCGACAAAGTAATAGTTTCACCTCTGCGTTGGATACCCCGTTCAGGGCTTCAGTTTTTAGCTTGTTACATGCCAGCAGTATCCTTGGCACATCATGAAGCACAGCTTCAAACTTAGATTCCCAAACACACTGTGTGAATTGGGAAGACGGTAGTGGGACACTACAGAGGCAGTGGTAAGTCAAGCTTTTTGAGAAAAGATTTTCATAAATATCCACATCACTGGCATTATTTTGATCAATTGTGATAATGATTACTTTGCTGTTTGCTCACAGAAATGAGGATCCATCAGCTTTAGTCAACACGCAAAGTTTTATGATAAGATGATAATGTTTTTATTACAGTTACCTGTGTGCATTTTCTGTATTTCATTTGTTAAAAGATGATCTGTATTTGAATACACTAAGTAATGACAATAGCATTGTAGGAAGAAGTGAGACAGAAATATTATGGAGGGATGCTCCAAAGTATAGACATTGAAGATATCAACATCTGGTGGGGTGTTCTGTAGTACAGATGTCTGCCAGTCTTCTGCAGTAATAACAGTGAAATTCCCATGCTCATTGCCATTTTCATCAAGAACCTCTGCAGATATGAAAAGTAAATAAATGAAAATGCATATACCTCCTTTGTCAAATCGCTGGTGGTATCCCACTTAAAACGGCAGGAAAGACAAGAGACTAGGTGACTTGCCTGAAGCTATCTGGAAAGCTGGTTGTTGAGTTTGAAGGCAGATCTCACCTCCTTGGTGCACCACAGAGCTGCTGCCCCTGATGCGGGAGGCAAAAATACACAGGCAGTGTAGCCCTCTCATCTCTGAAAGTAGTGAGAAAAGCAGGCTGTGTTTGGGTAAAAGGGTGGTTTAGCCAAACATTCTCAAAATAAGGTATTTGCTAGTGCCTAGGTCATCTGAATAGAAATTGGATTATTTTCCTAAAGTTTATACATCTTAAGGCAGATATGCTTTGTGTTTTCTCATGTGCTTGGGTGTTGCTGCCTGACCTAATCCTCTGCCCTGCCGCGGGTGGCAAGATGCTCACAAATCCTTTGCTCTTCATCCAGTCCTTCTGCAGGCTCTTTCATCTTCCTCCTTTTCCCATTACTGGTGCTAGAGGTACATTGATCCTTATTTAAAATAGTGTCATCTCTCTTCTTTTTCAGCCTCGTATTAGAGGAGTGGGACAAAACTTTTTAAGCCTATAGTGAGTGTGATGACCTCGCTTGTCTTTGTTTCTTCAGCACAGGTGTCAAATTTAAGGCTTAAAAGCAGAATTTCTACCTCATATTTGCCAGTTTTTCAGTTATATCATATACTAGTACATAGTGCTGTTTTGTTATTCAGCATGGTAAAAGCTGGGTTAGCCTGACTCCTGTTTGGCAGAAAAGGAAAACCTTTCTGTGGGATGTAATGGCTTTGCCCAGGGTGACATTGTCTCATCTCTCCTCATGGAGGCCTAGCTTGTACTGCTACCTCTGGAGATGGAGATCTCTGCTAATTAAATGGTATGTCTTTTATAAAGCTAATGGGCATACCTGGTTGTGAAATCTTGATCTTCTGTGCTGTATTTCAGATCCCCACTATATTCGTAACTTCAGCGAGTGGTTAGCTTTTATGTTCAGGAAGAAATAGAAAGGAGGAACATGTGATTAATGTATGTTATTGAAGAGACTGCTTCAAACTACAAGTGCAAGGTTGGCTGTCAGGTCTTAATGAAGCTGGTCTACAATTTAGCTGATGATTAATGAAGGAATAATGTCAAAGAGCAGTGCTTGATGGTATTATGTAGACTTCTGCTGCAGACCAAACAGTCTCTTCTGTGGGAGCAGGACTGCTGCTCTGGGTTCAAACAAGCTGTATGCAGCAGCCGACGCTCCCGCTCTGTAGTGCGGGTTGTGGGTGGTGCATGTCCAGGGCAGCCTGCTCGTTTATCCACGCACTGGCTGTGTGCAGCCAAGGCTGGCAGGAGGATCCGCTCCCTAAAGGGCTTCTTTCAGGGCGATCTTGGAAAATGTGACAGCCTTGTCAGCCAGACTGCTGCATGCCAACATGGAGGAGGGAGAAGGAAAACACCCAGGGAAGGGTGATCTTTGTGGCTTGCCAACTGCATCGCCGCAGCTACAGGGTCTTGGGGGGGGAGACACCATCTGCTACCATTTGGCACAACTCAACCACGAGGGCACACAGCATGTTATTGTCCTCGACCTTGGCGTAAGGCGTTGGCAGCGTGCCCCCTAGGCTGCTGTCTTCAGTAAGAGATAGGAGCGGGGAGGGACGTGGCAGTAAAATAGCAACTGTGTTTGTGCCTTGCATGCTGCAGTAGTGCAAGTGCTGGGGGAGAGAGATGGGGGGTGCCTCAGACACCCCGTGCCTCTCTGCTCTTGCTGTGAAAGGACACCTACACCAGGAGTGAGTGGGTCCTTCTTGCCCATGGGGCATGCAAGAGGCTCCCAAACCATGGTGGAATAATGTGCCTGTCCAGGGCAATAACACCAATAAAGCTCTTAGTAACGTTAGAGGGATAATAACAGGAGGCCTTACACAGGCTGATGAGAGAATGAGCTGGCTCAGTGGAGACCTTGCTGAACTTGGGTAAACAGCCCCAAACAAGATTAGCTACACCAGGGGCTGATTTCTTTCAGAAGGACAGGGCATCTGCAGCCTCACGCCTTTCAGTTTGTGTTATGGCTTACTGTCATCTTAAGTGTGGACCTAATTTTCTAGGGACAGAGAAGAAATCAAAGGCTTAAGGAAAAATTTCAGATAAACTGCCTAAACCACCCAGGTACACCTCTGCTTACAGAGCAAAATACTAACATGTCAGCTACGGGAATAAAATGGCACAGAGATGGAAGTACTTAAGGAGCAGGGAAGCCAAACAGTGAAATCAAGGTATGAGAGACAATAGTGGTTGGAGCTAAGAATGCATAATGTAATTAAACGGTAGGCTACTAAAAAGGTATATAAAAGAGATTGTTTCTGTTGGGGGAATGTGAAATTATTTGGGCCATACCTTTGTTACTTCCTTATCAATGGAAAGTCAAGTTAAGCTATGGTAAAGGCAAATGAATAGTCATAGCATAAAGCTGGTTTGCTCAAGGCATGCATGCATGTGTGTGCTGTCTTTCCATCTGCAATATTGCAGAGGAGCACTTCCAAAATGGCAAAGGAGAATCCAGGCAGGGAGAGCAGCCTGTAGTTTGTTATAGTCTTGTGATGGATAAAAGCATGTTTAGCTTCCATCTGTTCTGTTTTGGAAAAATCTCATTAAGGTGTGTCTTACATAATTCTGCTTTAATTAAAAATAAAAATGTATTGTGAATGTGTGAAATGGTGCACCACACACAATTAGAGCACTGAGGAGTCCTTCCTGGAAAGCAGCCAGAGATCAGCAGCATGGGCCTGTAGGAGAGTCTGCAGTGCTGATTTAGGAAGTTGTCATTATAGCAGAAGCTGGGCCCATGGACAGGCACGTCTTCTCTCCAGAGATTTGTTCTTTCTGGGTATCTGTAGAGGCAATTCATATGAATTGAAGAGTAGTATTTTGCCACAAATGGTTGCAAATCAATTTATTGTGGTTCCATACTATTAATCTTTGTAAATTTTTAAAATGCTGTCATTGCTTTGTTGACTCCAAATGCATATTTGGAGTTTAAAAGCCTTGTCAAAGGTGAGTTAGACTTCAGTGCACTAAAACCCATTTAAAGAATCCCCAAAGGCTTTTTACATGTCAGGTTTTTTAAAGCCATATAGATTTGTGGAGAAGTGGACTCTCTTAAAGGAGGTGCTGTAATAGGTGTATGTGTATATGGTGTTTTATTATGTTTTGAATATAGTTTTGTCCACACATGCAGATGATGGGAGAAGTGTGAAAGTAATTCTCCACTTAAAAGTGCTTTTGATCTCTTGGACTTCTATTTATCTAGTGATAAAACCACAATTCAGGTATGTTTGGCAGAGAGTGTCAGCATCAGAACTGGGATAATAGAGGTTTACGTTCTTGGAGTATCATTCAGTACTGTTGGACCTGTAGCTATTTTTTTTTAAATGCATCAGCTTTCCTTAAATTCCTTTTCTGTTTTAACAGCATCAACTACATAACAACGTGTTATTTAAGTAAACAGACAGAGAATACTCCCCTGGAAATGCCCTGAAGATTCAGTCACATTCATAAGTTGCCTTATTGCTTATGAGGCTGGGAAGAGATTTAATAAGGCTTTTATTCCATAGTAATTAAGTGTTTGCCTGATGACACCATAACTCAACAGATTAAATTGCTGTGTGAAAAGATACGATCTATCATGTGGAGATGCACATTTAATAATTACTAGTGCTGGATACCATGTGTGATATTCCCTCAAAATTTGTTAGGCCTTGCTCGAGTCCCTGTGTCTGGAACAGAGGCAGCAATGCACGGTGTTTTTCCTAAGGTGTTTTGTACTTCTTAGTCTATAAATGAAATTGAGACAAATGTAATGCTGCTGAGTTACTTGAACTAATTTGAACCCAAACCTGTAATTTTACTTGGTCACCATCTGTATGCCTTGATGCTTTTTGATTATTGTTTATTGTAATATTAATACTGTTATTTACTAAAGCAGGTAATTTATACAGTTCAGAGTCCAACTAAAATCCCTCCCAAAAGCATTTGGATGGTTTCAGCCTTGATGTTGCTGGAGTACATCCTTGGAGGTCTGTTGTACTTAACCTGCTTCTGGTTTTGAAGAGAATAGGTGAAGATTAAATACTGTGCTTAGCTCTTCGTTTTGCCCTTGCCTCTTTCAGTGGCGTAACTTACTGCAAAAAAAAGTATTAAGGTTTTGTGCAGTGCTTCTGCTTAGTAGAATCCTTGTTCTCTTTAACAGTAATGTCAAAAATGTTTTTTGTAAATTGGTGATTAGATCAATGATATGTGGAGTGTGTGGCAGTTCTTTTAGTGGTCGCTTTGCTAATTTATATACTTAACTCTATAATCTCGACCAGCTCTTAAACAAAATGACATTTAAATTGAAGCTGAATTTTTTGTGCATCTGAGGCAGTGATGTCTGACCTCTGTTTGTGCTCCACAGCAATATTTTGTTCTGCAGTTTAACAAAGAACTCCTCTCCTAATTTCTGCTACTAAACAGGCCTATTAACTAGTTTGTCCAACCTTAAAATTAATCTAAGTACTCACAGATCAGCTCCTCTAAATCAGTTTGTTCCTTCTGCTGAGGTGGGTGATGAAGTAGTATATAAAGACCTTTTGAATGTAAAGACCTTGTAAATAGGCTGAACTCTGCCCTGATACAGTGCCAGGCAATTAGCTGAGAGCACCGCTTGTTTGTGGCTGCTTCCAATTTACTTCAGATTTTGTATCCTGTGGCAGCAAATAGTGGTATTGTAGCCAGGCCTTTGGCTGTTCCTGTACTCAGTGACTTTTTCCAGTTCTTTTTTTCCTGCTAAGGGAAAGAATTGCAATTCCCTTTTCGTCCCTGATGAGCCTTTGCTTCCTCTCTCCATC
The DNA here is from genome assembly GCF_017639655.2 of Falco naumanni. Lineage (NCBI taxonomy): Eukaryota > Metazoa > Chordata > Aves > Falconiformes > Falconidae > Falco > Falco naumanni. The sequence goes on along the minus strand of NC_054054.1, from coordinate 18,310,476 downwards.
TTCCTGACCTGGAACTAGCTGTATTTCTGCCCTTGCTGTGGTCTCTGACAGTTGGCAATGCTGCTCTTGTCCTTGCTGCTCCACGTCACAGTTAGCCTCTGCAAACCACCCTGATCTTGCTGACCAAAGCCTTCATGCAGCCTCGTGAAATATCGTGCTCCTGAAAGTCTCGCAGTGGAGGCGTGTGGGCAGGACTGCAAAGGGTGTTTTCCTAGCTTTCATTATCAAGGGCCAGTTACAGTGTCAGCATATACAAAGTCTGATACCGTTAAAAGTCCACTGTTTACTCAGAGAGACGTTAAAATCAAGGAAATTTTTTGATCCATGCAACCATGAGGTTCATATAGTTAATGTTTCATTTGTATTGCCTATGATACACTGTGCTGGGTAATGCAAGTCAAGTGCACGGCAGTGCTGCCCTCTGCAGCCTCCCGTTTTGGTGGCCACAGCAGTCGTGGGGAGCTGTTTTAGGGCACCCCTGCCCAGGTAAGCCTGGAAAGCTACCCACCTTCAGCAGGGGTATCGTCATGCTCGCACCTTCCATCATCAGCCTGCTAATGCACTTTTCGACAGCAGGCTGTTGTACACCCCAGTCAGCCTTTCCTGTTGCCGTTAAGCAAGCTGGACTTGTCAGGTTTGCATGGGATGCTCTAAGCCTTAGCCCAGATTAAGGATGCTCCCAATCTTGACGTAGACGTATGAAGCAGAGCTAGTGGAGTGACTTGCCGCGTGGTGGGTATGGCGAGTAGGTACCATCACACAGTCACAGCTGTGTTTTGCTCTCCATTCATCTCTGTCTGGAAATTTGCACTTTTTGTGCCTGTTACCAGTTCTGGCAGCTCATGGCAAGATGACTTACTGCTTTATAGATGATATTTTTTGAGGAGTAAAGTTCTCTGCTTGGACAAAAGAAATATTTTGGGAAAATGGGTATGATGACCATAGCAGTTTGTTTGTTTGTCTGGACTGTGCGGTAGGATGATGTTTTGAAGAAAAGGTTGGACTTCTATGTATTTTTCATATCAGTAATTTTGAGTGGGCTGAAGAAAAGTGGTTGGATCTGTTGAGATAACTTTGATGGAAGCCAAACAACATTTTCCTGCTCTATTTTTGTTTCTGTATTGAGTAATCCAGACTACTTAATTCACTCAATGTCTCATGTGAGCAAAGAATGTGGTATTCTGTCACCAGATACACTTAGTCACCTCACCTTTATTTGCTGGTGTATGTAGTTAGAGTGCGTATGTACTACCCAACTTACTCTGCCTCATTCAGATACAGATCTCTTCTTCAAAGTTGAAAGTTTTGTATTTAGATTTATTTACAGTGTCCAAGTGAATTGAAGTCATCCTGCCTTTTCTTCATTGTAAATGAGGACAGTTTGGCCTCTGTGTAATTCAATTTAAACTTTTCCCAGCAATGTAGTTAACTTGCTAACAAACTATGCGAAGTCCCGTAGTTGTGTGTATGATGACTTGGAAGAATTGAGCCAAGCCTTGACTTTCAGGCTGGGGAATTCAGTTTTAATCTATCCAGCAGGTCATCACTGCATGTTTCTCAGCAGAGCCCTATTCTTGACTTTATTATTGTCATTTCCCCCCCCTGTGACTATTTTATGTTCAGAAATTAAACATAAGCAATGTTAATCTTTTCGGGAAGCCGGTAGAGAAACTCCAGAGAGACGTTAAATTTAGTAAGTTGAAATGATCAAGTCATGAAGCTGGCAGAACCAGCATAGGATGCTGACTGTGATTTTGATACTGACTTTTTTGTTCTGTAGTCTGAGCTGTGAGTAATGCCCAGCTGACAGAGGCAGAGAAATGTGTCTTTTGGTAGCCAAAATAAAACCATGATGCTGTGTGCTGGAAAGAAAGGAGGGTTCAATCGCATGTGTTAAGCTGTGTAAAACTTCGTGTGTCTTGCCTCTTCCAGCAGTTTACCTACCAAGGTGAATCATCCCATTAAAAAGTCTCCATTGAGTATCAAGTATGAACAGATGGAGGGTTTTCATGGGTATCCTCAGATGTTGTATCAAGCCTTGGAAGCAAAACTGGCAAGAAAGTAATGGCAATGAATGCTTAATAGAATTTCCCACTAGTATAATCTCAAAGCCAACAAGTTATGACAGGCAGCAGGTGAATGTATACTTGAGGATAGATTGTTCTGCCTCTCAACAGGCATTAAAATGTGTCTTCAATTAATATATATATTTACAAGAAGAGAAAGTAAATATGTAAACAGTTTCTTCAATTTGCATTTAAATTACAAATTATTTTGAAATAAAAAAACCCCACTGATTTGTGCAAGCAAGAGGTTTTCATATACAAATGTAAGTTTTAAGTTTCAGTAGGCTGCTCCGTTTCTCCTTGCTTGATTTATATAAAAAGCTTTCCAGTTGCTTTCCTGGTAGGCAGTTATATTCCAAAACACTCTCTATGCTACCGTGCAATTACAAAGAATAACTTAGTGATGTAGGTGTCTTGCTGTTCAGGGCTGCTTGAAAATGGGAGAGCATTTGAGGTAGTAGAGGAGCTGCTGTAACCATTTTGTGTGATGTACAGCTAGGGTTTAAGGAAAAAGCTCGGTTCTGGCTGCTAGACTGAATTTTCAGGAAGTGTTGGCAGACAACAGGTATAAACACCAATTAATCTCTATGTACAAGAAAAAATCAAGGTAATCAGAAAAAGCCTCTGGAAGGTGCCAGTAGTTCAGCCATCTAGCAGATGGAAGTAATTAATGGAAAATAAATACAAAAATTAAAAAACGTACTAAGAAAAAAATTAGAGAATCAGATTGTATTAAAGTGGATTCTTGAAAAGCATACATATAAATGCTATAAAACTGCTAAATTAGAATTATTTATAGGCTGAAATATCTGTTGTATTGTGAATAGTAGTCAAGTGGAAAACTATGTACGATCTTCATGCTGTGTTGTCACAAATTGAAATCATCCCTTACATCCACTTGGAAAGTAACTGTTGTTTCTAAAATTGAATAGCCTGTATCCCCTCTCTAGGGAACAGTCCTCTCCCATCCTTAGAAGGCTCTTAGATATTTGAAAATGAGCTTTAATGCTACGATGTTAGAAAAATTCACCTGAAGTACAATACACTTGAGATTTTCTTTCCAACTGCAATGTGTTCTGACAAGCAGTGTTTTCTTAAGGGGGTCGTCTTGCTCGTGTTGCTGCTCAACAGATAGTCTGAAATTGCTCTCAGCCTCAACGTGCAGCTCTTCTACCTCCTCCTCTGCTTGGAAGATGAGTGCAGAAGAGCATGGAGGCTTCCAAACAGTAACATAAACAGTGCTTCATAATTGTCATAGAATTCAGGCTAATGACCAGCAGTGGGAATGAAACCAACCCTGGCTCATGGTGCAGAAGTTGCTGTGCCGAAACAGAGTTTTCCATTACTTTCTACATCTGTGTCTTGTAGGACTTTCTATATCTAGGTCTCCCTAGGAGATCCTGGAGGTTTCTCAGCTCCCAGCCATGTCAGAGCAGCCATTCTGTGAAATATCTCCAGAAGCAAATTCTCTGACAAATGCGGAGTGCTCTAGGCTTCTGGTCCTCTGCTTAGCACTAACGTGGCTTCATTCTGGAGCTGGCGGTGGCCTGCTTACTGCTGTGAGCCCTGGCATGGTGCAGGCTAGCAAGACAAGGTGCAGTGGTGCCTGTGAGGGTCACGGCAATCACCTGCAGGCTTTTAAAAGGGTAAAGTGTAACTTTGAAATGGTATTTTTGACTGGATTAGGAATACCTATTCTCAGACCTGAAGCACTGCTACTAACTCATTGCTATAATCTTTCTGTTAGGGCTGGGAAAAAGCTAGGCTCACCGTTTTGCGCAGAAGCATGTGTGCACAAGAGAGACGCTTGCACACTGGTGGTTACAGCGTTTCTGTGACTGATTGTATTATGTGAATATAGATTGTTTACCTAGGATGTGTTTTGACAACATGCACCTATTTCAGAAAAGCCTTTCCTGAATACATTTTTAATAATAAATAAGAATTAAATGTTCCACCTTGTATTAACATGTTTCAAAACTAGCTTATGTTGAAGAGGGATGATTCACTCTTCTTTTTGAAGGGAAGTGCACCCACACAGTTACTAAAGATTGCTGAATGTCAAATGTTTGTCGTGACACTTGACCTTAATCTCTGTGTAACTCTGGGAATACTTGAAAGTCTGGCCCCAAATGGCCTCTGGGCATCTATGAAGATTTTTTTTTAATTATTGTTGTTTTCCTGTTCCGCTATTAAACATTTAAATATTTGGTGGTTAGGGTAAAATGTTCCAGATACTAGTCTAACTAGTATTTCACCCACGTGATGTAAAGAAAAGAACCATAATTCTTAAACAGAGGTTAATTTAATCATCTTATGCAAATGTTGTACAGTGGACTACTTGTAGGTTTTGGGTTTGTTATTTTCTTGTTTTAATGTTCTGGTTGATAATACTGTCTCAGGAAAATTGGACAATGTTGTATTCGGGCCTGACTCTCACTGACCCTGCTACACAGACAAGTTTAATTTGTAATAGAGAATGCAAAGCAGAAACGGAAACTTGGAGTGGGAAAGTTTCCCTCTAGATACACAGCCTCAGAGAGGAGAGCTCCACGGGTGCAGACACTGGCTTGTCAGGAGAAGCTCCGGGTGCCACTTCCCCTGTGCGCTCTGATGGGCAGTACTCGATCCTGTGTTCAGTGGGGTAGATAGCATTGCAATTTACTTGAAACTTACTGCTAAATATTAATTAAAAATAAGAAGAGTGGATGGTAGACTTGGAGGGAGAATACTAATTCTTTGGGGACTCCAGGCACTGGGCTCAGCTTGCAGCCTGAGATGCCAGGTCCTGGCGCAGTGTCATCTTGGAGCTATCTTCTCATTCTCTGATGTATTTGCAATGTAAATAATACTGTGTTTAAAACAAACAAAAAGTTTGCACTGGGTACTGCCTGGGCTAAAGAAATGTATGCACTCAGAATAAAAGGTGATCTTGACTTGAAATTCCCTGGTTGTCTCCAGCTTCAGGCTGCAGAGGGGTAGGAATAACTTCAGTGAATGTGAAGACCGGGCTGTGACACCTTTCTGGTCTTTGAACTACCTCTTTACGTGTAGTTCCATAATAAGTGGACAGATGTATAGGGGTTCGTTTTGGAAAGTCAGTATTTATCATCTGAGAAGCTGCCGCAGTGTTGGTCTGTGCTGCTACACCTCATCTTTCAAAATGATCAAAATGTTTGACAAAACTGACTTTTCAGTGGAGATGAATCTACATTTTTATCAGTACTGCAAAGCTCTTCTTCATATTATTATAGAAATAAATTTGTTCCAGAAAGGAACCAAAATTTGTAACAAATTAGAATCCTGTCACAGAACGGTTCAGTGCTGTAGCACCTTGTGAGAGAGTATGTGGCCTGCATGTTCTTATCTTCAGTTGGCAGTATTTTAATATTTATATAAGAGGCAATGTTACAACTAAAACATATGGTTTCATTAATGCAGAAGGGACGTAACTTAGTCAGATGCTCGTTTGTTGATCCTACTTGTGACTGGCTCACTGATTCCAATAATTCGCAAGAAGCACGCTCCCAAATACTTGAAAAATCTTACAATGTACTTTCTCTTTTTTTGGATCTATCGGAAACATTTAATGATGTCTGTCTGGCAAATCACCACTTAGAATTTTACATGTGACTCCCGATCCCAGTGGCAGAATTCTCAGCAACTTCAATATAAACAAGACTGCAGCCAAATTATAACAGTATAGAAAGTACCTTAATACATTGAAATGGGAAAGAGCATTTTAGGTAGAAAATGGTTAAGTCCCAGATTTGAGTTTAGCTGTAATAGCTATGTTTAAACATCCTCTCTTCCCTGTTGCTCCATGTGATATTTTTTGGGGGGTGGGTGTGTGTGTGTATGTCAAGTCATTGCAAGGAATTGGATAACCACCTGTGGTCAGGAAGTCTGTTCCAGTTTGCATCCAAATGTGTATATGTAATAAGATATACCACAGCTCTGAAAGTATGTTCTCAAGTGGAAAATCAAGTAATACTATTGAAAATTTGTCAGTTGTTGTGTGTGAATCTTATTGCGTTATAGAACTACAAGAAAAGAGTAAGGAGAAACGCACACAGTCATGCCCTCTACGCTCTTCCTTGCCTATAATTTATTATTGTAAGAAGAAAAAGAGGATGACTGTGAGGCTGAGTTACCTCTGAAATGCATTGACCTTTAAATAAGAACAGCATCAAGAATTTGACTTTCACTAGCTAGAAGCTGATTATCTGAAATTGACTTGGAACAATGTTTGCAAATATCAAGTCCTATTTAAGTGATAAGCAACACAATTTTAATAATGAAATGATCTACAGGGTATGTTTATACTCAGCAGGGGGATGTATGTGTATAAATACAAGTATGTATGTATACTTGGTATTGTTTATTCATATACATGAGGATGTGTTTAAAAAACAAACAACTTTCTCCTTTGTGAGGCCAGAATTTGTGCCTAGTGTTGATAAAATCCATCTGCATGGTGGTGGTTTTGAGAAACTTCAAACAAACTGTGCAACACCAGAACTCTTCCACTCCTGCCTCCATCTTCTACACAAGCCTCCTCCTGGGAAGCTCTTTTGCCTGTAAACTATACATACCTAACAATTCAGTGTTGTACCTAGCGTAAGATTTTTCTTCCATACCAAGGATATTTTTTCCCCTAAAAGATAAGATTTTTACATAATAATTATTATTAGATAGAAGAGTACCATATTTTAAAATGAGCAAGCAAGTGTAGTTTCATCTTTATAAAGTATTTGTCAGTTCTAGAAATACCACTTCAAAGCTCAAGTGTAGCTAATCTTCACCTTTTTTACCTGTACCCAAAATCTGACAACATTCTGGCTTGAGGAGTATTTGTGTTTCGGGGTTTGGGGGGTGGAGGGAGGGGGTTTCAGATTTTCTCTTGATGCTGCTGAAAATTTACAGGGAAGTTAATATGGAAATACAGATATTCTTGCTCTGTCCTTTAACGAGCCAGCATGTTTGATAGTGTTCTGCACGTTATGAAATTGTATCAGTACGTCTCATGAGGCTCAGCCAAAGATGAACTTTTAAATTTCTTTAATGGCAGAAAGCAGAAGAAAAAAGAAAAGGGCATTAATGTACAAACACTTCCCATTCTGAGCTGAGTGGGGTTTTTTGGTTTTTTCCCCCTCTCAGAAGATTTAGTGGTATAGCTACTTAATGACTTCAAATAGCACTAAAATAAACAGCTGCTCCCGGTACTTCCTAGCTAATATAGCCCATCAGCTCCATGATTCATGGCAGAGTGATTAGATTCACTTCATTACTGATGGAGTAACTGGGAGACTGTAGGCAAAGGTGTTTCCAAGAATAGCAGGCAGCCAACATCAATCTGATGTCTCAGACATTCTGTATGCTTTTCAGCAGATTTGTTCTGGGAACCAGAGGGAAGAAAATTTGGGAGTATTTGTAGCTTCTGAGAAGCACAGGCAATAAATTATATGATGCCACTCTGAGTTTTTACAGTACTCTTAAGATCTTGGTCATCTTCAGAAGCTGCTTTCTCGAGGGACCAAGTGAGGAGGACACTGTTTCAATGGGGGAAGTGTCCTGGTGGATAAGGGCTAGCAATTAAAGGGAAGGCTTCAAGATCTTCCCTCTTCCTGATCTGTACTGCCTAGGAAACAAGATTGCTCAAGGTTTGGGAGAAAAATGGGGATGAAATCTTTGGTAGATGAACGTGCTTCTGTTCTCAGCACTCATGAATGTTGGAGTCAATGCTTAGTTGGTGAAATATGGATCCTGGGAGCATCCTTTTTTCCTTGAAGTGATTGCTGGTGGATATTGGATGAACAAAACATGCAGGTCAACAAACTGTTGTTCTCAATCTCCAGTCCCACAAGCAGGGAGGCCTTGCTCTCGCTGCAATCCAGCAGGAGCTGGCTGGGGATGCTGTCCCTCGTGGTGCTGCCTTTTGGCTCCCCTCTGTCAGTGTCCCCTAGTGCTTGGGATGGTGGCCCTGGGCCAGCTACTTGTCTTGCACCTTCTTCCCCTTGCCCTTAATTTTTTGCTGGGAGGGAACATCAGTGCAGCCAAACCATTGCCACTGGTGGCCGTGGGGTTCTCAGCTTTTCTCCTGCAGTGTGTGCAATTGTCATGAATCTCATTTAAATTGCCTTCATGCTCTTGCTGAAGCTTACTGTCGAGCAGCTACCCACTTGTGCAGCCCTTGTGGATCTACTTGTGTTTTCAGGCTTTCCCTGCTGAAGCACCTTGTATGTGCCAAGCAGTGGAAGCAGCAGGTGCCCACAAAGGACAGTTTACATAGCTGGTGGAGCACTAATGGAGGCAATACTGACAGCCAGTTGGTTTATATCTATTTACCTTGGAGTGAGATGACCCTTGCTGATACCATTAACCAGATGAAGCTGTGGTTTGAGTCGCTCAGTGGTATTAACTGGGCGTAAAAAGCAGAGTTAATATAGGCGCCAAGGTGTTGACATTTGCTGTTGACATGGCTTGCAACTATAGTTCTCCATCATCAGCAGGTGAGGAGCCCTGGAGGCTGGCCAGCTCCCTTTAGCTGACTTGTGTTGGCCAAACACTGCTGCCTTCTGATGCTGAGTGGCCCTCCCGCAGCTGTATTGGGAGCACCTGTCCCATTTCAGATTGCACAGGCTCATTGGAAGCAAAACCTGCGTTTCTCCTTTGGGTGTGGATGTTTGCTGGAATGAAGTTGTGTTGGCCCAATAAAAGTAAGAAAAATTTGGTTTTCATTTGTAACTTGCTACTTCTAAGGCTCTCCACTCTGTCATTTCCTGGTTTTATTCTCCCCCTTCTTCATGTGGTGATACTCTTCCAAGTGCTTGGACCATGTCATTGCTTTCTTGTTGGTGGTGTAGAGTGTGTGATGGTTGTGATGAATTCATGGCTTATAGTGGCTGTGGTTTGAGTGCAACGCCTTTATCTTAGGGGTTAGAACATGCTTGGGAGCTATGAGAGCATCATTTATTCATTTTAAGTCTCTAAAATTAAAGAAGGAAATTTTGTATTGAAAGAGAATTCTAAAACCAGAAAGTAAAAACTATCCTAGTTTTAGTTCAGGTTGTAGGAAGTCCCTAGTTTTTCTAAACAGAGGCACAGTGCTATTTCTGTTTTGTGTGTGTTCTGGTATGTTTTGTAGTATGAAACTGGATGTAATTCTGCTCAACTTTGGCCCTGAAAAGCAGAAAGCTTAACCAAAACACGCGCCTGTGTTTTGTGTACCTGTGCACCGTGACTGCCTTCAGTGGTTCCTAGTGCAGCTCTGAGTTGTGGGACAAGCTCCCAGAAAGGGTGCTGCAAGCTGTCTGCTGGTCTTTTCACCTTGTTGAACTGTCATGGTCTTAAAATCTGGTGGAAGAAGGTAGGCAGAAAGAAACCTAACAGATGCTTTGTTGAATGAGCCAAATGTAAGGAGTCTTTCAGAAACAATACACAAACAAAGCCCAAGCTCACACCCACTGGCAAGCCGTGTCAAAGTCTGGGTCTCCAATCTACATCTGACCTGGACGCTTATTCACTTACTGCACTGTAGGAAATGGCTTGACCTTCTAAATAATTATTAGCCCAGATATTCAGATCAGCAAAAGTGCATGACAGCAGCTGAAAAACCTCTGCTCCGATATATTCTTCATAGCATAATTATTGTTGGGGTCATTATGTGATGTTTAGATCCTTTCAACTGTGTCTGCTTGTTACTTCTCCCTAGAAGACAGGTAACCAAACAGTATTTTATTTCTGGGAGTGAGAATGCAGCCTAAGGATCTAGCATGGGAGAATGTATTTGTCTTCAGTGCTACATAAACATTAACTTGATCCCTCCTAAGACAAATGTTTCTTGACAAGTGGAGGTAGTTAATGCTGTAGTACAGGAGGTTTTCCTATGGAAGTTTAGGTTTATGAAAAGATATTTTCATTTCTAGGAGAGTAAGTCCGTATCTGCAAACTGTAGTGCCCAATGGACACTTGTATTTCCCCGAAGCTGAAATTTTTGGAGGCTGTTTGAAGGTTTTACATTAACTCAGAAAGTAAATAAAAGAGAAATTCAACTAGCATCACTAGCTGGGTAGTTAATTCCTTGTAATTTTTATTGTCTGATGACTAGGGGCCAAGTTGCATTCATGGGATACTTGCACTCATAACTGTGATATCTGTTTGATACATGTACAGATAGTAGTTTTACAATACAGTCAGGAATTTGGATATTTGTGTGACTGGTATTGCAGGCACACAAGCAAAAAAAGCATTCTGTAGCTTAGTCCTTCAATTTTTTGTTGATAAAGTAAAAGCACAGCAATAAAAAGCTTTTACACAGGACAGATAATCCCAGCTTATGCTGCGTTATTAAGACAATACACGTGAATGTGTTTTTATCATTTGACTTAATACATTTTTTTCTTTCAAGAAGTAAAAAATCTAAGGGGTTTTATCATACCATGTCTATTAATTCTATTCAATGAAAGATTCAGTCTTGTGCCACAAGGAGAATAAGGCACATGCCTCGCAACTGCCTCTCTGTAACAGTCTGGAATTGTTCCTTTGAGGCTGTTAGGGTTTGTGTGTGAATGTGTGTCCAGCTTTAGAGATTATTTCATGTAGTATTATGCACAGCATGAATTTTGTTATCAGAAACACTGAAATACCTGTTAGAGCCATGTGGTATTTATTTATCATGCATGAAGGAACAGGTGGCCCCAGTACGTGTGAGTTCCCAGCGTAGCCTTTTGGAGCAGAGAGACACACCTTCTCCGTTAGCGCTTAAACACTCAGTTCTATTAAACGCGAAGGTCCTTGGGCGTCACTAGGCTGAGGAAGGAATAAATTGGCAAATAAAAGCACTTTTTCTGGCTGTGAGTCATACCTTTTAGTTGTCTTATAGCAGTGGTATATGCAGGCCAGCTAAGCCTGTTGTAAGCCTGGAATTCAGTGATCTGATCTGTAAGTATTTCCAGCGCCCCAGTATGCATGCAGCAAGCCTCTCCTTTGTGACACAATGCTTTCCTTCAGCCTAGCTGTGTGTTAAGCATAAACGGATACCCTAAGTTACTAGGATGTGACCACTATATGGAAGTCCTTTAGAACTATGTACGTGTGTGGTGCCATGCCCTAGTGAAGCCCTAGCACCAGTTAGGGCATTAGGTACCCTGGACAATAAAGGATTTGCCATAAGGTGTGGAAGAGAGGAAATCATTCTATAAGCTGGGATTTTCCAGTCTGCTGAGCCTTGTACTTCCCAGACTTACTCATTAAGAGATTTATTATAAAAGAGCTAAAAAGATTTATTGAAGGTTTATTAAAAGATTTATTAAAAGAGAGACAAATACCCTTCAGAGACGCTTATTCACTGCCTTTTCCCCTTGCCTGTGCTAACTTTAAGTCATTGTTGTAAATAGCTGAGTGCGTGATCGAGCAGTGGTTTGAAGAGGCCCTGTACTGGGCCCAAAACTTGTCTGGGCAGGCAGTTTTAAGGCTGGGACTATGAAATGTAGCACTGGTTTCTGCAGAGAACAAGAAGGTTTGAGCTCTGGGTGCAATGTGACCTTTCATTCCCACCCCTGGTGGGCCTTGCCCTGCAAAGGGTGTGATTGAACCTTATGTGCATGACTGGTAGTTGGGCAGGATTTTGTTACTCAGCCTTAGGAGGGAAGCATTGTAAATTTAGTTTCTCCTGGAAAATAACATGGATATGCTCACTTTTGTCTTTGGGTAGGTGCCAGCACACAGGGAGTGAGAGAGTTGTTATTGCTTGGGGAGGAAACTGAATGGCTTTACGTATAAAAGATGGGAAGCCTCCAAAACTGTATGCATGTTTGCTCTGGGAAATTACACACTCATGAATCCTACCCTGGCGTCCCTGGCCCTTCTCAAAGCAATTCTTTGTGGTAACCACTTATGCGCCTTCTTTAAATGGCAATTCTGTGTGGCAGATGCTGCATATGTTTTTTACGCATCCAGCATAAATTCTAGATGTTAAAGTAATTATGTTCCTCGGGAGCTTCAGACCAGCTGAGAGTTAAATGGGAAGAAAGGCATGAGCTTCACTGATAATCTAGTTTGGGGATGGGAGCAGGGATCTTGGGAACAAGAACAGTTCTAGATCTCTCTCTCTTCATCACAATTCTGTGTTAAATAAGTAGAAATCTGAAAAAGTGTTGCTTACTTGTTTAACATGAGTCATGAAAGATACAGTGAGCATATGCCCTTGTCCTTTAATGCGGTTTTAAACTGATAAGACAGCTTAGATACTGTTAGACTGCATTCAGCGGGGGGGGGGGGGTGGGGGGTGGGGGGTGCTTTAATGGTTGTCGTGGCAGCGTGTCCCCAGGCAAGGTGTGTTCTTGGGAGTATTTCAGGGTAATGATCTTTACACTTAGGCTTTTATGGGTGTTTGTTACAGGAGATGTGGATGTGGTGTTTGTGTGCATAAATCTTTGATATGTTCGAAATGTGTGTGCTCTTAGACCAGGTTGTGTGCTGGTTACTCCTGCGGGAGCACCAAATACATGTGCCTGAGCAGACACATGCTCCAGGCACCAGATGGAAACTAAAAGGCAACTAGATTAGAGTTAATAAATCTGGTGGAAAAGTCTGTTTGAGGAGGGTCAGCATGGAATGGGCACTTCATCCCAGAAGAACCTAGGAAATTGTGAAAGCCAGAAAAAGCCCACTCTTGTAATTGGAGCCCTGGGACGTAAAACCTGGGAGGTAATGTAATTTGTAGCTCGCTGGAGAACTCAGAGTCAACACAGAGCAAGCCAAGATGAGAGACTGAATTATCTATAAAACTGCCTGTGCAAAATTATTTGCTTTCTCCTTCCAAAAATGTAATAAACATATGTTACGAATACATTTTTTCTTTTATTCTTCAATCATCAGTGAAACAAATAACTTAAAAAAAAATCTCAGTAATGAGGAGACAGGATTGTCGTGGGTCTGCTATTTGAATTAGTTGAACTTGTTCTGTTCAAGAAAACAGTGAAGGCAGGAAGCTTAGAAACTAAATATTACAGCCAGAATCCCCTTAGTTCCTGTTCAGAGAAATGGTTGCCCTTCTAGGCTATTAAACCATGTCCAGAGCATCAATTGTACATTTACTGTCTGAAGAGATTGGCAGTTAATAACTTGTGAGTTTGAACTTAGAAGAGGTATAATTGCCTGTTTGTGTTGATAGTGTTACGTCTTCTGATTTGTGTTCACAGTTTGGATTTCTGTAGTGTATGAGGACAGAAGTAGTTCACATGCATTTCTAAAGACATCAAAATATGCATGTACTGGAATGGAAAAGATGGTTAAAATATCACAGCTTGCTGCTTACTATAGCTAATCAGTCCGGTCTACTGCATATTTCTCAATCCCTCACTGACATTTATGGATTCCTTCTAATAAGGTTTTTAGTGACAATGCTGAGACTGAGAATAAACTATTTCAGTAATGTACATGTTTTAAAGTCAAGTCATAATCAGAAAAAGAATGATGTACTGCCTTTCTTTGAAAGACTGACAGAACTTTTTAAAAAATACTTTCAGAGTGCCTGATACCCTTGTTCTGCTCTCAGTGGAGAAGGACAAGAATTTGAAACTGTTCCTCTATCCCTTCTGGTACTTTGCCCACCGTAACCTAAGAGGTACTGTTGGTCTGTATTTCCTGAATGAATAATTAAGAAAAATAGTGTCCATCTGTTGTTTATGAAGATTTTGGATGAGAAAATGTTGATTTACACATGGTCAGGAACGGATAAACTTTGTTTTGCAAGGGACATCGAAGAGCAGCACACCCATGGCTCTGCAGCTGCCCGAGGAAGCTTTACATCCCAGCTAGTACTCACCAGCAGCCTGTTTGTGTTTTGCTACATGGCTGTTGCAATCCCTGCCATCCAGCAGACAGCAGCAACCAGTAGCGGGCATGGGCAGGTGGGTGAGTGGCTCACATTCTGCATGAAAATGTTAGTTTTGCATGTGGGACCTCTGAGATAGTGGTAAGGGACAGTGATTTTGTGTTTTGCATGCCCAACAGGGCACACCGTAGAGCCTCGGTCTCTGGCAGAGGTTTGCTGAAGAGTTGGCTGTAACCTACAGTGCCTCCAATTTTGAGTTGTCTCCATTTTTTCCAGCACTCTGCTTCCATGCCATTCAATAAAGAGTAAAGTGCAGTTATTTCTGTTATTTCTATATACTTCACATGCGCAGTCCAGGAGCGTGCTACCAAGGCGTCTCAGACACGTGTCATGATATAAGAGCTTTGTGTCTTGGACTTGGACAGCAAAAAGTGATTCTTGGTGCCTGTGCTGAGATACTATTGAAGTTAAATGAGAAAGTACTTTGTGTTTTCAAATTACAGGCTACCTTTAGTTTTCATGTGTCACAAATTTCTTATTTTTCTTTTTCCATTTTTTTTACCATCTCTCCTTTGCTATATAGGATGGCCAAATATTAGCAACCTGGGCTGTCTTAACAGCTGGAACATGCCAGTGCTCTGAGACTTGATCATCTCCCCTGTATTTGGACTGTTTGTGAAGCTATGGAAAGGGCTTGTAAGCAGTGTTGACATTGATTAGCATTAATTTTGAAAACTTAAAATTATTCTGGGCATGCAGCATGCTTATTATGCCTGGCTTGCACCAGGTGGCATGAAGAGATGCAATTCAATAAGGCTGTTCTGTGGAAAGGTCACAAAATCAGCCTGCACTTTCACTGCATACTGAAGAAGCAGGAAAACTTGAAGCACTGCCAAGCTGTTGCCCACCTGCCTCTTTGGGATGTGGTGGTATTGGTGCTGTTCATGTTCATTAGATATGGTTCCTGCTGTTATTTCTGTGGGTTTTGTACCTTCATGTTGTCTGTCCAAGGTTACAGTTTCACCAGGACCTCAAGCAAATGTTCTGTTTCTCTGAGCAACTAGAAATCTGACATAGCGTAAGTTTGACAATCCTTTTGCTCAAGTAGTTAACTTTGAAGGCGCTACCAGTTGTCTCTTCTTTTAGGAGGACTGCATTTATGCTTAAAGAAAATACAGTTTGGATTTATCTGTAGCTTGATTTGAAGTATTTTAAATGCACTATGGCATCCTTTCCTTTTATATGTAGTTGCAGGTAGCTGAAGTTCTATTTTCAAGAGCCAACAGTAACAAATTATAAAAATGTATAGCATTTTTAGGAACTGGGAAATAACAGGGCGTTATACTGCAGGAAGCAGCAGGAATGTGGGCTATCTAATCTTGTCACTGCATTGTTCACCTTAGACAACCACTTTGAAATCTTTCACATTAATTCCTCAGTGAACAGTACACGTGGGTGTTTTCCCATTGCTTTTTGAAAGTGGATTGATACCGCTTAAGGAAGTGCTGTTGTCTACTCAAGTTGCTCAAATTAATTGTACACCAAAGTTTAGATGGAAATTCTTGCCTTTCCTCTGGTGCCGATACATTTCAGCTAGTCATTTTAGCTTGTAAAATATGTATTCACTATTACACAACGCAGTCTCCTAAAGACTTGTGCTTCCTACTGTGAATGTACAACCAGCCTAGCTGGTGCTGGCTGGGTGAGTGCCGTTTGGAGTCCGCATGGGTGTCACTCGTTCTGCTGGAGTTTCTGTGGAGTTCTGCATTTCTCACTTGAGTTGGTGACTGTTGCCTGCATGGGCAAATCCATCTGTCCTTTCCCAGGCCACATCCTCCTGGCATCCTGACAACAGAAAGCTAACAAAATGAAACATTATACAGACTACCGCCTTTTCTGTGTGCTCTGAGAGTTATGGATTTTACCCAAACTCCAGATTTATCTCTTGAATTGTTCTTGCAGTAGAGAAACATAAGGGCACATTTATGTTGAGGAATCCTGACCCCCTGGAAAGAGACATGGTGGACATGGTGGGTGAGGAGTTGTGCAGGCTTCAGCTGGATGTTCAGGGGCTAGGGAGGCCAACTGCAGCAGAGTGAGAGAAGGGCACCTGGTCCGGTTGGGGATCCCCAGCACAAGGAAGACCCTGATGTACTAACTTGTTAGGGGAATGGTTGGAGCAGTGACAGGAGAGGAGAGGCTGAGGGAAGTGGCTCTTTTCAGCCTTGAGCAGGTGAAGGGGACTCGGTGTTGCTGCCTGCAGCTACGTGATGGAGGAGGGTACAGAGAAGGGAAGAGATATAGAAATACATTTTTAATCTCCTCCGGAGTTAACATTGTTGACTGCTTTTACAGTAGGCTTTTGATATCATGGGTAGTAGAATAAAAGATTTGCCTCACAGAGATAAGACAAAGGAGATGCACGCCCTATTTTTACACCAATATAATTGCTAGAGGTTTACTTTGCTCTCTTCAAAGTAAGGCAGCCTAAATCCCACAGCATCACATGGGCTCGGTACCTTCCTCCCTTCTCCTACTCAGACTTTCCCTTTCTGCATAAGAGAGATAATTTTCATTTGCATTCACGGGAACAGTCTGCTGGGCTTCAGTGCTTCCAGGGATCCTTCTGGGTATGTGCCGTGTCCAGACTGGGCTAGCTAGCAACCGGCATCCGTACAGGAGGAATTTGTATTGTCTGACAGGCCTGAACGCTGAAGTACTGTAAACGGTGTTTTCACACACTGCAGCTAATTCCCACAGTTTCCATTGCTTTAGGCTGTTGCCTCTGTTAAAAACAAACAGAACAGTCGGGGAACTGAGGAATGTAGTCTGAAGTGTCAGCATGCGGCTTCTGCTGGAGTGTACAATTGGAGTCAGCAAGGGAGCTGTGCAATGCCTGTACAGAGGAGTGTCCAGGCACGGTGCTCAGTGCTTCTCAGTGCCAAGGCCACCGTTCTCAGAGGCTTTCAGAGCTTTGAGGACCCGGGGTGGGGGTGGGGGGGGTGGGGGGTGTAATCCTCTTCAGTGGCTGGATGTTTTACCCTGTCAGCAAATTGAAGTGATTCCTGGAAGGCATACTTAGAGCAATTTCAACACTGAACCTGTAGAGTCAGTAGAGCAGTTCTCCAGTCATGAATGAGTAAATGGACATATTCACTATTGGGGAGCGCTTCCCAAATTTCTTACTGAACAAGAAAATAACTCTGGTAGGGGACAGTGACTTTTTGGAAGTACAACGAGCAAGCACAGTGAGCGTGTCCTGTGACTTTGTATTCTGTTGGGATGACCATGTATGTAACAATGCTGCAGCTTCTCCTTAGTACTGGTGCCTGGTGTTAGCTCAGGCCCTCATGCTCCTCTTTCTGCACCTGGTCTTTCCTATAGTCTGTTCCTTGACTCCCCCTTGCCATGTGCATGCTGCATTTTCTCATCAAGTTAAATGTATGCAAAAAAAAGAAGTCTAGTTTGGATGCCACTTAATTCTTCTAGTGTGCGTGACACGTGGTTGCAAATGCTGATATTGATGATTAGCATGTTTGTAACACCCACAAATAATTCTCTGATTCTCACACTGGACAAATTCAGCCTTTTTTGAAGCTGTGATTGCACAGCAAAATGTCTTGCTATATGTAGTACCTAGGAATTTTTCCTTGGCTAATTCTGCCAAACCTGTGGAAGGGCCTTCTTTATTCTGCATTCTGTCAAACTGACTTACTGTGGTTTAACATAAATCGAGTATTTTTTTCCATGAGCTGCTGGCGAACATCAGCCAAATCATTCTCGCAGTATCCAGTCACCTCTTGAAGAATTGACAGTGGAGTTTCTTTGAGGAAACCCTTTCATGTTTTACTTAGATGCACTAAGAGCTCGTTGCCAGTGCTACGAGGACCTTTCCATTCTTTCCTGTCTAAAAATGAAGACAATCAAATGGAACTTTAAAGATCAAACTATATTGTCGGTGGAACTTTAAACTGCAAATCTGCCTTTGGTTACTTGAGTGCTGGGAAATACAGGTAAATCTGCTTTGTTATGTAAAGTATCACCTCAGGACCGGATTTTGTTGGGAAGTGGGTCATCAGGGTTCACTTGAGTTTTCATGATCGGGGTGGCTGGTACCCCATCATCATCAGCCTCAGCTTTTTGAGACCCACAGATGCCCAAAGACCTGCAGAATCTTTCAGATAGCTATTATTAATGTGCCTGCACAGTCTTGCAAAAGGCTACTAGTAGGCGATGCCACAGATCTGCGTAGCTCAGACAGCTTGAGCTGAGATGCATGAGTCAGCCCTGGGCCTGAGAAGGAAACCAGTTTCCAGGTCATAATGTGATGAATGGTTCTGAGCTCTCTGGGAATGCCACAGCCAGCGCTCTCCCTCCCTTTGCTCCCTCCAGGAAGTGCCATAGCTCCGTGCATGCGTGTCTGCTGTAGAAGTCAGGAGAAGGGAGCGTGTGCTGTTTTGACTGCTTTTCCTACTCTTGACTGCATTTTGGGAAAAGAATGGGGGATATTTTGGACAGATGAACCAGATGAGGTGTTACAGCTTAATAGTACCAGTAACGCATAGGCTCTGACTTTGTGAATGCAGCATGAACTCCCAGCAGGACGGCATGGGTTTATGTGACAAGGAATCCCTGGGGACAGAGTATTCAGTGCTCAGTATGTTTAGGAGTATTTCCCTTGTGACCTGTAGTGCTTCTCGTTTTGGTCATGGTATTTGGAAACTTCATTTGAGGTCACAGAGGTTCCCGAGTGCTGTCTGCTTGGGACGGTTGAATTGTTCCAGGGCGCAGCTGCCATGGCAATGAGCAATCTGTGTGCAGGGCTGCCCTTCTGTTCTCTTGCAGGCGAAAAACTGCAGAACCAAAAATACATTACTCTGAGATGGACAGAGTTAGTGCTTTATAATACACTGTCTCTGTATATGCATCTACAAAATCCCATTTTAATTAGGACATGAGTGCAAAAGGGAATTCTGAAGAGGAGTAATTCCTTATGCATGCCCGGGAGGTTGAGTCAGTAATAATTATGCTTATGAAGCTGTTAATTTTTTCAGTTGGTAAGTTCCCCTTCAGGAAAAGAGGATCCTGGTTTCCAAGCCCTTTGTCCATGCTTTCCCTGTCCCCTCGCAGCAGCTGGATGACTGCCCTTGACACACCTGGCTGCAAACTGAGTATGTATACAGGGAAATCGCAGGGGGGGTGTAGGGGGGTGTCCAGTCTGGAAATTTTTGCTGAGGAAATAGCTGGTTGCACCAGTGTAGTTGCAAAATGCATGAATCCCTGTTTGTGATGGCATTACAGTGCGTGAGACTGAAAGTCAGTTACCAAAAACCTGAGTACATAATCTTGTATGTGTATGAAATAAATTTTGCAGTTTTCTGAAGTTAATGAAGACACAGACAGAGCAGATCAGGGACAGTGGCATGCTCTCCACTCTGGCATGTCTGTTCCCAGAACTGCTTCAGCTCTGGAGTTGGCATGAATGCAGCCGTGGCAGGCCATACTAAACTGGTCCAAAAAAAAGGGGAAGCTATCCACTTGGAGATACATTTTTCCCATAAGCCTTAGACCTTTAATCCTAATAACTGTAAACAAATGCTGACCTGGAAAAAACTTTTCATTTTCTTTTTTTTCCCTTCAAGTGTGGGAAGAGAAGTCCCACTCCTTAACCTTTGCACAACCACATATTAATCTAATTTCCCACTCACCATGACCTAGAGATTTGGAAACTGCAGCTATGCTTAACTTGGTTTTTCTTCCTATGTTTTTATGTTATGTTTTTGCTTTTTCTGCTATTCATGTTTTTGGTTCAGTGCTGGTTCATTAAACTTCAGTCACAAATACCAGCTGGAGGGCACACAGCTTGTTGTCATTTCAGCTAATCAGACATTTGTAGATCAGAAGGGGTTATTGCATATGCACATGAAAACAAGAGCGCTCTCCTATTGTTCCTTCCCCTTCTCAGGAGGCTTTTGCCCATCACTTTTCTGTCCCTACACTGGCCCACCAGGATACATGCTCTTTAGCGAGCTTAGCATAATAATACTCTTTTTGTTTAGGTGATTCAAAAAGCTGTGCCATCCTCTGTTCCCTGCTGCTGTTCTTGTGCAGTGTTTTGAAAGTTAGCACAAGCATACCAGCAGATTAGAAGGCACTTTATGTTTTGCTGTGTTTTCAGACAGCAGATATAATCCAACTACTGCATCAGGTATGAGGGAGCCGGTAGCTCTATGCTTAGTCATATATTTATTTTTTTCTTTTATCACTTACTTGAAAAAAATAATACAGTATTAAATTGGTGTGAGAAGAAAATTGCATTTTGTATTCCTCTAAGAAATGTCACAAGTTACAGTTAAGCTGTCAGGGAAAATGGCAGTAGTTTGAGTGATCAGCAGCTGCCACTGGCTTTGCTTTAAAGCATTAAGAGCAAATGTTCAGATCTCAAGATGTTTTAACCTTCCTTTAGCAGAAACGTTCTGGGAAAATCAGAAACGTATGCTGCTTTAAGTTGAAAAATAATAACAAAAAAACAGAGTTACGGTTACGATGGGCAGTTGACACAAGTATTTTTTTAGGGACGAAACTCCAGAGGTGCACATCTCTCCAAAGAGGGAAGGAAATAACTATTTTTTCCCCCCCTTAAATGTCTTTTGTTTGCTAGAGGGTCCACAAACAATGTTCGTTTTAAGCATAGTATTTGCAGGACTCTGATTAACACAATACCTTCAGTTCGCTGTCACTGCATAGCGTAACATTTTTTCTTGTGCCTATGTTTAATAGCTGCAAATGCAGCTGTTCCCACAGGTTATTATGAATTCTTTCCACTAAAATTGCTGAATCTTGGAATTCAAGCTATCAAAAATTGCATCTGTGAAAGTAATGAATCGTACATCATAATAAATCCTGAGTGACTTGAGATTGCTTCCTTAATGGTTTTCCATCCGCAACATTCCCTTGCAAGTTTTATTTATTTTTTAACTACTTTTTTTTTTTTTTTAGAACTCTGCTATTCCATTTGTGAGCAATATTTTTTTTTAAGACATTATCACTTGGAGATGACGTTGTTCTTCCAATCTAACACAGTTGGTGTCTTGTTCGTTTGCAATAGAAGGGTGTGTTCTTCAAACTTTGCATGAGTAAAGATATTTCTGTTGGCCTTTTGAAAGTCAGAGTGGAGAAATACACAATTATGAAATTCTCATGACTAGTGTGTGCGCAACCCAAGCGTGTAAACCATACCGTAAGGGAGCAGACTGCTTTCACTAAGCTTCAGGGGCTAAATTCAAAGGAAAGCAAGTGTAAGTGGCAACAGAAATTGTGAACAGCCAAATGATATGTAGTCTTTTTTTTTTTTTAAATCATAGCAGACATTATTTTTAATAGGAAAGGTAACTTTGCCGGGTGTTATTTTAATAAATGTGTTAGATGCTAATTTAGTTCATCTCTTCACATTCACATTGCTGCATATGAAGGTTCAGTAGCTTACTGTCTCCCAAAGGATTTGACTGCATAATCAGATCACTCTACAGCTCAGCAGTCTCTAAAATCTGAAGTTCAACAGATGTCTTGCTCTTCCAGAGTGTATGTACCAAAGAAAGGAGAAAAACTGGAAAATTGGCCTGACTTCTTTCAGAGAAATGTAGTGGTATAGGGAAATGGTTGTTCTTTCTGTGAAGTAAAACAAGACATCTGTGAGAGGTTACTTGCCTGTGTGGTTTTTCTCTATACACGCCCATCCCCCCACCCCCCCTTATTTAAAGTAAGTAAGATCAGCTTGAACTTTATAAAACTCTTATTGGAAATCTTTTTTTTCCTGGAGGTGAAGAAAGTGTTTGAATGAGTTTCCAATTAACAAAAAGCCCCATAGTAATACCAATTAGAATGGGTATCATGGCTGTGAATGTATTGAATTTCCTTCCCTTGTCCAGCACAAAGCAGCTGGTAGTTTGGATGTGGGTAACTGCAGGCCTGGGAGGGCTCTCCAGCAGCAGGTCAGTCAACCGTATCGCAAAGCAGAACCGGCTCTGTAGGTCACCCTCCGAGTAATGAGTTGTGCAAGGTAGCAGCGGAGAAGTGGCAAGGATGTATCAGCTAAGTGGAGATGGGTGGCATTGGGATACTGGACTGCTGCTGGAGTACCACATTGCCTGTTCTCCACTTGACACAGTGCTTGTCCTCTCCCACTTTTGGGGATGGAGTCCACAGTCTGTCCTTGCACATGTGTTTGGGTCACCTGCCTTTGCCTGGCTCTTTGTGAGGCTCAGCCCTCCTTGGACCAACAGTGGTGTGTGCCTTCCCTGCACCCAGGAGGGTTTTGGGGTAAGATCCAGAAGTTTCTTAGAGCTATAGCAGTATGATAGAACCCTCTTACAACACAGTTGCTTATTCCATGCAAGATCAAAACAAAGCAGTGATCTGAGTTTATTTTACTTACAGCTACATTGGAGAAGTGTGCTGTAATATATGCTTTCCTACACTCACATATTCCTTTATTACTCCCAGTTATGTATTCTATATGTTATCCAAAGAAATTACTGCTCAGCCATTTCCCAGCAAGGGTAATTCCTCTGCTAACAGACATTAATTAAAGATTGTCACCCCTAGATCAGAGCTAGGACAACTCGATGTACATCTACTTACAAGAATTATCTTTATCTCTGTTATTAAATTAGCAAACAAATAATAGCTTTAGAATGGTTTTTGAAAGAAAAGACTATACAGGGAGCAAAACTGGGTACTGTGTCACTTACTGCAGATGCATAATGTTTCAAGTGATCCATCTGCCCTTAGTGCAAATAGATATCACATTAAAATGGAGGAAGATTACATTTGTAATTGCTCAACGTTTATCTCTTTCTGGAAACATTTATGGTTCATGAAACATTTATACCCATTTATGCTAAGAAGCAAGTAGAAAATAAGCGATTGCACAGGATCTTATTTTTTTGAGACAGAAGTACATAGTTGTGTTCAGTAAACTTGAAAATTAAGGAATAATTTACCAGCTGTCTTAGAGAGATGTGGGCATCTCAGCATTACCTCCTATTCTTCTGCAAAAAGGTACTCCATCTTCTCTAGGAGATGAGTACAGTTGGATTTTGCCATAAAGTAGCTAAGAATAAGTACCGAATGAGGAAGGAATTACTGCTGGTGAAATTATATATACAATATATATTTTTGTATATAACAAAATAACCAGTCCCTAATCCATCAGGGAACTTGCTCCAAGTTCATTTCCTTTATGTTGGCCTTTAGTGTGTTAGCTTTGAGCAGAAAAACGTTAATGTGTATATAGGGCACAACTAGGGGATCGGCAATGGCAGGGTAACTAGTGGTCTGTGAATCCCCAGCCTGCAGCTGGAGCACCAACTTGCTGCTTTACGCTGGTGGAGCACGGCTGGACCAGCCTTTTAGTCTTGTCCTTTTACATTCTAATCCACCTGCTGTGAACTGCTCATCTTCAGGCTCCAAGACGAAACCCTTTTCTGGGCTAAAAAGAAATCTTTTCTGGCTCCTGAAGACATCCATTATGTGTTTCCTTATAGGAACTAATAGTTGATTTCTTCTTTCATTGTGTTGGGGGCATGGCAAAGTCCACCTGGTGAAGTGAAGGGAGTCTAGGGCCAAGCCAAGGCAGCTCTCATGCTGAGCTGTACCTTAAAACCCGTGTGAGAGAACCTTCGGAAGGAAGCTGCTCATTCAATGGTTCTACGTAAATGCATGCTTAGATAATGTCAAATGCGTTGGCATTTGCTGGTTTCCAGCTAAGTGTGAGTAATGGGATGCTCGAAGGTGGGTGTAAAAGGAAAAAGTGAAGTCGTATGGTAATATTATAGATGGGTTCTGTGGGATCAATGATGTTAAAAGATGCTGAAGATCCGTTCAGATCCTTCTAAAGTTTTGTTCCTCTTCTTTTTGCACCTTCCCTAGTGCTATAAAGTATGATTTGACATTTACGGCTTGTGAATCACCTTAGCGTGGACCCAGGTTGTTTTTCAGCCTCTTCTTATCTTTTTTTATTCACTTGAAATTAAGTGAGCCACTTAGTGTCTAATTACTTTAATTTGCATACTAATAAACTGAAGTGATGGTAACTGAGTTTGAAAAGCTCTCGGAACAGTTCTTGCGGAAGACAGGTAAAGTCTCTGTTAACAATTCATTCATAAACTATAGTTCTCATTATCATGGAGCATCTCAGATGCAAGGAGATTTGCACAGAATTACAAAAATGAGAAAATTTGCATATTCCGCCTGGAATGGTCTTTGTTCAAACAGGCAGGTCTCTGGTAAGAGGGGATTGCACTTCTGTATAGTGCCTCCTTTGCAGCTTGACGGCCCTGACTGTTTCTTTTGCAAGCACCTTGTCCTTCCCCGTTGCGTGGCTGACCCTGCAGCACTCCTGTGTGCCTCTGGCTCCTTGAACAGGATTTTGAGATAAAACTGTTCACTGTGATACATTGCATATTTTAGTCTTTGGAAGCGTAACTTCCCTAGCTAGAAAAGAAAATGTTACCCTATCAAAATGTAGTATTTTCTTAACCTGCTTCACTAACAGTGTAGGGTCACCTTTGCTTTAAACGGTTGTGCCTCCCTTTGACATTGCTGGCAATTATTTTGCCTTCATTGGTAACTGAATTGCCTTTTGTAATGCAAACATTTTAAAAGAGTTTCATTAACGTGGTTCAGTCCCTGGGGCAAAAGCTTGCAGGCACCCCTGCCCTCTCGTGTCCAGATCTGCTCTCACAGAATGGTTGGTGATGGATGGTTTGCGCCTCTGGTTTGGACATCAGGGTGCACGGAGAGACTCCTCTGTGCACCTGCAGATTTCACTTTGCCATGAACACTCTTGATGCCACCAAAATGTGGATTATGATACTGGCCTGCCCTTGTCTTATGCAAGCCAATCTCCAAGTTCTTTTTTCCTGTCTTAACTCATGGCTGCAGTTTTTCAGAGGAATTCTGAACAGATAAGAAGAAAGATGTGGAGAAAGGCATGTTTGAAATTAGGGCATGCCTTTCATCATTAAAGGCTTTTCTCCTGAAATCGTAAAAAAGTCTGCCTGTAATCATTTGGTGTTTTCTCAAAGTGAACAACTTTCACCAAGGAACTTGGCTTACGCTGTCCTGTAGAGCAGCCAAAGGAAAGGTAATATTTACCAGATTTAACATGAGAGATCAGTAGGAATGTAAATAGAGTAGTCCTTCAGAAGACACTGTAGTCAGCGCAATCATCCTGCCGCTTTGACAAATTCACTAACATCTGTTCCGGTGCCATTTCTGCTCTACAGACCTGCCATTAACCATGGAGAGGAAAGGGTTTTAATTAAATGAGCAGACTGACATGTTAAACTTTGATAAGATTGTGCCATCTGGGTGGGTTATATTTGCAATTCTCTCCACAGCTTCTTAGATTTAGGGTATAATTCAGCAATGCCTCATGCTCAGGTTATTCTCAGGTTGATGCACCAACCCTAGAGCACTGGGGTTACTAAGCCAAAGTGTCAGTATTTGTAACAAAATATGTATTGCAGCACCTCGTTTCTGAGCTACAAAAAAAAAAATTATGGTTTTGGTTTTGATATTAGGTCTTGTTTTACTAACACATCGCTACCTAGTGCTAGCCATGACTGCTACTGTCGATTTCAGGTAGTACAAGGTATATAAAAATTATTTATTTAACATAACTAAATGTCAGTCAATAGTCAGTTTGGGCCACAGATGAAGAAACATTTAAGATATGCCTTACGACTTTGTGCTGTAAGATTTAAGATCAGCCACGTTGCTGATGCTTTGTTGGCTGGCTGCTGCCATTCCTCAGGGTGGAAGAGTGGTGTGACTGGCGGGGGAGGCAAAGTCTGATGCGGGGGAGCTTCTGCCAACAAGAGACTGCATTTTAACTGACGGTGTAGTATAGAGACTGTGCAGGAGCCACCTGTGTGGCTGTGGCTGTGCAGAAAGATGACTGTCCAGGCACAGCCACTATTGGTGGCAGTTCTTGAGAGATAGGCCAGAAGAGCTGTGAAATGTAGATTAATAACAAAACCCACATAGTTTGTTTGTTTATTCTTTGCTAGCAATGTATTGCTGGGTTCGTACAAAATAGTCAACTCAAGAGACGATTGCTCTTACTCAAATGGAAATTGATAAGTAAAATTTTGCAGTGCTTTAAATGCATAAATGTGCCGAGTGTATTTAGTTTATGCTTTAGTATTTGTGATCCCTTCAACTTGTAATAGATTAGAGCAGGATGTGAATATGATGAGATGTGGTTATAAATAAAAGGCTTTTATAAGTTCAGAGAAAATCTTTACAACTCAATTGTGTAGGGAGGTTCAATTCTCAGGAAGGCCAAGAGGGAAATCAATTGATAATTTTAATCCAAAATCAATTTTATTTAGGTTTTTTAAGCATGCTGATCCAACTTTTTCATGCAACAGTCTGTTAAAATAGCAAGTGTATTGTGGTTGGTGTGTTACTTGAATTGAGTTCCCCCCTTAGACAGAGCTGAAATAGCTGGTGAACAGATGAAGCTTTTTGGGAGCTGGTGCTGCTATACTGGTACACTGACCTATTAAGCTCAGGTAACTCATCTGTCTGCCAATGCTCTTATCTCCAAGTGAGATCATCTTTCTGCTGTAATATGTGAGCTGATGCTAAAAGGTGCTGTTGCAAAATGCTGCCTGCTTCCTGCCTTTTCAGCTGCAGGATGGTGTCTCAAGTGTTGCAAGAATCTAAACAAAAGGGTTTGTCAGAACTTGGAGATTTAAATGCCTTAAAAAGATTGAATGACTGCATGAGAAACTATGGATAAAATCTAGTAGTCTGGGTAGAGTGCAGGAACACAGCTTCACATTTTCTTCCCTGATAATGGCACTTGGTAAAAATAATAACTTTGACTTCAGATTTATGCATCCAATTTCTTCAAAATGCAACAGCTATGAATCAGGTTGTCTTTGACCAGTTAGGCCACCTTTTGTCCAAGAGGTAGCAAGCTTTCTGGTAAATGCCCACAACTTGCACTGGTTTTGGTCTCAGTTTTTGTGTAATCACTGTAACCACAGGAATTTGTTGAGCTGTTTTAGTTTGTTTGAAGGAAGGATGTCAACTAAGACAGGCATGTTTGTGAATCCTGATGATGCCGGACCGTAGCTCATCTAGTACTTGGAAGGACACTGGGGTTTTGTAAGTGCTGTTAATCTGGCTGTAATACCATGCTTGTGTACACATTTTGTCTGGAGGCTTTAGGAAGAAAGCAATATGAGCATCAAATAAAGAAGTCGCTTGATACCAGGTGTAGGTATAAAGCCAAGGAAGGGGGTAGAGAAGAATACACAAAATAAGGGAAATTTATGCTCCTAATAGCAAATGTACATCTGCAGTTTGGAACATGCCACGTTTGTAGTATTAATGAGAAATTCATGTATGTTTTTTAAGTACTCTAGTTGAAATTATTTAAAGGATCGTTACAGGACATAACATACCCTGTGCATTATACTGTGTCGGAAGGTTGCCCCTTGCTGTACAATTGCACCAGTTGTGCAATTTTCGTTATTGTAGTACTGGCTGTTTCCAAATGTTTTTAAACAGTTGTGTCTCCCAGTGTGATAGTGTGTAGGATATAGATACATATAGAATACCTGAGTCAAGACTTTGTGGGTGTTTATACTTGTGGACTCTGTGTTATATGTGTGTTACATGGGGAGAACGGTTCTCCTTAGCACACAGTTGGGCCTGATTTTCCTTAGTTCCTAAGAGTTTCCAATATGCTTGTAATAGACACAGATGCACGTAGGATATAGCACCCTTCAGGGCATTTCAGCTTCTTGGCACTCCATAAGGATTACGTGTTTGGGATGAAAGGGGAAAGAAATTGTGCTTTAGCTCCTTGGAAAAGTGTGCAGTTCATTGAAGTATCGGAAAAGGTTATCCAAACAGTCTAAGACCTTGTGAGCTTGGAAGTGTATTGTATTGGTTCAGGGGTGAAAAAAGTTATGTTCTTCAAGCCTTGTCAAAGTAAAAAGCTGGTAAATAACATTGGAGCTGCGAATCGATCCCCAAGCCCCTGTTTGTGTGTAGAATAGATCCTTCACGGAGTGCTGGCAGCAAGCCTAGATGTCTTCTGACAGGACTCTGCGCTCAGCATGTTTTGATCCTGCCCTTTAGGAGATACTCATAACTTCTTTCTTTGCTAGCCTGGACTGACCAAGAAATTAGGGTTTTCTGAGTATCTGCTAAAAGTTGTGCAGCGAATGTGACAGCTCAGCTCCAAGAGCTAGCAAAAATGGACTGTTCAGGTAGGAGGCTCTTCGAAGTGATAAATTCCAGGTCTCCTCAGGGATGCCCACCCCATACTGAGCAAGCCAAATTGGAATTAAGATCACGGCTACCCCACACACTGACTGCAGAACAGGGATGTGTTTGCTGAGGGCATCTCTACCCTGGGCAAAGCAAATATGTGATTTATTATTTTTAGTCTGGTTAGCAATGGAGCAACAGTGGTGGAGTGAGTAGTGGTAACAGCAAGGGAATTGTTCCTGCATTACATTACTTTTGCTATCTGTAGAAAGGGGATAAAAATATTTATGTGTCTACTGAAGCCTAGAGGAATAGTCTGTTTGTTTATCTATCTCCTTTTTCAAATATATTTTATTAGTATTAGCCATAGGAATAACTGGTTTTTTGTCTTAGTTGCAGGAAGATGGTAGATAATACCCAGTAGACCCTTACTATTTTAGGATTTACCTATGAGGGATATAGGAAATGAGTATTCACAACTCTTCTTTTGTCTCTGTTTATAAACTGCACAAAAGCACTTTCGTGAAGAGAAGCGAGATTTCTGCTTTCTTTCTGTGTTTTCCCTTGACACTTTCTCAAACTTAGAGCAATGCAAAGTATAGAAATCTAGCTTTACCTTCCAGCTTGCTGTCGAGTCCATGTTTTTGGAATAACTTACTCATCCTAGCTGTCAAATTGCAGCTGATGTGTCTGTGTGTGAGTTGGGAAGTGGTGATGCACAGCTCATTCTTGCCCTGTCCTCTCCTGGAAGCTTTGCAATAAATATAAGCTTGCATTACTCCATGCCCTAATGGGAAAAGAACAGTGTTTGATCTCCTGACAGAGACTAAGTTACACAGGATGAGACAGGTCACTTCTGGCATTGATGCTGTAATTTAGGAAAACTACCAGAGCCCATATGTATGATTTGTGTATTATTAACATTTTATAAATTAGCTGTAAGTCACAGTTTTCTGTAGGACCTTTGAAGGTCCCACACATGACATAAAAAAACCCCAAGCGCTTTTGAGGAAGCGTGTTTTCACCCTCTCAGCAGAACAGTGGTTATCAGTATCTAATTTAGCATGGCCCAGCAGAAATGATAGTATTGCCAAGCGTCTCTGAGAGTTGGCAGGTAACAAAAAAAATACCCAGGAGTTTTAAGAGATCAGAGATGCAGTGTATCTTCTGTAAATCTTTCTGTCCAGAACAAAAAGAAATAATGGGCCAAAGTCAGAGTCCATCCTCCACATGTGCCCTGCCCTTGGCCTCTTTTATTGAGCTGGGTATCAGAGGTGCTGCTGATTACCGTCATTTTTATGGCGATGCTTCTCCAGCAGCAACAAGAGTGAAACCAAGGTCTAATTTCATCAGTGCTGCTTCACAGGTGTCAGGCTATAGCAGGTTTCCATCATTTCAGATTGGGGCTCTTTTTGAACTGGTGACCCAAGAGGGAACAGCTTTAAAGAGCTGGATTCGTCACTGTGGTATTGCAGATGAACTGTACCCCTGGTGGCACATGTTGCTGAGCTGCTGGGAAACAAACCCTGTGACTTGCTGGATTGTGCTGTCTGTGTTTCTCAAAGGCAAAAATTTGAGAGATTTTTCCATGTAAGAGCAAGTAATGTGTTTTTCTGGCTCACCTAGAGGGTTGTTTTTCATGGTCGAACCTCAAAACCCTGTTAAGTTTCAAAACCTCTGCTTATTTTCTGATTTCCTCTCTGCATTTGAAACCGAGACGGTACTGTAACCAGCATTTCGCAGTGATGCAGAAGGAGACACAGGTGGAGCAAGTGTATGGCCACTTCTCAGCATATATATGACTTGATTTTGCTTAAGTACCTGAAATACCGAAGTCCATACTTGATTATGTCAGACAAGATGTTAGTGGCACATGTAAATAAAGTGCCAAGTTACTACTACAGAGAATATGCTCCATCTTCTCTCATGTGCTCTCCTTGACTCAGAGTTGACCTGATTGTGTAATAAGCTTTGAATCCACATCTAAGCTTTCTGAATTCCCCATTTAATTAATAAATTCTTGTTTACTCATTTTTTTAAACTAAGCAAATAACAGCTGCTGTTTGTCAGAAGTACAGATGCGTTGCACAAACACCATACTTTCCCAGCATCCAGTCTGGAAGTGAGTTTGTCTGAAGTGCGATTTGTGTATAAATGTGTTTATGAACCTGTGCACTTGAAATGTAACCAACAGATGTAAGAGGAAGATAGAAAAGATGTTGTCCTTATGGATTACATCAACACAATAATTTTTTTCTGGTGTTTTCTTCCAGACCTGCTATAACATTTTTCATGTCTCCCATTCCCCTTAGGAGTAAGCTCTTTGAAAAGTAGCGTGTTTTGGCAACTCCTTCCCTCCTGGAGAGGGTTTCTCTAAGTTGCAAGGCAGAACAGCAGCCAAAAATGTCATTGGGCGAGTTAAATGGTTGTGCAGCTGAGAACCCTTCACATGGTACAGCTGACAGAAGCTTCCATGAGAAGATACCGATATATCTTATTCAGAGTTATTTGGGCATCCCCGTGGGCTGCATGAATACAACCAACTCAAACCCCAAATGCACAAACATGTGGAAAAATACTCATATCTTACATATCAGCTGAATTGGATTTGGACTGCAGTGAAGTTGGAAGGAAATGGAGGAAAGCACATGGGAAGATTTACTCCTGTGTCAGAATATGCAAAACCAGATGCTGCATCTGTATCTCACAGGAAATCATTTTGGTGCCTGATTCTCATTTTCTGTGATTGTAATCTTGTCTCCCTCTTTGTATGTCCTTTAGTTTGCAGCTATGGTTGTGCATGTGACTGACTTTTCACCTACCCGTGGAATGTGTGTAACACAGTTTTACCCAGTAGATTAACCAAAAGAACAGTTTGACTTCTCATAGGAACGTGTAGTAATGTCTGTCATTGTATTGCTGCTTTTAGTAGTTTTGAGGGCCAAGCAGATAGCTTTACTTCAATAGAGATTATTTTATTGACAGCTAGACTTGCTGCTAATGTGGAGGGCAGACCCAAATCTGTGCATCCCCGCGTTTTCTAGGAGCTTTTAACAGAAGTGTTACCCAAAGTGTTCTTGTCACACTAAATTCCCTAAGCAGTTGGGTACCGATGGGTACTTTAAAGATTCCCCTCATTAGTATTCTGTAAGTAGCTATGCTGCTTAGCTGTCTTCCTTCATACCTCATTCCTTAGTATATATGTGATCATACTATTAAAAATACGTCATAAACCACAAGGGATATGGTGGCCAGCTAAATTTACATTAGCGTATGATCCTTACAATTCACATTTCTGGGTGTTGCTGCCTTTTCACATGGGTGTAGCCCAGCTGACACCTCTGAAAACGTTCCTGCCTTAACCTACTTAAATTGAAGGGAGGAAGAAGGTCAAGTCCCATTTAAGCATGCACTATGAAAAAAAATGCTTTCTGAAGTCACATGAAGTATTAAAAATAATCCCAGTGTGCTCAGTTACAGTTGCTCCAGTAATAACGAAGGATCTTTTCATTGGGACATTGGAAATTTGAGGCAAATACTTTAAACAGCAGACCCTGGACCTTAGAGGCAGAGCAGAAATTACTAAGCAGTGTGTTTCATCAGGTAAGAAATGTAATTTATTTCTGGTGATGGTACTAGGGAAGAAAGCAAAATGTCTGGCGAAACAGTCCCCCTTATCTTGGCCAGCTGGCAGGAGAGGAAAACTTCTGAAACAGTCTGGATGCAGCGAGCCGCAGTCGGGATGGTGACATTTGCAGGCAGTTAAGTTGGTAAGTTTCCCATCTCCCTGTCCCTCCCCTTGTTCCCTGCCCACCTACACACACAGCTGCTCCCTGCCCGGGCAGCCCTGGTGTCAACCGATACTCAGAAACTTCAGGCACGCAGCCCCACGGTGCTGTGGCCGGTGCTGGGGCAGACACAGAAACACGTGCTGTTTACAAAAGATTGTTCTAAATGTTCCCTGGTGCAACAGAGAGGAGAAGTGCGAGACGACAAAGGGGACTGATATTTCTTGCCTTTTCCATGGACTGCAGGAAAGGTGGAAGGCTATTTATAGTGTAATTCTTATTGAAGGAATTCAGAAGCTGGGAGCCTGATCTCTGATGTAGTGTACTTTGTAAGGCTATTGATTTGCTTAGGGGAAATGTGTAATTCATCATTTACACACAGAAATGGTGTTTATTTTCTGCTTGAATTGGTGTGCTTGATCAGGAGCCGTAATTCCTGTGCTTTAGAAACTATTTTAAAAAAGCCAAGGTCACCTAAGTGTAACTCACTCCTCTGCTTTTACACAGTGTGACAGCTCAAGGTTGTGATTTGGACACTGAATAGGTTTTGAACGTTAGTTGTATGTTGGTTGGGGGTTTTTTGAGTTTTAGACCAGTCCTTCGGAATATGGAGTTATGTTCTGTCTCATGCTTTACACTTTTCACCGGTGATTAATCTTCACTTTTTGGTGGTGGTGTTTTCCATAAGTCATGCTCCCATAGCATCTACCCTGTTCCCTCTGTGTTAAGATGTAAATACACACACCCAATTAGAAAACTGTTGGGGAACAGAAACAGCATTGCTGAGCTTCCCACAGCAAATCGCAGAGTCCACTTACCTAAGGATGTGAATGTGACTTTGCCATGTTAATGACCCATTCTGTTGCTTTTGACAGTTCTGCAGGTGGGCAAATTGAGGCATCAAAGCAATTAGAAGGTAATAGCTTCTAAATTTGTACTGGGAGCAGCGATTTATCTGAGTGGTGATCATTTGCATTCAGAGTCTTCACTTGTGAGCCCCCAGTAGAACAAGTGGCCAGGGAGCTCTGCACGCTTGTGGCACAATTTTCCCTGGGCTGCTTCGGTGTTCTCCCAAACCCAGCTGATTCGCCTCAGTGTGGTAATGTAGGAGATTCAGGCTAACCCCAGCTGGTAATGAGGAATCCTATAGTATGAAGCTTTAGCGGTTTTGTCTCAAATAGTTAAAAAACAACCACTGTTTTCAAGTGTATTCTTGGGCCCAGGAGGTGACTACTGCTCATACTCATATGCTTTTGACCAAACTATGCAGCAGAATTATGGGCTGGCTCCCAACCAAATTAATCTTGTAGTCTGTCCCACCACTGTATGGGACCGTCGTACTCTGAGGGATTTAGGTGGATGTTTAGAAGGTATTTTCTCAGGAGGACAGAGAGCTTTAACCTCAGCACTTCCAATGACGGGTGCTGCATACTTGCTGTGATGTGGTTCAGCTGTCTGCAGGGCAGTGGCAGCAGCAACCTCATTGCAAGTTCAGTAGTGAACTTATCTAAATCTTGGCAACCGTGGTCCTGTATTTCCACTCTTCTTTCCCTGCGTAGTGCCAGCCAATGTCTGACACCTCAGGCAGTGGCTGCCTCTTGAATACTTACATCACTGGCCCACTGTTGAACAGGAGCGGTGAATTAGTCACCAACAACAAAGCTGGAAAGGCAGAGGTTCTCAACACTTACTTCACCTCTGTCTTTACCAGCACGTTGGGCCTTGGGAACGAAAGTCCAGGCTGAGGCACACACAGACCCACCGTCAGTGGAGAAAAAGTTGGTATGTGAACTGTTACAGGAACCTGACCCCTACAAATCACTGGGCCGTGACAGGAGCCACCCGGGGGTGTTGAGAGCTGGCTGGTGGTGTTGCAAGGCTGCTCTCCATAATCTAAGAAGTTGTGGAGATGGAGGGATGTCCCAGAAGACTGGCAGAAGGCTAATGTCATGCATGCCTACAAGAAAGGCTTAAAGGAGTATCCAGGAACTACAGGCCCATCAGTCATACTTTGGTCCCTGGGAAAGTTATGGAACACATCCTCCAGGGGCCCATCACAAGTCAAATGAAGCACGTGGCTGGGAAAAGCCAGCGCGGATTCACCAAGGGCAAGTGGTGCTGGATGACCCCGATCGCCTGCTACGACAAAGTCACCTGCTCGGTGGGTGTGGGGTGAGCGGTGGTCATTGCCCACCTGGATTTCTCCAAGGTTTTCCATACAGTTTCCCACAGCCTCCTCCCAGAGAACCCGATGCGTTACAGCCTGGGCGAGTGCCCGTGCGGTGGGGGAGAGCTGGGTGACAGGCTGCACCCAGAGGTGGTGGCAAACGGCTCCTCTGCAAACGGGCAGCCTGTCACAAGTGGGGTTCCCCAGGGATCCATATTGGGCCCAAGGGTGTTTCACGTCTTCATAAGCGATCTGGACGGTGGGATCAAGTGCTCCCTGATGAAGTTTGCCGATGGTACCAAACTGAGTGGGGAAGCGGACGCTTCGGAAGGGAGAGCCGCCCTGCAGGAAGGCCCGGATGGGCTGGAAGAGTGGGTAACAAGAACCTTATGAGGTTCAGCAAGGACAAGTGTAAGGTCTTGCACCTGGGAAAACATAACCCCGGAGTGCAGGACAGGCCGGGATCTACCCGGCTGGGGAGCGGCTCTGTGGAAAGGGACCGGGGGATCCTGGTGGACACCAAGCTCAGCGCGAGTGAACAGCGCGCCGCTGCGGCAAAGCCAGCCGTCGGGGTGCTGGGCTGCATCGGCAAGGGCATCGCCAGCACAGGTAAAGAAGTCACTACCCCCCTCGGCGCTTTGTGAGGCCACGCCTGGAATACTGTGCTCAGTTCTGGTCCCCGCTGTACAAGAAAGATGGGGACAGGCTGCAGAGGGTCCAGAGGAGGGGCACAAAGATGACCAGAGGACTGGGAAGGCTGCCGGGTGAGGAAAGGCTGCGAGGACTGGGGTTGTTCAGCCTTGAGAAAAGGCCCTCAGGGGAGACCTTATCACCATGTTCCAGTATTTGAAAGGTGGCTGCAAAGATGGAGACTCCCTTTTTACAGGGAATCACATGGAAAAGACAAGGGGTAATGGGTACAAGTTACTTCTGGGAAGATTCTGGTTGGACACTAGAGGAAAATTTTTTGCAATGAGAACGATTGGAATTGTTCAACCATTGGAATGATCTCCCCAGAGAAGTGGTGGATTCTCGAACACTTGTAAGATTTGGCTGGACAGGGTTCTGGGTCATCTTGTTTAGACTGTGTTTTTGCCAAGAACATTTGGACCAGATGATCCTTGAGGTCCCTTCCAACCTGTTATTCTGTGAGCACTCCGTAGATGAGCGCACTGCAGGAGAAGCAGCTGCAGAAAGCTGGCTGTTCAGAGGGGTATGGGTAATATTTGTAGCTCTCTTATTGCCCCTTTGACCAGGTAGCAAATTGTGAATTACTGAGAAAAACAATATTGAATGGGATACTTGCTCAACATGACTGCAAGAGGCTGTGACCCAGGGCTGTGTTCATATTAATGGCAGCGTTCTCCTTGATTTCGGCAGGGAAGGAGCTGCTGTGTAGCAGCAGAGTATGATGTATTGGAAGGGGAATATTCCCCTCCTCTGGTGACTTCACACGGTGCAGCTGGTCCTCAAATATGTTTTGAAGTAGTTTCTCATTAGGACCAACTCATGAGAAGTAGCAGATGGCAAAGTGAGGCTAAATTAGCGAGAACTTTGCGTTCTCTTAATGCTCTTTCTCTCTATAAATAATATTTGGGGAGTGGAGCAGGAATGAAGACGCTGTTATGTTTGTGGCTACCTCTGCTGCTATGTATGTTCTGTGCTGCCGTGCAGCATGTTTTGTCAGCAGTGAAAAGGAGGGGGAATTTGGCAGCCTTTTCACAAGGGCAAAAATATTGCAGTTCTACTGCAAAACAAATAAAATCGAAGCGATGTTCAAAGATATTTGAGAGGAAACAAAAATGTGGGAGACAGTTTTACATTAACAGCCAAACAGGCCACATAACCACCTTCGATCTTTTTGGTTTCAGCTTCTTCCTAAGAAAATCAGTGAAATGAACTAAAACCAGTATCTCTCCTCTGATATTCCCAGTAATTCTCCAACTTCACTTTCATCCTAAAATTTTCATTTAAAATAAATGTATCTATATGTTTCTCTTAATGTGTGGTGGTGGTGGTGTGTGTGTGCGTGCATATATGTAAATATGTATGTACAGTACTACTGTAGCCTGGAGAGCTACTTCTGGAAAGCTTCTCTGGCAGCAGCTGTTTATTTGTTGAGATGAAGAAGTAATTTTCTTGCAAGTTTATGCTGACTTAAAAAGTCACTAAGTGTAGTCATATAGGGACTCAGCGTAGCACAGACTGACATTATAGATGCTATCTGCTCACTGGTGTGTATTATGTGATATGAGTCTGGATTTCTAGATCCCTTTACAAAGTAACATCCACTGGCAGTAGTAAGACTTAACTCTGTGGTTCAGGCATCCTGGCTTGCTTTCAGGTGTACTCTGGTACCCGCTTCACAGCTGAAGCAACTACCTGGAAAATGATTGTGGCTTTAAAAGCCTTTTAAAATGCTGTAAGTGGCTGTTGCCAGCTGTCAGCTGTACCTTTTCATTTCTTGGCTTATCCACCTGTATGGCACTGTGGGAACGTGGGTGAGTCTGGTATGTGCTGACTGGAAGATTTGCATCGAAATCTGCTTCTGGGATCCCAGCTTGGACATTGGCAGCAGCAGCACTGGCATCTGTATCTTGAATGACATTCCTTGCAACCTTTGTCTTCAGTGATTGTTTTCAGGCCACAGTAATGAAAAGCTTTGCAAAAATAATTCCCTCTGAGATTTTTTTTTTTTTCCTGGACTTGTTGACCTATGCCGTAAACTTTCATACTTTCATATGCAGTGTCCTTATGGGCCACTTTGTACTCTTTTCTGTGGACCTTATTAACAGCTCTGCAGGACAGGTGCTTCTGTTAATCATCCTCTTGAGGTGTTAGCCAGAATGAAATTCTGCTCTGTTTCTCGTGCTAGCACTAACTCTGCAGTGGAAGCAGGTGCTCAGACTATTAAAGACAAACACCAGCAAACTGAAAAACCCAACAGTGTGAAACTTTGTTTTTCAGAGAGGCATACGGATCTCTGAACGGTCTAGAGACTGCTAAGGAGATAGACTTCCTCCAGGGATCTTTTATCATAAAAGCAGCTTAAGTGACTCACTCTTTCCCAGAGGATATTCTTAAAACAACTCCACTCATTTTGTCTTTTAGCAGTCAGAAACAGGATTTGTTTTGTGCTTTCTTAAAAGAAAAGAAAAGAACATATTTCAAAAAAGTCAATCGCCATATTTCCAGGAAGATCTGGGCTATATTTAATAGTAAAGGTCTGTACAGCTCGCTAACTCATGGGCTGACTGGCACTATGTTCACTCAAGCAAGTGCTTCAGTGAAAAATTCAGCACTATTTTTAGTTCTCTTACAACAAACCACTTGATTGTAAGGCCTGGGGAACTGCGACATTGTGATTGCAAAGGGTCTCCTGGAAAAGGCAGGAGGACAAGAGACGGCAGCGCACAAGCAACGCCAAGGACTGCCAGCTGATGCAGAGAAGCACACATCACAAGCAGGTATTTTAAATCGTCTTATAACCCTGGGTCTGCTCACAAAATGAATTTGCTGGTAAGAGACAGGGCATGAAAGCGTTAGCTGGCTGGCTCTATCTGCTCCTGCCCTTAAAGATTTCATTCCATAAATTCCTGTCCTGACCGTCGGCTTTTAAATCGTCTCTTCTCATTTCCTAGCCTTTTCTGGGATTTTACAGGATCTTGGGCAAGTTAGCAAAAGACCATAAACGAGTTTCTCAAAGCGAACGCATTCTGCTTTTAAAGAAATACAGCCGTTGCAGCGCCCGGGTGAGTAGCATGTAGGAAGTACTACACTCTGTTCCTCTCTGCTAACTGCATTAACTTGTAAAAGAAAATAGTCTGCCTTTGACCAGCCAGCTGGCTGAGGAGGGTTTGATCAGACCTGCCTGGGGGGTGGAGGGCTTGCTGGCAAACTCCGCGAGTGTGTGCCTGAGTGTGTGCCTACACGCGTCGGCTCAGCCCCGGTGTTGTGGTCTCCCCATGGCAGCTCTCCCGACCCCCGCTTGTCCCCGCGGTGCCTCCCGCAGGTTGGTCCCAGGCGAGGGAAGCTGGCCCAGGGAGGTTTGGGGCTCGCTCCTCGGGTGTCTCGTCCCCACCCTCGCGGGCCCCCCGCAGCACTGTGTCCCGAGGGGCGAGGTGGTTGCCATTCCTGGGCGGTGGAGTCACGGAGA
The DNA here is from genome assembly GCF_017639655.2 of Falco naumanni. Lineage (NCBI taxonomy): Eukaryota > Metazoa > Chordata > Aves > Falconiformes > Falconidae > Falco > Falco naumanni. Next base: position 18,272,165 of record NC_054054.1, on the reverse strand, counting down.
GACTGCTGCCAGCCGGCAGATAGCGGGAGCAGGGGCCGGGCTGGCCGTGGCTCCTGGCAGCCCCGCAGGCACCGGCAGTCACGCCAGAGGTGCCCGCTGCTGCCAGCCTGTGCTCGTGCCAGGTGAGAGCTCAGAGCTTCAGATGTATTTCCTAGACCGACACTAGTACGTGTTGTGTCACAGCCTGTTGTGATACTGCTAGAGAGACGAGCTGTCGGATTTTGGCAGCGTCCTGCCCACCTCCTCCTCAGTTCACAAGGGCTGATTCTGCGTAACAGCTTTGAAGCCTGCTTTGTTTTAAGAGAGAGGATTTCAGCCTGCTGGTCGCACAGGAGCTCCCAGCCTTCGCAGAGTGCTGGAGCGGCGGCTGGAATTAGGCAAGGAAACTTTTGCATATGCAGTATACCTTGGGTAGTGCTGTCTTGCGTTTTCACCTTTTTGTTTTAGCTCGGTTGTGCAGCGTTTGCAAATTCCTTGCTTCAGAGTCAGACCCCGACTTTGGGGTGAGCCTTGATGCAGTTTAGTTGCATTGCTGTGTTTCAAAATAACTACTCCTGTTTTACCCTTAATGATACCATTACCTTAAAATAGAAGCCTCCTCTTTTGAGTTGTTTGGTAAAGAATGCAATGAAGGGCAAGTGTTGAATTCCCATGAACTCTTGTGTTTAAAGATCCTGCCTAGCTTTCAGTGTGCTGAGCTGCTGCAGCCTCCTCTGTGTACTAGAAATGGCTGTTACCGAAATGCACTGTTCTTGCACCACGCTCTGCACTGCTGTGGTCCTGTTCTCTGTCTCAGCTGCGCTTTAGGTGCATTTGAAAAGACAGGTGAAGCAGCAGTTTCATAATCGAGTTTTCAGTGTGTTCTCACTGTATGAGTGCATTGTGCATAAACAGGGCAGATGGTGCAAGCAGAGTAGCTATAGCATGCCTTGGCTTATGTTTGCATGAACTGAGTTCAGATAGTTAGATAATAATCAGAATGTTCATATTCAGTTAGATAATTAATGGTTTTGGGCTCCTTTAAAACAAACAAACAAATCAACCCTGTTTTGTTCTCATTGATTCTGGCCAATTCAGACTTTTATTCTCCAGAAACAGACTTCAACACTGCTGAGTTGTCAGTCTCAACACTGGTTACTACAATGAAGGCAAGTGGAATGAAGAGTCAGTTACTCCATGCCCTGAATTCAGTAAACTTGAGTCTGAGTTGTCTGGAACTTGTTATACTTTCTGAGTAAGGAAGAAGAATGAGTTGGGTTTTCTTCTGGAAAAGGTAGAAGTGGGTGAGATTTCATTAAAACTTCAATGACAAATGTTTTAGTGCTATGGCAAATAGCATTTCTCTGGGAGACACTGTATGTGTCTGTAGGTTAAAGCTGTTTATGGTGATCAGATGCATGTACTTCACCAAATTGCTGGAAAGCTTGGCTGGATGTTTCTTAATCAGCATTTTATCTTTCTGTCTTCCTCCTCCAGCTATCCTGAGTGTTTCATGGGCAGGTACCAAACAAACCACTTCTGGAAACACTCACCAGTATGTCTTAGTGCCACATTTGCATTTGCACAAAGGATACTTCTGCACAGTACAGTTCTGAAACCTTTTTAGGTGACTGATGTGCTATTTGACTAGTATGTGCTAGCATCAGCTCAGCGCCCGAGACAGTCCATGTGACTTACTGCATCGTCTAATCTTGATATTCCTGTACCTCTGTATTGGAAAGAGGTACCTTAAAGCAAAAGATGAACAGTTATTTTCAACTACCTACAGTTATTGCCAGCTACCCTGCTTGGAGGCAGCCCAAAACAGCAGCAGTTGAGTTGGTTTTTGGTATTGTGAATGGTGCAGTATGAGAGGTAAGAGGAAAGTAGTTGGAATGCTCCTGGGAGCTATTACAAAGTGAGCATGTGCTTGCAGAGTGTTTGGATATAAAATCTCTTTTATCTCTTCCCCCAGACCCTTAAGCCTTTTAATTAGGTCAGTGGGTGAGATGCTGTCATGCCCTGAGCACAGCTGGAGGAGGTGGTACTGCAGGGTGTTGTAGCACCACTGTTCTGGAGCTGCTTATGGATATTGCAGAGCTTCTCTCCCCTGCTCTGCAGGTGCCTGCCACTGCCTCCTGCCATCTCTTTCGAAAATGGGGTTACGCATCTACTTTAACATCTGTGCAGGCTCAGAGATGGGACAGAAATCTTAGTTCAAGGAGATGCAGTATCCTTCTAGCTTTATTGTTTCAGTTGGGATAAAAAAGTGATGGATTGCACATGAGCTCTGTACCTGGTAGCTCTTGCAGACTGTAAATCCAAGCAGTGCAGCTCAAAAGCAAACTCTGAAGTCTGGACGAAGTTTGTCATTTAAATGTCAATTCAAAGAAATACTGGTTTCTGATCTATTGGTGAATCTGAACAGTTGTCAAATTAATTCTCTTTTCATGTCCTATAAGTGCGGAGCTGTAAATCACAGTTACAAATTTGGTTTAAAACTGCATTCTGTTTCTGTTTTTGTTATTTCCGCCCCCCCTCCCCGCCCCCGAACTTTGTTAGCTAATTTTAACTAGAAGTAGCTGATTAATTAAATGTCATTTTCTAATGAATCCAGCTCATCCTTCTTAAGCCAAGTCTGATACAAACCCAAACTCATTCTAATCCTTAAATCATTAAATTAAGTCATTGACTTTTCTGTCTGTGAATGTCAGATGGTAGCAGGTTACTGAAGTACTTAACCTGAACATTATCCATTGACTGCAGCGCTCTCTTCTTCCAAGGCATATTTATGAAGTGCTTTAATGCAGTGCATGTAAAAATTGCAAGTTCTCACCATTCATTTCTGCTGGAAGAAGAGCAGTTATAGCCTGCTTTTGGGAACAGATCTTGTGAAAAATAAGTTTTTGATTTAACGATGAAAGCGAGTGGCACACTGCCAAAATGACCAGGTCATTCAGGTTGTTACAAGAGCTGCTGCACCTGTGATGCTTCTGAGAACCTTCTCTTTTTCCAGGTATGCAGATAGATTCTTTACTCCTTGTGAAAACCTGACCCCAGCTGTGGGAACAGTGTTCTTGAAAACACGGCCACAAATTTTATGGTCAGTGGAAAAGTAATTTTCAGACTCCCAGAGATTTTCCTGTCTGATGGTTGCATGCCAGCTGCTGGGGACTGAACTGTGGGTCTCCAGGCCATGCATCATGGGTGTCTAAGGTCAGGAAGAAGAGGAAGGCTACTGATGTGAGGATGGGAGCAGCACGCACCCCCTGAGGGCTGGCACAGAGCACCAGGTGCTGCAGCACTGGCCAGTGGGGTGCAGGATTCCTAGCCCACAGCTGTCGCCGGTTGTGATGCTTGGCCAGGAGCAGGCTTGTCTCTGCAGGTAACATCTTAACAACCCCATGGGCTGCCTGCACAGTGCAGTCACTAGGAGGAGTGTCTGCGTGGGAGGCATTGCTTAAGGAGGTGGTGTGGCAGTTATGAGAATATGCAGGTTGGACAGGACTGCACATTGACGTTATTGGTAGCTTGTAAAGGTACCGAGCCAAACTTGGCGAGATTCATGTTGTTGTTATCAGTTTCCCGGTGCTGTTCTTGGATGATACCATCTTTGCATGTAGCTGATTTGACCAGTGCACTTTTCAGTCCATCTGGCAGCATGGTAAAGAAGTGGCCTCGCTTGCACACAAAAGTAAAAAGCTTAGCTTCTGTGGGTGGGAAAGATGTCAATGAATATCTGAACAGACATTTTACACTTACAATGAATAAAACTGAGGCAGCTAGAAGTAGTAAAGGATGTTTGTTAAAAACAAGTGTCATGTGCCTGGGAATAGGATAGACTAGAAGAGAATAGTTGAGTTGGAAGGGACCTACAGCAATCATCCAGTCCAAGTGCCTGACGACTTCAGGGCTGACCAAAAGTTAAAGCACGTTATTAGGGGAATGGTCCAAATGCCTCTGAAACACTGACAGGCCTGGGGCATCGCCCACCCCCCCAGGAAGCCTGTTCCAGTGTTTGACCACGCTCTCAGTAAAGAAATGCTTCCCAATGTCTGGTCTAAACCTCCTCGGATGCAACTTTGAACCATTCCAGTGTGAGATAATACAGATAATACTTATCTATCTGTGTACTTGAGCGTTTCCTGAAGATGTGGTGTGGAAGAGCTAACAACATCACATTGTTTCAGCCTCCCTGTTTCCGTTCCGCTTCAGGCTTCACTTGGTTCAATTGGTTCTCCCCATGGGGTATCTCTCTTGCAGAAGTGCTGGATTTCTAACGAGAATGTATGAAGTTTCCAATATTAAGTCGACAAAACCCCAGAATGTTTCCTACGGCAGTAAACCCCCACCATGCTTCTCTGTGGATTTTGAACGTCTGCCACTTGGGGAGCCAGTTGTTGTTGTGTTACCAGAGGAAAGAGGTGGTGTGCACCCTGTGTGTGTGTCCTCCCCTGGCCTGCCACTGAGGTCTTTGTGTCAGTATAGAAGAAAAGGAGGGTTAGTGGCTTTCGAGCTTACTGTTAATGCACACTCCTAACATGAAAACTAATGAAATGATAGGGTGAAGGTGTAAACTGTAGGGCCAGAGTGACTTAAAATATGGGAGAGATGGCCATGCAATTGGAGCTTGTAGTAAATAGTCAAAGATAAAATGGAAAAATCTGTATTAGAAGTGGTGTGTGCAATGTATTTAGGCACTCGGAATCAGGAGTTGTGGCTGCTTTGAATGAGAAATGGCTCTTCAGGAAATAATTTTTTTGTTTAAGCTTAATTTGAGGCTTGAAAGTAGAATTCATTCTTGTGCAATTGGATTGAATGTTATATTTCCCTCTTATACATCATCTTTTCTTTCTCAGACCCACAAATAGCTTTTTCATCCTGGTTGCTACTGGCAAAAGCCTGTAAATCAGATTTTGGGACACATACGAGTGAATCAGAAATGCTGTGGCTGGAAGTTTTGCCGTCATCAGAAGGACATGCTGAAGCGATACAAGGTCAATCGGTCAGATTTAAGCAAGTTCAAACTTTTTTTCAGAAACAGCATGGTGACAAGTTAGTGCCAGCCACCTCACTGCTGAATCACAGTATCATCTGCCTTTCTGCAGCCTGTGTGAATGGTACCATGCACACTCTTTCTGTAGAAATTAGGTTGCACACCTTACGCGCTTCCCACATGTGTTGTCTGGTGGCCTTTGCTGGCAGGAATGAATCTTGAGCCACAACCTAGTGCATTTAAGTACTGACATCCTGAGGGGAACAAATGAACGTGGGCTTATCTTTGCCTTCTTTCTGCATCTCCGAAAGATGCAGTGATAGACTGGGAAACATGCAGCTCACTTTGCTTTTCCCCCGGGGTACTCTGATACATGGCAAAGCCTGTGCCTTGTGGCTGGGGAGGTGAAAGGGAGACTGCTGCCCAAGAGCAGAGGAAGCTGTCAAGTGAAGCAAAAGAAGATGCTGAAATCCTTCATCATACAAGTTCTTACCTTAAACAGTCACTGTCTGGTCCCAAAAGGGTGTGAGGCCACTGGTGAGATCAGCTTTGTAAAGGGCTTTGGGTTCCCTGAATAGTGTGTTGTTCATCAGGGAAAAGAGGAAGGGTGACCGCTTAGGAGCTTCATCTCCTCTCCTGTGCTCCTCCCAACCTTACGAAACCTGATGTAACACTTCAAGGTTCACGTGTGGTATAGGGAGGAGAGTTAGGGGAAGGAAACAATGCTGTGGGGATTTAGGCCAGAGATGACAAATTACATAAACTTTCTGTAGCTTTAAAGGCACCCAGGTGAACTGCCAAAAGTGTTTGCTGGGCCAGCTCTCCAGCAGGAATACAGGTGCTTGCTGTGGCTGTTAAGGTAAGGTACCCAGGCTCTCCTTGAAGGGTTGTCCTCACCTGCCAGCCCTCCCTCTCTGGCTGTGTGGTCCTGACTGCATTTGCCGCCTCCTGCTTAGCAAGTGTCCTGAGGCAGCAGCAAGTTCTCATGAAGTGGTGCAGCCACTGCTATGTAATTATTACATCAAGGACTGTCAAGTATTTGCCCTTATCCGTGACTTGACTCGTGATGTTGGCTGGCAGCTGGCAGGTTTTTAAAGCTGGTGCATGCTATCTTGCTTTACAGCCGTACACGTGAAATGCCCTGGGGGGCAAAATCTGCCACTAACCTTGCAGATTGCTGCGGTAGAAGTAGCAGCCAGTCCCCTGCCCTTGCACACGCTTTCTCCTGTCCCTGTCTGCACGTTGCTCACTCCCCTTTGCAGCTCAGGAGATCCTGTCCTTCAACCCTGTAAGAACCCAGTCACTGGCAGCTTTTAGGTTCTGAAGTATTGAAAGGAGCTGATTTCTTTTTTTAACACTAAAACTTAAAGAGGCTTTTGCTTAAAGCTAGTGATAAGTAGTAGCGAGAGGCATTTTTACTTGTGCTCGTGTGGGACCTCACTGTCTTTTTATAGCGTAAAGCAGATAATACGGCAACATGTATAGTTAGCAGTTTCTGCCATGTATCTCTGATTGCAAATCGTCTTTAAACACATTCCTTCCAGTTCACCAAGTAGCATATGAAATTATTACCTCTCAGATTACTGTGTTGTAACATCTCAGTTAAGGTACAGTGGGAAAACATGTAGTAATTTAAGTTACAACTTTTTTTCTTTAAATCTAAACAGGATCTTCATTTGACACACTTCAGATATGACCTTTGTGTCTCTGCTGGGTTGTTTTCTGGGTTTATGATGCACTTCGCATTCCTATAAAGCCCTTCACTGGGTGATCTTAAAGTCTTTACAAGCTTTAATTAACTGAAGGACTATGTCTCCCCTGTGAGGTCAATAAATAGTCTTAATTGCTTTTTGCAGAAAGAGGAAAATTCGGCAGAGAAATTTTAAAGGCAAAATTAAAGCTGGGCAAAAAGCTACTGAGGAGGTAGGAGCAGAGCCCACAATTCCCAAATTCCTGTTGATGTGCGCCATCCCCCTTTATTACATAAGCATGCCCAGGAAAGATGTAACCTCGCACAGTGAGGCAAGATGTAGGTCAGGTTTCCTTTGTCAGTACCTCTTCTGCTTTTTGACCTGTGAGTTGCCAAAAGCAACAAAAGCCTATGGATGAGGGATTCTTTTCAAAACTAGTTAAAAAAGCAACAAGCAAACCCTGAAAGCCTCATTCCCCTCTAAAGAGCTATTTTTAGGAAGCTAAAGCAAGGAAGAATACCCTGGGGTGTCTGTACACAAAGTTTCTGTCTGGCTGCCTTTGGACAGCTTAAGTTTTAATGCACTTGTCAGGCTGTCGCATTTGTGCCTGGTGAAAAGTGGGGACCAGACAGAGTGGACCATACTGATGGCACAACGCAGCTGCTGTGTGGTGTGCTGCCATGCAGGGAGGGGACAGATCCTTCTTCGAGGCTGCTGGTGCAAAGCCTATTAACTGGAGGTTTTGTGAAGAGGCAACATGCGGTGTTAAGACGGCTCCTGTTCCCATTGTGATCACAGGATGTTGTTGACTCTGTCCTGAACAAAAAGGAAAAAAAGATTGCAACTGTATTGTCGCTGACCACTTTATCAGAAAAATGGCAGTGCACAGAGCCTGAGCTGAAGGTACCACATTTATTCATAACAATATGTAATAACCAGTTTTAACGACCACCAAGGAAGGAAGCTTATCAGGGCATCATTGCTGATCTTCCGCAGCCGTGAAAATCCACTAGTTGTGTCTGTCACTTCAACTATGATCCATCTCACATATAAAATCTTCCTTATCCTTGGTTACCTGGTTATTTACTTTTGCTGAAGGTGGAATGACTGTAATGACACTGTTGAAAGGATTTTGAGGCTTTATTTTGCGTTTGAATGTCCTGAATGCAGGCTGTGTTCTCCTAATTAAAAAAAAAAAAATCAAGAGGGATCAACACAAGCTGCTCTGTTGTTGAGAGAAAATGGAAAAAGGTGCTCACGCTGGTGTAACAGTCGTGGGGCAGCAGAAGTGCTATGGGAAGGCAGTCCTCGCTGCTGGTGCTCTGAAACACTTCACTGGGAGCTGAAGCACTGGCTTTGTACAAAGCAGTCTCTTGATTGTGGAAATTGCAAAGAAGCAGAGAGCAGCAGCTGGGGCAAATAAGGCAAAACCCTCGTTTACTGAAGCCCTTGGCAGTGGTTGTACTGTTTTCTTTTACTCAGCACGCATAAGCAGATATAATAGTAAGTGCACTTGTGCAACAACAAAATTGGATGAGCTGATAAAGGTGAAATGAGAATCAATGAGGAGTTAACTCTTAGAGTGTTATTACTTTGATGTTTGCAGCACACATATTTTCTTCCTCTCCTATTCTTCCTAGAAAATGGACCCCTTTTTTTTTTCTACTGGGACTCTAGAAGGAAGGCTTAGACACAGCTGATTTTTATTTCAGCTTGACAGATTAGTAATAAAACCATGTCCCTCCCACAGGAGTGGAGCTGCTTCCCGCAAGAAAGCCTCATTAAAGCAGTGGAGGCTGGAGGCATTATAGCAACAGATTTCCGTGGCCTTGAACTCTGCTGCCACAGGATAGTTGTTCAGTTTTGAAAGAGCAGTTATCATTTTAAAATTGTTTTGAATTCTTGCCTTGAGACCATTTGTGTCGTTGATACAGATTGGCTGATAGAGAAGAACTGTGATAGACTATGGGGTGAGTTAAGGCAGTATAAAATAAAACAAGAGAAGATGATGGTAATACTCACTTAAAACCAGAAAAAAGTAACGTCAGAATGAAGAGGGGCAGCCCCGTGATCTGGTATGTAAATACTGGGAAGCACTTCATTAGCAAACAGACCAACCCATACTCCAGGCCTGGTGTCACTGGCTGAATTCTGGGGTTTTTTTATTATGGGTCAGTTTATGTGGCACCAGGTCCCATGGTGACAGATGGGGTTCACCTGTCTCAAAGTGGGAAAAGGATCCTAGGTCAGGAGTTAGCAGGGCTTGTCGAGTGTACTTTAAACCGGGTATGAAGGGGGAAGAGGGTAAAACCAGGCTCACTAGAGGTGAGCCTGGGGGCAGCACGCCGTGTTGGATGCGAGATTGATAGCACAGCTGAAGTGCATCTACACGGATGCCCAAAGCACAGGCAAACAGGAGGAGCTGGAAGCCATTGTGCAGCAGGAAAACTATGACATAGCTGCCATCACAGAAACACAGTGGGATGTCTCACGTGGCTGGGGTGCTGCAGTGGGTGGCTATAAACTGCTCAGAAGGGACAGACAAGGAAAGAGAGGTGGTGGGGTAGCCCTCTGTGTTAGGGAGAGTTTCAACTGTCTACAGCTCAATGATGGTAACAAGGTCAAATGCATATGGATGAGGATTGGGGGAGGCCAACAAGGCAGATATCCTGGTGGGAGCCTGTTAGAGACCACCTGACCAGGATGAAGAGGGAGATGAAATATTCTAGAAGCACCTGGGAGAAGTCTCACTACCGCTAGCCCTTGTTCTCCTGGGTGACTTCAACTTACCAGTTGTCTGCTGGAAATACAACACAGCGGGGAGGAAAGAGGCTGGGAGGTTCCTGGAGTGTGTGGATGATAACTCCTGGCACAGCCGGTCAGGGAGCCAGCCTGGGGAGATGCCCCGTTGGAGCTGCTGTTCATGAGCAGAGAAGGGCGGGTGGGTGGTGTGGTGGTTGGAGGCCGTGCTGGGCACAGCCATCGTGAGATGGTAGTTTTTGATTCTTGGAGAAATAAGGAGGGGGGGGGGGGGTCAGCAGAAAACTGTTGCCTTGGACTTCCAGAGGGCCGGCTTTGGCCTGTTTAGGATCCTGGTGGACAGAATCCCTGGGCAGGCAGTCCTGAAGGGCCATGGGGTCCAGGCAGGCTGGGCATCCTTCAAGACGGCAGGAGCTGGCTGTCTGTGTGTGCCGAAAGACAAGCTGGCGGGGGAGAAGACTGGCCTGGCTGAACAGAGGGCTTTGGCTGGGACTCAGCAGGGAAAAGGAGAGTTTACCACCTTTGGAAGAAGGGGCAAGCAGCTCAGGAGGACTGTAAAGAAGTTGTGAGGTTATACCAGGAGAAAATTAGAAAGGTGAAAGCCCATTAAGCTGGCCACTGCTATAAAAGATAACAAAAAATGTTTTCAGATACACATTAGCAACAAAAGGAGGGCCAAGGATAATCTGCATCTTTCGTTGGACGAAGGGGGGAATACTGCCACAGAGGGTGAGGGAAAGGCTGAGGTGCTTCATGCCTTCTTTACCTCAGTCTTTAACAGCCAGAGCAGTTACCCTCAGGGTGCTGGGTCCCCCGAGCTGGAAGACAGGGGAAACAGCCTCAAGCTGCACCAGGGGGAAATTTTAGTTTGGATATTACGAAAAATTTATTCACTGAAAGGGTTATCAGGCACTGGAACAGGCTGCCTGGGGAAGTGGTTGAGTCACCATCCCTGGAGGTATTTAAAAGAGGTAGATGCAGTGTTTAGGGACATGGTTTAGTGGCAGACTGGGCATCGCTGGGTTAATGGTTGGACTTGATCTTTAAGGCCTTTTCCACCCTAAATAATTCTATGGTTCTGTGATGCTCTCTGAGGGTGCAGCTGCTTGATAGCAGCCTGGTACGGCAGCGCATGGTGCTTCTAGTTGTTAGCCAGGAGCCGTGCGTGGCAGTGCCAGCGGCCTGCAGTGCTGCTGCCTACCCTGCAGGTCACAGCAAACCCAAAAGGACGCCCTGCTGCAGCAAGGAAATGGAACAAAGCATTGCGAGCTGGCACCTCACACCTGGCAATGCCTTCATTGGATGCTAAGCCTACAGGGAATAATTTATTGTTAGTAAGCTAAATGCCTGGGTTTTTCAGCTAATTCTAGGTACTGACTATTTTGAAAATACCAGAAAGCTTGAAATTCCTTTAATCATGACAGCAAGAGGTTACTAATACTGGCAGGAAATTTCAGTGTTAGAACTCTTCCAACTTGGAAAAGCTTGCTTTCTTTGGGGGGGGAAAGAAAATCCTAAAAAAAAAAAAAAAAAAAAAAAGGCCGCGCAAACCCTTCTGCTTCATATCCCTTTTTCCTGTTGTCTGCTGTGTTGTAGGTGGAACTAGTGTCTCTCCAGCATCATGAACTAGCGTAAGTCTGTTCCCTTAAACAGGCAGGAAAAGGGTCAGGAGGACAGAGTGAACCTGACCTTTATTTTTGACAGCCTGTCTTCAGAGTTCATGTTACGATTCCCAGTGGTGGAGTGTGTACATAGGGAAGAGAATCCTTCCCTCTTGAGTTTTTCTCTAACTAATGCGACTGAAGTCACTAAGCAGCCACAGTCTGGGTGAGGAAATGCTTCTTGGCCATAAGCAGGCACGATGCAGTTCTGCATATCCGGCACTACATATGGGAACTGCAAGAGGAAATGCTGAGAGTTCACGGCTTAAAATTTTCTTTGGTGCTGTTATCTTCCAGTTTGGGGAGAACTGACAGGCTGGAGGATAAAAATATAGCTTTAGTCTAGAAAATGTAATGTACTGAGTAACACCTTTTTGTTGGTAGGTACCTGAGCATTTTCAGTACTGAGATCCAGGTGCTGCAAAAATAGATGACAGGCATGTTCTTTTTCTGTAATGTATAGCATCGATATCCCTTGTCATGGCTGCAAAATCACTGCTGTGCTGTCCATCCCTTTTGTTACATGCTGCTTGGGGTTTTGTAGCTTTTATCTGCTTCAGCACCTCCCAGCTCATTGATGTATTGGATCAGTATTTTGGCTAATTCTGAGTGTGTTGTATACATTCAACAATTCAAAATATTCTCTTAGGGCAGCTGAAACCATGCATTGATCAAAATTGCGTGTCTAAACTGAAAGAATCCCCTTAGATTAATTTTTTGCACTTCGTATCCAGAGAACAAGGTTGCTGTGTACTAATACAGTATAAAAGAAATGGGTGCATGTATCTGGACCTGTATAATGCTGTGGATTTAAATAGCCCACTCTCTTCCTCTTCACCACCACCCCTTGCAGGCCACTCTTACATCTGGCAAATCAAAATGCGTTTTCTAACGTGGGTTTTTAAAAAAGCCTTGAACATCAGCCCTGAAGGAAAGAAAGCTTGTTCTCTGGTGGTTGGCAGCCAGCTGACTTGAAGGCAGCCCCGTCTCGCTCCCCCTGCCGACTTCAGGTCATAGGGTTGTGCAGAACAGCTTCACGCTGCTACAGGCATGACAGGCATTAAGAAGAAATGGCTCTTCCATGTAGAAACCGCTGTGGCAGCGTAATCTTTGTCCGGGGCTGTTTAGGCAGCAGACTGAGCTGCTCTAATGGGAATAAAACCGACATGGGACCGGTGGTGGAGAGCAGTACGGATACGGCCTGTTAACAGCTGAAGGTGGGGCTGTGCTGGGACAAACCAGTGTATCTTGCTGTCCTGAGAAACTGGAAAAAAGGTTGGGAGTTGACAGGAGCAGCAGCAGTAATGAGCAGAGGTACTCTGTGTGCTCTTTGGTTTTGTACTGTGCGAGTAAAAGGAGTGACAGCGGTTAGAGGGACGTTGTGTTTGTGGTGAAGTGGACAAGTCCCTTTTTCAGAATGTTGTACTGAAAGCTACAAGTTTTCCCAGGGTAAATATCATCAGGTGAAGTTTATTGTGTTTCTGGTTGAATGTGTTTGCCAGCACTGTGATTTGTAATTACGTGAAGATGCTTACATCAATGCAGCATATACTGGAATCTCTTTGCAAAAGCCTGCATCTGCTGAAACTTTCCGTAATGTGGAAATTTCAGCTTAGGTCAGTTCCTCAGAATAAGCGTGTAGGAACTGTGGCTATAATGCACCTTCAGCTGGAGGGCAGAGCCGTGCTTCCTGATGAGGGATTTCCATTGTGTCCGTACTTGAAAAGCCTGCGTATATGTCAGCATGTGCTAAGAATAATTCCCAGCGCTCCTGACAGAAGACAAGTCTTGTTTAGGAGTGTCACGATTTTTAAATAGTAAGAATACGAATGATTTTCCTTTCCTGAAGAGACTCGTTTCACTAAGTCCTATAAAAGGGCAGGATTATTTGTGTGCATGGGGTTTTGTTGTTTTTGGTTTTTTTCCCCATCAAAAATGAATCACAAGACTGAGGAAAAAGCCTCTGGACTCCTCAAACAAGATCAGAATTGGAACAAGTCAAGAATGTGTTAAATCTGTGCTGCAGCCATGCCGGCTGTATAACGGTAGCTGTTACACACCACAGTGGCATAGAATTGTGGTAGTTTGGACAGTTGTCAGCAAACAGCAACATGAATGTAACTCTCTCATCTCGTACATAATAGCAGCTTCTTGTGTCAGAGACTTCATAAAAAAGCACAACTTTTTTTAACATAAGCCTGCTACAAAAGAAATTTTATGCAGTAGAAAGAGATGCTCAGATTTAAAATGAATGAGGTGAAAAAAGAATTATATGGTAAAGTGTTGTTCTTGTAAATATGCAAGGGAAATAACATACTGAAATATGCAAGTACTCAAGAGTATTCTGAAATACAGCTGTGAGGAAAAAACTAACAATATAATTCAAGAAAGAAATCGGGATTTATTGTGATTGTCTCTCAGAGGATGACCTGTGAAATATTGGAAAGTTTATTTGCGGCACCTCTTCCTTACAGTGCTATACTTCATCTGCCAGCCTTTTCATCTGAATAGAGCAGCTGATGAGATGGGAGTATAACATGAAAGGAATGGCTGCATGTATCACCTCTGCACCCTGGTTGTATCTAAGGCCAGGAGAGGTCAGTTGCGTCAGATGCAGGAGTTGCCTGAAAGCAGAGCTCCTGCGGGGAGGCTGGGGAGAGCTGCAAGTGACAGGCTACTTTGCAGAGATTACAGATGTGGTATTTTATATAGTTTCAGCAAAAATTGCAAGCTGCGGGCAGGACAAAGTTAGAGGTAGTACTCGTTCAATGATCAGTAGTTACTTTTTAAATCTGGATAGGAAAGACTCCTTACTCTGATGGTCAAATTCCTTATTTTCTCCCTTCCTGATTTTCAGTCTTCTGCTGACTTTGGTATTGAACTGCATGTAAGCTTTTTTTTTGCCTCCTCTTTGCTACCACCGAGTTGGAAGGAACTGGCTCCTCCTGTCTGTTCAGCCATCTGTGCTTATAAAGGACTTTGTTTCTAACCCAGATGCTGAGGAAAGCAGTTTTGCTCGTGGCTCAGCTCTCTCAACACACTAGGCTACTGGGACTTGCCTGGGTAACTCTTGTGGGATCTCATGCTTGAGCTTTCTCTCATTTCCAGTGGCTTGTATCGACACCTTCAGAGAAAAGGCAGTAGCATCTCACACACACCCTTGCTGCATCTGCATTGAGATCACACGGAGTGTGAACTCTGAAGTGGGATCTGGATCGCCTGAGGCCACTCCCTCCGAAGGAAGCAGGATCCCAAGGTGTAGAAAAGCCATGCAAACACAGCTAAACTGAATGTCTGTTTTGCTGTTAGCACAGGCTTCTGCTCTTTGTTATTACTGTAGCGTAATTCAGTTGCAAGGTTTAGCTCACCAGTTCTGCTGGGAGCTAGAGGGATTTCCCCCAGATAATAGCGTCTTAAGCTGCCTGAAAGATGTGGTCTAAAAATTTTTCATAACTAGTGAGACTCAGCTTAAATGCGTGTGATGTTGGGGGCAACAAATGTCCTGCTTTGCTCTAGTGTTGCTCACCAGAATGTGATTTCTTCCATTTATGTGGCCTTTCAAGCCTTAGTATTGTATAAACCACCTGTGCACCAAATCTGTTTGTTAAACGCTTAGAAATATTAATGGCTCATTTTTGTCAGAGCTTGATAGCGCAATACAGGGAACATATGGGATGCCTGGGACAAACAAGGTCCTTTATAGCACCTGCATATTGTCCTTCTTGCCCCTTTGCCAGCACCTGGAGGTTTGTATTCCTTAGTTCCTGCTCATTTGACTGTGAGCAGAGGCTCGTACTCAGAAATCTGCTGTGCAGTGTAGCTTTCTGGGAGAAACATGAACTTGATGAGTGTCCCTGACCTTTCTGTCCTTGGCCATAAAAATCTTTCCATTGTATGCGGCTGCATGTACAACAGGTTGGCGTTTGCCTCCTTGAAATGCATCAGGGATTAACCTTTTGCAGAAGCAAACTGCAGAAAGCAAAACCTGCTTGCTAGTGCAGACTGCCCGTTGCCACCTCTCTCCTTACTGGGGCATATGTTTGCCCCTAGCCTGGGACTCCATTTGGTTTTCTGCAAATAAAATCATCTGCCTTGCCCCAGCGAAAGGAGCATTTTAACGAGGTTTTTGCAGACCTTCTGCATTTTCCCTTGAAATCTAAATTTAGCCAGGGTTGGAGATTATTTTGGAAGAGCAGGAGCAAGAAAAAGATGCCTTTGTTGCGAAGACTGAGAAAGCAGCCTGGCGGTTGTGTTAAAATGCCTCCACCTTTAATTAATATTGACTGAGACTGCTCAGAAGAGAATGGTTGTATTATGTGCTCTGGCTGAGGGGATGTTGAAATACAGGAGGGAGTTATCAAGCAGGTTTCAGTCAGCGCTGTCATCACTGTTGTGTTTCTCTTTGGCATTTAAATCCTTTCCCTGTTTATTAAAAGAGCAATTCACAGAACAGCTTTCCTTGTGGAAGCTTGTTTTATAGTCCTAGGATTGGGCTTTCTGTTCCCAGCTGAAGGACTTAAGGAAAATACAAGAGATGGAAGACTGCAAGAATAACAAAGCGGAAATGAGTTGGAAATAAACATTTTGCAGTATGTTAAATACCATCTGTGGGCTAGGACACAGTCTCCCTATGGTGGAGAGTGATGGACACATTTCTGAGAAAATCAGGATGAGGTTGCTATGGGGGGACAGGTGGGAGAGAGGGAGAGGAGACGGCAAGGTCAGGAGAAGCTGTTACTGCCCAAAGGTGCCTTGGACCAGCAAGTGCAGATGATGAGGAAGAGCAGAGGGAAAGGGGCCATGCTGTGGATTGCCTGCATGAGCTCTGGAGGTCAGCTCCGAAGGCTGGAATTGACAGTCTGGGTGCTGCGGTTTTGGCTCCTATGGCTGAAGGCGATCCCCAAGAAATGCCCCCCCGAACGAACATCACGGCAGTGCCAGCCCGTGGAGCTCAGCTAGCAAGAGATGTCAGAGTAAGGGAGAGATGTTGGCGTCTGCTGAGTTGACAGATTGTCATCTTTAAGCCTTTACTATATAACTTTTTAAGGAAGACTAACTCAGCACGTGGAGTGTGAAAAGCAGACGTGCTTTCGTATTTCCTCCAGTGTAGGGAAGGCAGGGATCATGGTGTTACGGATGGGGCGGCTCAGGGTTAGCCAGGGAGCGCCAGGGCTTGGTATGAAAACACCTGGAGCAGGGCTGTCTCACCGAGTACCAAAAAAAAGGGGTGGTCTTTGCACAGGGATATTGCTCAGTGGCAGAAGCCAGGTGAAGGGCTGACACTGCTGACTGGCAATGTGCAAGGGAACAAACGCATTATAGTGTGGGTAACGTTTCAGAACGTACATTGCTTGTTTTCTAAATGAACATAACAACGAAATGTCATGGTTGCAAGGGGACTGCAACTGGGTAACAACTAGGGGAGAGGCACTATCTCAGAAGTATCCTCGTGTTAGACTTATAACCAAAAGTCACCAGTTCGGGATATTAAGCAGTAGTTTGTGATTATTCATTTTACACCTTGGTGATCATGCATTTCTTTTCAGTTTGGCTATTGAGTATACAATGCGACAGAAACTGTGAGGGCAGAAATACTTGTTTGCATTATGAAAAAAAAAAAGATTTATAATCATCATTTGGGAACACTGAGAGTTCAGATCAGATTTCATGCTGACAGTTAGCTCCTTGAGCCAGGTCAAGAAACTGGGCTGCATTTTACGGGCTTCAACTCAGGCTGGACCTATGGCCCAGGGAGCCAGTTGCCATCTCCTTTCTTGCTGCTGGGATTCTTCTGTTAAACCAAACATCAAAACCACATCTCTCTGGATTGGTGTAGTGACAGATCAAAGAAATTGTTCCTGCTCTTTGTGCCTTATATTTAATTACTCATCTTAATGGCTTGTTTTAAGAATTAAAAAATGCCAGCTTGCTTGCAAAACAAGTGAAATTCCCCAGTTGGCAGCCAGATCCCAGGTAATGTGTTGCCATGGTATCAAATTGAACTAGCAACGATCAATGTGCCCACGAACAAGTTATCAGTGTAATAACGAGTGTTTAAGTGTTTACACTCATTTTACTCTAGTGGGTAAGGCTGGTGTACATGGAGGAGAGCAGAAAGGATTGAAACAGATGTTGGCTGGAGTCAGTGCTTGGTGCCACAGGGAGCTGCGCCCCAGGCTGAGAGTGCTGCCTGCAGCCACAGAGGGGCTTGCCCATTGCCTGTGACCGCACAGTTGCTGCAAGCAGTGTTTGTTCAAGACCAAATTTCTGAGACTAGAAAGGGAGGAAAAGTATTTTATGTTAACCAATGCTTGGGTGCTGTGTTAAGAGGGCTGGAAAACTTACTTGATATTCTTGGTTGACTGAAGCTATACATGAAGTTGATGGGAACTCACCAAATGGGCCAGGTAAAAAATAGGAATAGATTTTGTTTGATGTTTTCAACAAATAATAGGTTTGGAATTGTTTTACCTTTTGAAAGAACCTGATCTTTTTAAATTATCGAAATTGATATTAAAATGCGGCATAACATGAATAAAATTCTTTCGTATTGAATTACCATGTAGTTTTACTGCTCTGAAATCAGCATTTTCAGGTTTTTTTTTTACTAAGGAAGCCAAAAAGATTGTCATTTTGAGTCAGTGAAGTGACTGTTTCATTTTCTTTGGCCAGCACTCCACAAACTCACTTATTCACATAGCTATAAATAAGGATATCTTAGTATTTTATCTGCGCATTTTGATTTATAGCAGCAGCAGCTAAAGAAAATAACGGCTTTCCCAGTCTAGAGCAAACTGCTGAAAAATATGCTCACATATGTGTCTTTTCCTTTCTTAATTGAGTTATGCATATGACAGAAAAATCCTGATTATATGAAAGTGTGTGTTGCCTTTGGGTGGCAGCCAGTGATAGATATTCAAAAATAGAGTTATGAGGGGATCAAAGGTATTTGTTGAGAGAGATTTTCATAAGGAACAGTAACAAAAGCAGAGGTCCCTTAGACTCCCTGGTGGTACAGAGCAGACTGAATCCCAGGCTGTGGGGTGAGTTTAGGAAATGCTGACTTTCCCACTATGAGTCTTCCCCAGCTAAGAGCAGACCTGGTTTCTACGGCTGTTAATTTTCCTGTCTGAACCACATTTTCCTTCACCCTTCCTCTCCTTGCCGTGTAAGTGTGTGTGTCTGAGGGACTGGAGAGCCTGTCCTCTCCTAAAGGCTCCCTTGCTGCAGGAGTCTCGAGACTGTCTTTAACCTTCTACCTCACAGCCTTACTGAAGGAGCCTGTTGCTTTTTGCTGGCTGGACTGGAAATGCATTTTAAAAAATAAAAACATATTTTTTTGTGCCACAGGTCACCTCTTTCCTGTGGGGAGTTAATTCACAGAGCCTGGGGCAGGTTGTTGACACCAGGCTGAAGAGAGGATGGGGGAAAAAGCCTGCTTGTGCTGCTAAATGTGATCAGTAGAGTGGGGGGCTTTGCTCGGTAGGGAGCCATGTGTCATCTTTCTGTTTGTTTGTTTTTTAGGGAAGCAGAGGTTTGTTTCTTGACTCTCCTTCTGGAGCAGCAGGTGGTATGATTTGATGAAAATAAAGTGGCAGTGTTTCAAGGACAACACAGATGTGATGTATTCTTTTAATATTTGTAGCCCTAGAGGGAATGAACAGCTACCTGGGTGGGTATAAGGCTGTCTGGACAGCGGGGTTGCCAGGCAAAGGCTTCTGCGATTCGGAACTAGCTGTAGCTGCTTCTCCCGTATCCCCTCCTGTTGCTCCAAGACAGCCAGCCCCGATGGCATCTGCTGAGGCTGTTTGTTGGTCAAACCCTGGCTCTGATTTCATCTTTGTGGGGTCATTAGCAACGTGGCATCTGCTTAGCAGCTAGAGTCTTCACCTTCTTGTAACTGGCTTTTATTATCTTCCACAGTCATAATGGCCTCTGGTAAAGGGGAGCTCCACATGTGTATTACGGGAAGTCATAGCTGTGAGCCAAAGCTGTGCTGGGGTAGGAGTTGTTGTCACCCTGAGAGCTGAGGATTATATCTCAGGTACCCTTCTCCTCCGTGAACATTTGAAACACAAGCCTTACACCAAGTGTTACATGAAAAATAGCGTGGATTCAAGGCACAAAGGCTTGATTCAGCTGTCAGCTCTACCAAAGCATTTCTAGGGGTAGGGGCTCAGATGCTGCCTTCTGGTCCAGGGCTACTACTAATGAAAATGCTTCACTTGGCTAGTTACTGTATTTCTATCTCTGTGATTTCATCTGCCTTGATACTCCGTTGTTGTCCAGGTTGCTATGGCTGTGCCAGCATGAGGCCAGGTCCCCTACAGGAGATCATGAAAAGAAGTGGCTGCCTTTCTGCTCTTTCATTAAAATATGCCAGGGATGCACAGCAACCTGGAAGGCCTGTGTTTTTTAATAAATCCGTGGCTGTTCAGCACCTTTCCGTGCCTCTTCACTGTAGTAATTGTGGCTATTATTCCCCTTTTGCCGGTACTGAGAATAGAGTAGAGCTGCTGTTGTTCAGCAGCTTGTCAGAAGCAGTTCCTTGTGAGGCAGCCTTGGTTATTTAACCTGCGTTAGGGGTCCTCATTTAGGAAGAGCATCTCCAGTGAAAGCCCATCAAGCTGCAGAAAAAGGCGCTGCTGATGGCAGCAGCACTCTGCTTGCTTCAGTTGTTGTGACTGGATGTATTTCTTTGGGGTATCACCAAGAATACAAGGTTCCATTGTAGCTGCTGGTTTTGTGGATAGATGAGAATATCTGTTTCCTACGAAAACTGTTGCCATAGCAGCTATGTGCTTTAAGAATGGCTTCTTAATACAATCTAGGTGTTTAATGTGTGCCACAAGGGTTAAATGCAGTACAAAACAATTGGTTTATGAACCAATATAGTTGGGCCTTACGCTAAACTACGAGCATAACTGGAATGAAGCCTTTGGGGCCAGCTCTCCTTATCCAGGCATCTCCACACCCATCACATCAGCAGTATGCAGGCATGTCATGTTCAGAATTGCTTGTTGTAAGCTGACTTACCTATCTGTGTTAAAATAATAGCACAGGTTAGTTTTACTGCAGCCTAGGAGAGTGTGCGAGCCTGCACGTTTTCCGTGACTGTGCAGATATTAACCATAACAACTTAAGTTTTAATGATGCAACTAGACCAAGTTTAAGAATGATCTACTCGAGTCTGTGGAAATTATGGTACCAGAAATGGGGCCGAGGAAGCCAGGACAGGGTGGTTTGCATGTTTTTCCTCTGTACATGTATGAAAAGGCATACTCAGAAACAAAGGAGGCTCAAGCTGCAAATGTCAAGCACAGCATGGTTAACTTCCTGACCGCCTTTTTTTTTTTTTTCAAACACTATGTCATGTCTGATATCTAATTTCTACCTACTGGGAGAAGGACATTCAGTGTAAACTGTGTTTTCATTCTTCTTTTGCCACAGTAGTATGGAAAATGTCATTTTTTTGGTATAGATATTTTATATTCTCATTCTTCATGCGTATTGTCTAAACAAATCACGGTTCCTTAGGATTGTAATAGCCTAATTTTACTGAGGTCCTTTTGTGAATCTGTAATGAGAGGTTAAATAAGCATAGAAGAGGGGAAACGAGTTTTGGCAGATGCTTGCTGCTCTTAACATAAACCAGAAAATACGAGCTCAGGACCATAAATCTAACTGGTACCTGCATTGCATTTTGTGTCCAGAGGTTGGGTGCAGTACAGGGTTACATTCTGAGTAAAACCCTTGTCAAAATAGAAATGTCATCTGCAGCTGACTAATGGGGCAGAGTGCTCCTTTGTGTGCCTTGTCCAGCCTTGGGCTGGGGACCACAGGCGCTGTCCCTTGTTAGCCTTAGTTGTCATGAACAAGACCAAACATCACCTCATACGTGCACATCTTTCTAGACCGGTTGATTTCTTCCTCTGGTTTCTGTGCTGTATTCAGTAGGTTTTAGAGACTTTTTCTTCAGTAATCAACCTAACTGTGACCGTTGAAGCACCACAGCTGAAACAGGACTGGATCAGAAATGTGGCAGAATCGGCAGGT
The DNA here is from genome assembly GCF_017639655.2 of Falco naumanni. NCBI lineage: Eukaryota > Metazoa > Chordata > Aves > Falconiformes > Falconidae > Falco > Falco naumanni. The sequence goes on along the minus strand of NC_054054.1, from coordinate 18,251,022 downwards.
TGTGGAGGTCCTTTGATGCCCATGTGGCAGAGCAGACAGGTGGCTTTTTGTGACCCTGTTCAGAGCAGATGCTCTCCCACCGGAGGAGGTAATAAGCAAAGTGTTCACTTACCCTGGACACAGGTTCCTGCCTGCTGCCTACACTGAGCCACTGCCAGCTTCCCCACCACCGCTCTGTACGGTCTTTAGGGGACCCATCTGCAATAATTATGGCTGCACATATTTATCCATATAACTTAAAGCACCTGGCAGAAATTGCAGCTGCCAGTTAATGTTTGTCTGCAATATCTTGAATACAGAAAACTAGGGAAACACCCTTCTGCGTTACTTTCTTCCATCTCACTACTGTTAATTTCAGCTTTGCAGGCAAATACATCGTGTGTAGCCCCTATGAAAAGTGCCAGAGGAAGAGCTGGTGGACGTGGGCTTACACGCTGTCCTACAGTGGTCAGCAGTGAAATAAACTGCTTTGCCATCATGGTCACTGGGTGACTTGGAGCCAGAGGAGTCACCTCATGCCTCTATCCTGTCCACTCCAGCTCAGCTTGTGCAGACCACTTGCAGGTTCAGACTAGGAACTGTGACACGATGTACATCGTTACATTTCCAGCCCCAGGCTCAGCATGTCTACTCCTGTGAATCGTTACATTTCTAGCCCCAGGCTCACCATGTCTACTCCTGTGATCTAGCAATTTACTAACTGTGTATTTTTTTCAAATATGTCAGGGGAAATTAAGTTTGTAATTCCATCCCATTTTTAATTACTCATTATAGCACTGTGTGCACGAGGTTATGTGTTACCAAGTACCACTCTTGGATTACAGACACAATATGTCAAGTTGGAAGTACCGTCTTCGATAGGTATTGCAGTCACTGTGCAATACTAATACGCCTGTCACATCAGTCTGTACAGACGCCTAATGACATGGTTTAAAGCCTTTTAAACTGTGTTCTTTCTATCAGAAGTTGCTGTGGCAATTATATGAATCAAAACTAAGGCAAAATGTCTATTAATGTAAAGTTTGGAAGACAACTGCACACCAACTTGAAATACCATCCACTATGCTTTGGTGGACTGCGGAACTGACAGAATGAGCTCTGAATTAGTGTAAAAAGCTTATTAATAAATGATAGCCTAAATTCTGCTTTCTTCCTTTCAGAGCTGTGGATGTTAGTGCTGTCTTCATAGATGGATCCCTGCTGCCCTCTAGGAATTTTAATAATGAAATATTGTCAGCAATACTGTATTGCAAGCTGTGGATTCCTTTATTAATGTTCAGTCATAACCTTATTGAAAATACTTCAGATTTCTACAGGGACTGCTGAATTACCATATCCTATTTTTCTAAGAGCTTCAGGAGTGCTGCAAAGTCTCTCCATTACTGCTGAGTTGTTTAAGGCATTGGCAAAGAAAGCAGAAAGTTACTTGTAATTTATTTAAATTAGGAATCAAATCAGCTTTTCATTTTGGCTTACCCTTTGCCTGTCAGCAGAACAGAGGCTGTAGCACTGAATGACACTCTGTTTCAGATTTCCCGTAGAGAAATTGTATGCAGCAAATCTAATAGAAATGTAATTTTGATCGTTAAAAAGTTTTTCTACTCTAAATAGCCCTTAGCAGGATATTTAGCAGGTGGTGGGTATACCAGCTACATATGTTATAATGGGAGGTAAATTCAAAGCAAATCCCAAACTGTGAAGAAAGTTCTATTGCAAACTGGAGTTTTGTAACTCTGGCAATTAGGATCAATATTGATGCCTGATTCATCCTTTCTTTCACATCTCCCCTCTTAGGAAAGAATAAGTGGTATGACAACATTATGTGGGATCTGGCCCCTGTTACAAAAATAGTGGATTAAGTAATTGTCTGTGGTTAATGAATGCAGCTTGATTAGCTAGGTTTAGTCCAGAGATAAATGCAATGAAAATGCCTAACCCTGGACGATCGAGTTATCCTGAAAGGTCCTCTTTAAAGGATTAAAAAGTCCAGTTAAAATTAATAAATATTTGAATATGTTTCAGAGTAGATGTTCATCTGGTGATTTAAGAACATATTTCAATTTACATTTAGCGAGTGGGAGAAACCCCACCACACATGGTTGGCATGGTGGCATTTAAAAGCACACAGCATCAAAGGTAAGAGTGGCTGCCCTGAATTCCCCGCACAGAAATGGCGTGCCAGGGCCCACTGTGCTGTATGCCCAGGCTTGTCAGGGCGGCAGGAGTCAGCAGAGACATCAGAAGGTCGAGTTTCTGGGGTGCAAAGCTGAGGGTGGATCAGTTGCCTGGTTTGAAGCCTAAGTTTTCCAGGATTCTTGCACTGAAATAAGCTTGATGATACACAGGCACTTCGCAGTCGTAAGGGTTTTCTGGAGCACATCCTGACGCGATGTGCATGTGCAGTGTCACTGCAGGAGCTGGCTGCGGTGTTGCTTGTGACTGCTGGATTTGTAAGGTGAGTTTTTCAGAGAAAAAGAAAATGGGATTTTCTGACTGCTGTTATGAAATGGTGTAACAGAACAGTATCTCTTCTTCTGTGTGATTCTTAACTCTGCCACAGTGTTCGGGGGCTGTTACTTTTCTTCTCTGAATAGTTTCCCTGATAAAGTTTGTTTGAAGACATAATTAGATAGTAAAACGTATGTTTACAGCTGATTAAAAAGAAAAATCAATTCATCTTTATGAAGGCCAAATGAGAGAGACAGTGGTGTTTTCCATAAAATTGAAAATTAAGATTTTTTTTGGAGCAATGTTTTAGGCTTAGATATATTCAGTTGTGCGCTCTTCCATGACATGACTGCCATTCATACCAACGGGTGTTGGAGAAAGAAACAGGAGAGAGATTTACATTTTTATTGTTAGTTAAAACATTAGCTTGCAAAAGCTGGCTGCTAATATGTTTGGACCAGTTTAACCCTATTGTTCTCACTGGAAATATTCCCAACTTGCACCTTGTGCTGGGGTTGGAATTGGCTGGTTGCTTGTTGTGTAGTACCATAATATATCTGTTACCATATTTGATACAGAAAAAGTCTCGATCCAGAAACGTGTTTTTATGTATAGATTGTAATCAATGAAACAGTGGTGTCTCAAGGGAAATGGGCAGCTTAAAATCAAGCTTGATAGAAGTTAATACAAGTATCTGTAGTGAAATTAGGGATTTAATTTGCTATAGACTGATCTACACAAGGGAAAAATCTTATCACCTACCCAGAGTTTGTAAAACACATAATGATTATATTTTATTGCTGTTAATGGATGTCTCTGAAAGCTGTTTATCTTGCATCTGACTTGGGTCAGCTGATGCAGTCTGGCACTGAGGTTGTTACAGAGAGGGAATTCGTTTGTTGAGGAGCAGATTAATCCCCAGCACCTTTTTGAGCGAATTCTCGGCCAGTCTTGAATGGAAGGAGGAGCAGCCTGGGCAGCCTTCCTGTCGAAAATGGGTCACAGGGTCATTACAGCCACTGGCCCTTCTGTAGTGGTAAGGTCTGTGCCCCACTGGTGATGGGTGTAATTTCTGATAATACTTGGGGATTTCCATCCCTGACTCCCCCCACTGCAGCGCTGAATCACTGCAGTCCCTGGGTCCTGGGAGTGTGGATAGGTTTGGGTGCATGTCTGCTACAACTGCAGTTCTGTCTTTTATTGTTTGGTTTGGGGTTGTTTGTTTTTTTTTTTTTCTTTCCTTGAAAGAACCCCGGCACATGGCATTTCACCCAGCTCAGTGGTTCTCAACCCAGGGAGGTTCTCTGTGCCCAGTTTTCTGCTTCACAGCATACATACTAATGTCACTTGGGACCTGCCCTTTCTTTATGTTTCAGGCTTGCAGATGGTGCTACCACATCTCACACACGATCAGTGGTTTTGAAAACCTCAGATGCCTGACTCCTGCACTCTCCCACTGCTGTGTTTCACTCATGTTTGTGCTTTCAAGGGGGGCACAAGAACTTTTCTAGGTTTGGTTAAGAGCAAAGAAGCAAGTCTCAGCCCATTGCTGCTAGGCAGGTGCAGCTTGCTAAAATCCTCAAGTGTGTCCTTCAGGAAGCACCGGGGTCTAAATACCTGCTATTCCCGGTGCAGAAGGAGCCAGATGCTTATCTTTTTGTGGCCCATACCAGAGGCTTTTGTTCTCACAGAAGAAGTTAATGCTGCTTCTGATAAGTGGCTCTCCCCTCCTGTTGTGTGGCTGGTGCAGCTCACCAGGCAGGGAGGAGATGGGGGGCACAGAGGGCACAGCAGCTCAGCCCTGTTGATTCAGTAACGTCAGCTTTCCTGTTGAAACTGGATCCTGAAGCTCGAAATGGGACAGAGGTTCCCAGTGGGCAGCTGAGCTTGAAATGCCTCCACTGTAAACAGTCAGCGTTCAGCAGGCTCAGGGAGACATGAGGAACTGCTGAGTTGGTCCTTTGGGTGCTTTGCAATGATTTTTATGACTCTATAATTGCATTAATTTCTCTGATAGAGAAGTTATGCTTTGGGTTTATTTGGAGTTTCTGTTGTTTGTTGGGACTTTTTGTTTCTATTTTTATGAATCAAATAATTTTTTTACTTTTAATTTCAAGTACAGACTGTGTACTGAAAAAACACAGTATTTTCAGCAGAGGATTTAGGCTGAGAATAGCTCCGTGACTGCATGCAATATACAGTCCATTCAGTGGCAGCTTCTTCATATCAATAACCATCATATACGCCTTGAAAACTGGTGCGTCAGTAAATTTCTGTTCTTGTGGTAGGCCAGTGGAAAGTCTGTGCTTACTCAATAGGGCTAAATTGTGCTTGTCTATCTCTGTAACCTCAGAGACCACTCACGGAGCTTACTTTGATCAGGAGCTGAAGTAGCTCATTATTTTCCAAGTCATCACAAACAGTGAAAAATTCAGACACCTTTTAATTAAATGTTTCTGCTCATCTTTGACTATTTGCAGATGACATGATTGAAAAAGCTATTGAAATTGTGCACAACAATAGATAAATGTCTTGCCATCAGCCTGTATTGCAGATCTGTATAGCAGCCTCCTTGTTTTTCCAGTATAGTGAACTTCTGGTGATGGCACTGTGGGAAACGGTACTGCATGTAGCAGTGTGTTCAGCATACAGGGTACAGAAAGGAGAACATATTGCTTGGGTAAATGTACCCAAATGTCATCACCTGGTGTACGGGATGGTGATATACTTGCCATTCATTAATTACTGTTAACAAGTACATTGTCATCTGACATTTTATGAATCTAATTTTCTGTGTTTTGGTAAGTCATAAATTTCTCATGCACTGTAGCTTCCAGGTCCTGGCCTTCACAAATGAACACGTAAATTACTGGTTCCCAGAACTTGGCTGTGAGACTTAGGAATTTCTCTGGTATCTCTGCCAAAAATGGCTCTCTGAATGTTACTTGTTTTATGGAGTCCATGGTTGGATCAAAAATTCCTTTACCCTTAAATTAACAGCTCAGAGACTAAATACAGAGGAAGTGAGCTGAGGTATAGGAAACACGTTTGGCTGATTTGTTTGTTTGTTTTTTAGATGAAGCCTCTGTACACTTGCCTGGGTTAGAAAGTGCAAGGTTTTCTTTCAGAACTTGATCCAGTATATGCATTTTTCCTCCCCTCCCCTCCCCGAATCGAGCCTGGGAACAATTTCAGCATGGTTTGTCTTCAGAGAGGATTTGCTTTTTTTAAACCATTGGCTGCTGCAAATCCTATGGTCTCCCTCAACTTGCTCCTTTTTGCAGTAGGGTTTTTTGGCATCAGAGGAAGTTTGTTACATACCTGATAATGCATGCACTGGGATAACTTCTATGGATAGCATTTAATTCCTTTTAAAAAAAAAATGAATACACAAACAAAATACCCAGCAAAGATGTTTTAGATGACAGCTACATTTCAATTCCCAGACCTGCATCTTAACCCCAAAATGAAGTTCCCCATTTCACTCAGCTAGCTGAACTGTTTCACCTCACCTTCTTACTGCAAAGAAACTTTGACCTGTATAGTTTGTGATGCAAATGACATGAACTTTCTAACCCTGCATATGGGATAGGATTAGCAGTTCATCCCAAGTGTAGTCTACCAGCCTAAACTCTTCTCTAATGGAATTGCCTGTTGCGGTTTCCCAGCACTGGAACTGGTCTCCCTGCCTTTACCTTCCGATGTGGTTCCTGCACCTCCATGCACACACCAGAAACCTTCTTTCACCCTTGAGAAATACTTCCAACCATTCTGTCCTTCTTCATTCTTGTCCAAGGAATAATTATGCTTTCAAGGCTAACAATACCTTTACAAATAATTGATACACAAGGACACTGAGTTCTAAGGCTGGAATGGCAAGTGACCTAATACCTGGTGATAGGATGGCATCTAGGTAGCTGACTTTGAGGATTCAGCCACCTCCTTTCATAAAGTAACTCTTGTGGATTTACTCTTGTGAATTTACCATTGGGTTGGTTTGTTGTACGCAGGCAGGATTTTTCTGTGTGTAGTGAGGGGTACTTCTTCCTTGCCATGTTAAGTGTTCTTCCAGCTAATCAGCAGGGTACAAGATAAGATGCTACTTTGTTTTGACTGCTTCCAAGGTCAGAGCTGTTGTTTGCATGGCTTTGAGCAGATTTGGTAGGCTGCTGATATCCTTGTCTGTTGTCTTTTGACTATAAGCCTCCTTCACTCCTTGCAGGGAGCGGAGACGGAGAGGCAGACTGCAAAGAAACATGTGCTTTGCAAGAAACTACAGGTGAATTCTGTGCATAGGATATCACAGCAAAAAGCTGTGGAGCTGGCTGGAAAGTTGTTTGTGACCTGAGCTACAGGCAGCATACAGTATTAGCACATTTTGAGCAGCATTTCCCTGTTCCCACTTGTAAAATAGGGTCTCTGTGAGAACCATACAACCAGATTTGACAGGAGCGAGGGCCAAGGTGAGCTGGTCTGCAAGGTATGTAAAACTTCCAGTGGTGTTCTGGGGTTTTGGTAAGCCATGCTGTGATGGTGGGGGAAGTGGTCGGAGCAGTCGGTTTTCTGGACAGGCGAAGTCCAGTTAGGGACCCATAGCTACAACTCCTGGCAAGTGACAACAGGGAGAGTATGTTCCATTGCTGAGGGTAACGCCGGCGGCATGTATCTCTGGCCTCTGCAGTACTGTGGGTAGCAGTAAAAGGGTTCTCTTGGTTCATACCAGTACTTGTTACCAAAGGACTATATTAACTGAGGTGGGTGAGTACAGTCTGCTCCAGGATGGCTCTGAAGTGCAGTGCTCTGCAGAAATGTTGTGCAATAACTTCCTTTTCAGTGCCTTTAGAGAGCCCACCTGCATGAAAGGCAGCTGAGGATCAGCATCTGCTGAAAGTGTGAGCCTGGCACCTTCCTACAGGAGTCTCTGAGGGAAGTCTAACAGTCACAGGCTATGACAGAACAGGCTTGGTACCCAGCTGTGTTTTTTCCCCAGTTGTATGTTTGAATGCTAATAGAGAAACTCAAGTGGTTCTGTTGCTATCTCCGAGAGAGAACGGACCTTGGTAGTGTCCAAGAGAAATTTAGTTTGTTTTACAAACACGCTCTTGTTCATAGGTCTTACTGAGGCAGCTTGTAGCTGTTTCAGTAGGCTTGAAGCCTTATTTCAAAGCTTAGCAAAAGAAAATAAGTGGACACATTTGTCAAACCTGTCAGTGTCACAGCTGTCTCACACCAGCACACAGTGAAATGGAAGATTTCATGCAGTATACATGCAAGCCTGGCCTTTGGATAACTGTTTTGGTACCTGAGGCCCATGCAAGATGGGTTGGGAGAGGTGGCAGGGTAATGAAGCAGTGGGACTCCTAGATTAAGGAATTGGAGTTTACACTGTTTGTCCAAAATGTAGAGGAAAGAGCAGCTGGAATAGGGTGTCTTACGTGGTTATTATACCCACTGCTTGCTTTCCATCTGCACCTCATTAGAATATAACTATTTTCTATGGCACTATTTACCAAATTCATCCAACATCTCATTACTTCAGGAGGGGATTACCGTAATGAGCTCTGCATGGTGCCATATCTTAAGACTACTCATAAACTGAAACTGCTGCAAGAGGCCATGATTTGCTTATTAAGTGGAGCTGAATGAGGCTAACTTAACCATATACTTTGGGATGTGCAGTGGCAGTGTGCTGGTGTGTAGGTGATAGCATTATACCTTTTACAGTCGGGGTGGCAGTTAATGGATGAGCAGATCTCTTCCTGTGCCCGTCTGTTTTATGGAGCTGTAAGGGAGGTGGTCTGTGCTGCTGGGAGGAGGGGATTGCTGGGAGGAGATGCTCTTCTCCAGTTGCAGTACGGTGCCTCTCTCCTGATTCGGTGTGACTGGGCTGTGTATATCTGGTGGTCCTTGGGCAAGACGTGTTTTTTCATTGTGTGACTGGAGGATGAGTGAAGCTATTTCACATGTGCTGCAGTTGGTTGTTAGATTTCAACATGTTTTTTTTAGCCTGGAAAAAGTAAATGTTAGGTTTTTAATATAATAATATTATATTATTAGTAATATTAATAATAGCAAAGTTAGATGAAGTTATTATTGGAAATGGTTGGGTTTATGGGGTACCTGAGTTAAAGCAAGTAATGGAGCAGAGCCAGTTGTTCAGTTTTGGTTGGCTGTTCACATGAGCACATTACAAATATGTGAAGTGTTGATCCAGAGTCATCCTGAGGGCCAGGTTTGCTGGGTGGGGAATCCCAGCTGCTTTAGACGTCTGGAGTCTAAACAGAAAGAGCCCAGGCACTGCTGTCACACTCCCCTCCCTTGGTTTTTCCAGGGTATGTGTGTCCTTGTCCAGCAACTCCTACCTGGAGCTGAAACTTGCACCCATTATCCCACCCCCAGAGGTCACTCCTGAGATCCTGTCTTAGTACAAACACAACCTTTTGTGGGCTCTCTCCACAGGTGATAGCCTTGCAATTTACGGGTTACTTCTTCAGACCCATAAGGTCAGAGGCATTTACCACATTTAAAAAAAAAAAAAAATTAAAAAATATAGCTAGACATTGTGTGGTGTTACTAAGCACACAATTGTGTTTGTGTTGCTTGAGGATAAAGCACAAGAGATTAGAAGTCATCTGAAATCAGTAGCATTCCTAAATGTTTTGGGTTTTGTTTGGTCTGTCCTTCATGTATGAACTCTCTGCACATCAGTCTGGGATGGCAGGTGGGCAAGTCACTCAGGGCGAACCTTCTCTGCCTCTGGCAGAGGTGAAAGCTGCCCATTGCGGTCTGAGACTGTCCCTCTCACCTAAAGGTTTGCTCCTGCATCTCTGACAACTCCTGAAACCTTCCTTTGTTGCTTGTGTTTGTCATATGGATGTAACTTTTCCTTCCTGTTTATTTTTGCATGTTCCCTCTTCACAAGAGTGGAAATACTTTCTTCTTCCTCGAGCAAACATGTAGTCCAAGGAAATTTCCAAAGAAGCAGCAGCTGCTGAATGTAATGACTCATGTAATGAATATAATGGCTCATGATCCGTTTCTGGTCTGGCATGGATGGGCCCTAGTCCTGGCAGTTTCGAGTGGATACACAAATGGAGGCATTTGATGAGAAAACAGCTTTCAGACTAGTTATTCATGTTCCCAGACAGATTTCAGAAAGTCCACCAATGGATTTCACAGGTCATCACTGTTGAGTGTATGAGTAGTGGACCTACTCCTCGGAAGTAAAACAAGTCAGGGTGATGGATAAAAGAAAAACAAGAATGAAGGGTCAGGGCTATATGGCTTGGGACACAGAATAAGTAGGGAGAAAATAAAGAGCTAAATGGGAGGTGAAATGAGAGCGATTATATTTATCTGCCACTAGATTAACATTGTTTGATAACCCCTAACTGTTTTCTTAGCTTCTTATTGAAGTAAGTGTTAAATGGTCAGTCTTTTTCTAAACTATTTGTAAACTGAATTGTAGCAAGTTAGTTGGTATTCCATGAATATTTTATCTTCTACTCTATCACCGTGCATGTAAATGCTGAACTAAAACATGTTTGAGCACCTGTGCTTCATTTTCTCGCCATCTAGAATTCCTTGGCAGAGGCTCAGGACGTTTTGTGCTGTAAACTGAGCCAGCCCTTTGCTTGCAGCAGAGGTTTGCAAACAAGGACAGAGCCATGTGCTAAGCTAACATGAAAGCTCAGACCACTGAACTGTGCTGGAGTAGAGACTTCGATAGTTCCAGGGGAGAGCCCCAAGCTTACTGTTCTTCTGAGCTGTGTGTAAGGATGCCTTGTGGCTGTATCACCAAAGGAACCTTCTTATGGCTGGTCACTTGATGCCTATGGAAAAATAAATGAAGGAAAAAAGAAAAAAAAAAGCCCTTGAGAATGCATCTTTTACAGCAGGTTGTTTGGATTGAAAGAAATAATACTTTTGTGTTGTAGCTAAAAACCTCTTCTAAACGTGGTGATATTAGCTAAGAGTTTGATTTTTTTCATGAGGCCTTAGGCTTCAAGAGCACCCTGCAGTAGGAGACTCCCGTATTTCTGGGAATATCTGCTTTGGAAGCCTCAGGTCTTGATGCCTAGATGGGTCTGTAGGAACCCACAAACAGGGTTCCATTCATGTATAAATGAACGCCTTTTTTTTTATCACTGCACACTGGAGCAGAGCCGTTGGACATCATACCTGAGCCTTGCTGAGAAACAGTTACTGAAAGAAATTAACTTTTCAGTGTCCCAGCCTCTGTGGCAACAAATCTGTCTCCCAGACCTAGCAGTATGGTGTGTATTTTAGTACAGTCATGGAAGTTACCCTCAAAAGTTGAGAGCAGAGATCTGTGAGCTTAGTTAAATGGCTAAGAAAAATCCATTTAAGGGAAAAAAAGCTATTAAACTGCAGAAATCTTATTAGCGGTCCTGAATGGTAGACTTTGCTATTAGTTTTTTAAATTGCAATCTTGGTGCATTTCAGTTCTTCAGAGTTATTTAAGGCATCCTTGTGAGAATTATGCCTACACAGTAAGAATGCACAGTGACATTTAGTTTAATATAGTAATTAATTACCTCTAGATTTGTTTACCACTCTAATTGTATCGTTATATTTCCACCATCGTTTTGATTTAACCTATACTCTCCCCTCGGATACTACACTGCCTTTTTCATTTTCTCTTCCATAGGCAGTTGTCTCATTTATAATTATTTTGTCAGCATTTAAACAGAGTGTTTAATCTCAAAATAATGAACAGAGTAAGGCACAAGGCATTCATCCCGGTTTTGCTAACATGGTATCTGAAGCTCAGGAAAATGGCATGATTTCTCTGAGATTCCTGGGCAAGACAGTAGCAAAGAGCTATGTGACTGTGGAAAACGAGGTTGTTCTCTCCTGTGTCCAACTATTGAAAAACTTATACGGTGGTTTGGGCCTACACAGCATAACTACTGCAGTAACTGGCTAGTGGAGAGAAGCACCAACACGGTCACTGGGATACAGGGCTGGATCTGTGGGCCTTTGGGACTGTGTTAATCCATTTGTTGATCTGTCTGCATACTGTCGGCTGGAACCGAAGTTTTTTCTGTAGTAGTCCAGCCCCCTAAGAAGGAAAGCTTGCAGATTACTGCTGCCAGATGCCTTTCAGGACATTGAGAGTTAATCCTCCATTAGAGAAGAAATCAAGTTCTTGTGTATAAAATGATTTTTTTTTACTTTGCATATACCAGTAACAGAACAGATGAATTTGAAAATCAAACAGGCTGTTTTCCTTCTCAGAAGACTTTATCCAAGGGCTAAAATCTAATACTCTGGGAGTGATTTTACATGAAAAGTGAGTCTGGTCAGAGACAGAGTGAGAAACTGTGGCAGAAAACAAACTCCCCTGCCACAGCTGACTTGGGCAGCAACTCCATCTCACAGCAGGGCAGCGCAGCATTTCTCACGGGCTGACTAGCCCTTACACATTAAGGGCTTTTTCTGAAGTGTTGTCCCTGGACCGTCACATAGGTTTACCAAGGTGAGATTTGACTTGGCTCACTCAGGTGTGGCTGGCACCCTGGCCACAGCCAGCACACATCTCAGTACAGCCTGGTTCTTGTATTATGTACCCTGCTTCAAAGGTGGGATTTTTTTAGCCTGGTTTGCGTGGCTTCCTCCCCTTGCCCAGGTCACTTCTTTCTCCATCTGTGGGTACTGTAGCAGCTCCAGACAGATAAACTGTGGAGTAATGTGGCTTCTTGTCTTTTTATCAGGGTGTCCTTTGGTCACTCAGGTCAGTTCTCGTGCCATTCATTTTGAACAAGTGTTTTCTGCTCAAAACCGGGCAGTCAAGCATTAGTCTCTCCACTGCAGTGCTGTGTAGTCACAGAGTAATTTGTAATACTGGGCATCAGCTGACGTATTTAATATATAAGGAACATGGTAAGATTAACTGGATATTGACCATCTGTCTAAGGCAAGCAGATCTCTTATAGAGATCTGCAAAATTAAGTTTGTAGTAAGTTTTAGTCTCTTTCCCTGTTTAATTAGCCGTAATCAGCTTGGGTTTTTCTATTGCAGAATAGAGTTACTGTGTAGTTCTTCCAGGAATATTTGTGCTTACAACTTCAAAACGTAGCATGTGGGATGGAAACTGTATTCCTGTTCACCTTGTTATCAGTAAATGTATTTACAGTAGAATGCTCACAGAAACAGAGAACTAGGTAATCAGTTTAAAAACCTGAACATTCAAATTGACTTTGTATCCAATTTATTTTCTTGAGAGTCTGGAAAGTGACAGGGGAAGTGTGCTTGCAAAGAAAGGACAGCCCTAGAGATTATATTACTCTGTTTGTCCCAGAGCTGTACAGTAGATATTTTTTTTTTTCCTGTAAAGCTTTGAAAAAAATTATTTACCTTTTAGGTGCTTTTATTATTTTACTCATAAAGATGCCATATTTCTGACCATAGACATGTTCTGAAGATGAATTCTTTGAAAGGAAGTAAAAACGGTGCTGAAAGTGCAACACATGGATGGGTCTCATCTAAACATCATCTTTCAAGTATTTTCATTTGCTCTCTTTCATTTTTCATTTTGAAAACAGAAGCAGACACAGCTATGTAAGAAAGCACTTCTCCTGCATCTCCTGGTACTGGCTGAGCAGCCCTTCAGAGAAGGGTGGAGTGAGACTGGTTGCACTCAGTCTCCATGTAGGAGCAGCAGCACCCCCAAACTGCAGTTGTTCCCACAGGCTGCTCAGAGGCCACTGCACCGCCTGCTGTTGTTGGCTTTGGGCTAGGTAACAAACTTACAGTTTAGCTCTGTGGGTGCATAAAACAGTGTTAAACTGAGCGTTTAACTTCGGACAGAAAACTGCAAGGGAGGAAATTATTTCAAATGGGGGGGGGGGGGGGGGGGGGGGGCGAATTGTGGTGTGTCTGATAGATTGACCACAGCATCCAGTAAAGTCTGAGGCTGTTCTGTAGCACATGGGAGAAGCAACTTGGCTTTCATTCTGATAGGGAACTTCTCTTTCTTTGGCAGCTGCTGGCTACACCAAAAAATACTTGGAGAAATAATTTTAAAGCGCTGTGTCAGGCTTACCTGCTCAGCTCTCTGGAGCACAGCTGTGCCCCTACATTGGGTTGTGTCACTTAAAAACACCCTGCTCTTGAGGGCAGCCTCCCTCTGCCCGTGGTGAGTGCCTCGGCGTAGTTCAGAAGGAAGGGCTCAGCATTTCAGCTTGGAAAAACATCAGAGAGTTTGTATCCCTATCAGAAAACTTAAATTCTAGAAATTATGTGGAAAACATTACAAGAGCCATCTCTCTGACAAGCTTTCTGATACTTGCCAGTTGAAGCTGTGCCATTGATACTGAGAGAGTCTAAGATACCAGTCACCTCTCAAAAAAATCACTTAGGATTTGGCAACTTCCATTCACAGCATGATATGGGATCCTGCAGTTCCCACTATATTAGGAATAGGAGGTCTCGGTGATGAGTTTAGTCATCTTACTGGCAAATATCTCTTACTGACTTCTATCTTATCATATAATTTTTATTCCTGTTCTTATAAAAACATCTTTTGCCATATATGCTGCATGGTTTAGGGACAGTTGCTTGCTGTCTCTGTCTTCAGCACACATAACAAAAGTATATTCCATACTCTCCATATGGAATAACATCCTTAGCGAACAGTAACTTGTCAATGAATGAGTAACCCTTTGATTGAATTAATAAACTTAAACTAAGCGTAAGGCAGAATTTTAAAGAATCCATCAAATGAAAATAACTTACTATTCAATGATTTTGTAGCTTTCAACATAGCTAGAGAATCTTGTTAAATTTCAGCGGAATATTTTTTGCTAACTTCCAACTAACATTAGCATGCTCTTCTGTTACTCTGTGAGGACATCAGAAAGTTGTACTATCTTCTATATAGAGGCCTCAGTTTACAGTGTGGGATGTGGTTAAGAACAGTAAATTTTTCAAAGGAACTGATGGCAGTTAAATTCCTGTCTCTTGGTCAGCAGCAGATATTTGCATGTCATCATTAAGTCCTTACCCCAAGCTTATCAATTTTTCCTGGTTGAGGCTTTGTGCTTCTAGAGAGGGTCAGTGATTACCTGAAGGATAGATGCCATCTTTTCAATATTATCCAGCTGGTGTCCAGGTTGTCACTGATGGATTTTTTTTGTCACTTTTCCTATTAACAGAGTTTGAATCCTTCCACCAATGCACAGAATTTTGCCAAAAATCATGTGCCAAAATCAGAAATACGTAGTGGTTACCTCTCATGCACTATCATGACTTTTATTATATGAAGTTTTTCTTTATTTCCTAGTAGGAAGAGCAAGTGTCTGATTAACTTTTTCTGCTTAATTAAAGTTTACTTACTTTGTACATTTTCTGATATTTCTTACTAAGGAAATCATTAGTAGATGTTGAAGGATATGTTTTCAACCACCAGCCATTTAAGAAATGCTAGTATTTCTTTGCGTCCTCACAATCATGTGAGTCTAAAAGTTGGTGTGTGGTCCAAAACAGCCCAAGGAACAAGGTGCTAACATTCACATGTAGAAATGAATCCTTAAAGCATGCGTGTGCACACATCCATGAACTCACAAAGCTAATGTGAGTGTGCGAGTGTGCCTGCATGAATGGCTCAGAAGAGAAGTGACATCTCTACAGTATGATTCATCTCATCCTAGAAGAGGCTCCAAAGATAGCTCAGATGAATCACATTCTGACAGTTCTTCCTTGCCATAGAAAGAATGGTGACTGCTTCAGATTTAACTATCTGATTGCTTTCTTAAAGTGTATCGTAGGAGCATATCTGTGAGTTGTTCTCAGATGGAATGAGGATCTGGGGGCAAAACCACTGGTATGAGGAGTTGAAGCTCCACTCATTCACAATGGCCCTGAAACCATTCAAGCCTATGACTAGCTGAGCCTAAAGTCTTTGATAGGCCCTCTCTGACTAGCCCAGTGATGTACTTGTGAAACAAGAAACAATTTTCCTTTATGCCAAACACCTACTGTTGGACTTAAGCATAATATTATCCCTCCTTGCCATGTCTGCCTGATGGAGGGCATTGATGTCTGCTGTTTCCTTGTTCATACAGGTGGCATCAGTCTTCAAGTGTTGTTTCATTTCTTGGGACTGAAGAATTCCTGGTACTTTTCCTAAGGAGGAGTGGACCCACAATGGGCATCTCCCATGTTGTGCATGCTGCTGGCAAAGAGGTTTTGAGTTTGCTATGTGTGTCATGGTTTCTGTGGATTTCTTCTGTGTGGGAAGTTGACCGAGTGTCAGTGTAGAGAGAAGGAGGGGCCATCTTCACCTGTCAGAGACAGATCTGTGGCTGGCAGGAGTCTCACCTCATCAGTGGTCCTCTTCCAGTGTTTCAAAGAAATGGCAAGTAGACATAAGACAACATTTTCTTTGTACAAGATCTATCTGTGAAGATGTATGTATATTATCCATTTAACATTTTTTCTGTATTGTCAACCAAGTTAGCATTTCATCCTGTATAATGCCCTTTAAAAAGCAGTACCTCAAAATATACTGGGTTTCTCCTTGCAAGTACTTTCTGTTAGCGTACACTGCCAGAAATGAGACCCAAGTGATCTCTGTCTGAGAAAGACATCCTGTGGTATATAGGCGCCAGGTGTCAAGGCAAGAGTATAGACCTACCCAAATTAGAAATATATGCACTCTGGATCATGCTGTGCCCATGAATGAGAAGGGGAAATGTGGACCGTATTATCAACATGTGTCTGTCTGTGGCATATATATAACAAAACAAAGCTGAAATTAGGTTTCTGCTCATTCTTAGCTTGATCTGCTGTACTGCAAGGTGTGGAGATTTACACAACAATAAGCACTGTCTGTACTCTGCAGATAACTGCTGTTTGGTGGCTATTTCTTGAGCAAAGCTGTACTTGTATTAGAAACTTCAGAGACATTAAAAGGACTGGAGAATTGAGCTGATAATTCATTAAATGGCATGTTCTGTCTGAGTTTAATATTGAACTGATATCCCAAAATGGTGCTGAGAGGCACAGTGTTGCTGGAAATGGTTGATTTCAGAGCAGCTGTGTAATAAAGGTCCTGAACTAATGGCTAAAATCTCATGCTACTTTAGATAACCAAGACAGTGTTATGCTGATACTTGACTGTGTCTTCTTGAATAGTCTTCTGCATATGTCGGTTAGCCCATATGTTTTATTGAATAACTAATTCTTGATTTATTTTCTAAACTGCTAAAAACATGACTTTGCGTTACTAAACAAGTGGTGTTATGATGAAATTGTGTGTATGCGTAATATGTACTTGCTCAGTTAGGATATTTGCATCCTTTTGGGTTTCTATCTATGCCACAAAGAGCTACTATTTTTATCTGTGATCAAAACTGAAGTCAGATATGAGCTGAAATAACTGACTGCTCTCTGGAGAAATGAAGTATTTCTATGTTTGGGCGTAATTCAGTGCAGACTGGAAAGCACTGTGTCCAGAAGTTGGAAGAGTACGGTCAGTTCCTGCTGGAGAAGGGAAACTGCTTTTCTTGGAAGCTGTTGGAAACACAGTATCTTTTTTGTCTGTTTACAATATAATTGTCCGTAAAATTAGCAGAAATACAACATTTTCTGTGCTTGACAGGTCAGTTTTATTCCCTGAGAATTAATAAACAATAGCATTGTCTGGTTGTCTGCATGCAGCAATGGCCATAGGCCACTGTATGAGACAGGATTTAGAAGACTGGCTCAAATTAGGGCTTAGCCACAGTTGATTGTCCCAGGATACCAGATAGTTACATCCTAACCAAAGCCTTCTTTTTGGCTGGCACCTTTCTAAAGAAATACCACAAGTATTTAGCTCTTCATCTTTGGTTTGTACTGAGTTAATCCCCCCCAGCCTTGTGTTGTGCACACAAGAGCGCGTTTAGACTGGTAAGAGAGCATCTTGACTGGGACCTGCTGAAAGCTCAGGATAGTCCATATTCAAGAGGATCGCAGAGCTTCATGAGTAGATGCTGAAGAGATGAAGTGAGCATGTGCTTTGAGTGTTGTTCTTGTTAGACTCTGAGGACAACCTAGGTCTGGCATCTTGGCATGCTAGTTTTGCCACCTAAAGTTCATGTGCCAATGTATATAGGCAAGTCCTCCCAGTCCCTGGGTGAATTTATGCTTGAGGATGTTCAGGTATTGATTGTTCCTTACTTAAAATCATCAGAAGTTTTAATTTCCTTCTCGGTAAAATGCCATACCAATATGTGATGTGGAACTGAACTTTAAACTTTAAAAATAATCCATTTCAAGTTGAGTCTTTGCATTTCAGTGCAATTCATGATGTGAGGCTGAAAACCAAAGAAAGCATTTTGAAGCACAGAGCAGCCATCTCTCTAGCAGCAACAGCTCCAGGATCTTGATTTTGCCAAAACAGAGTCCTTGCAGTTAACTTCCTCTAAAGCATCTTTCAACATCATTGACTATGTCTCGACCAGCAAATCCATGGGGCGCTTTCCCCTCTCTCCTTAGAAGTTGAGATGGATATATATTTGCAGAGACTTTCTCTAGAATAAACTTAGAGGTCAGCCAAATTTCAAGTGACATGATGGTCATTTTGGGTGTCCAACTTGAGATGCTTTGAAGAAGGTTCTTGTTGTCAAGTGACAGGAGTGCACTAATTTATGTTTAAGGTGTATCATGTAGGACAGAGAAAATAAGTGTGCTATGATAATTTGTATTTATGCTTTTCTCTTTAGAATAAACCAGTTACAACAGGTAACGGTGAAGTCATCTACTAAGTCCGGCACCACCATTAACGTTTGACATTGTGACCCTCACACTCATTCTCAACTACATAAATATATTGATTCCTCTTGGCAAGTCATATAACAAGCCATATTTTTCCACATATTTTAACTAGTTTTGGAAGGAGTAAGTAAAATAGTATTTTTAGGGGCTAAGAATTGTTAAATTTGAGAAACTGTAGATACTGCAGCAATATTCCAATGAACAGATAGCAGACAGTAGGCAGATGAAGCAGTTAAATGTGGAGCCATTTCTGTACTTTTGCCCTCCCCCATCTGTAATACACGTAACAGAAAAAGGTTTCAGTTGCATTGTGAAGCTTTCCTATTAGAAACAATATGTCTTATTGGTGGAACTCCTCAGTGCTGAGGACTTTTGACATCTGATTGAATAACTCTGCATTTCTCCTTAAAATCACCTACCCTCTAGGCACAGCATCAAATACAACCCTGTGTAGTCAGTGGCTGGGGGTATGAAAAGCTGTGCCACAGAGCTGAGACCTGGCTGTAGCAATCCACCCCTGTCTCGGTTATTGCAGTCCAGACGTAGAAATGACATAGCCTGATACAAAGGTAGTAGAAATAAAACAGTGAAACATTTGAGGATGGCAGTCATTGAAAAACCCATGTTCTCTCTGTTGTGTCTTCTGGAAGGCCACCAGTAAGTTCAGTCTGTAAGAATCCAAGCTATAGTTCAGAAAGCAAATCTTTTGTCTCTGTCCCCAGGAAACTATTGACAATATGAGAAGAATGGGGGAAGAAAACTCAAATACGGACATAGACCACTTTCTTTGTCCAAAAAAAAAAAAAAAAAAAAAAGTCTTGACATTTTGATTTTATAACTTCTGTATGTACAAGTTTTGACTAAAAAAGCCACAGTGTATTTTTAATAGTTTATGACATTAGGCAGGACGGCTTTGTTTTTACTTTCTTGAACTCGTAATTTCAAAGGAAAGCTCTTTGTGATTGAAATTTTGAAAATAGGGCACTATGATGGCACTATACGTGTCCATTGATGAGTGTGGCCTGCAATGTTGGTTTTTTTTTCTGTAACTGGATCAATATTATGTATGTTTCAAATCCTAGTAGTAATGAAGGACATAGAGGAGTGGGTTTCTTATGGCCAGTGTCTGGTTTTTTTGTTTATTTATATTTTCCACATCTTCTTACCAAAAAAGTTCACGTGAGATTCCATTAGAAGAGACAAGGAGTGAGAAGCCTTCTTGGGAAGTGCTACTGACTGTGTCTTTTGTGGATCCACCAAATTATTTCTCCACTTCCCTGCACTAAGTGTAATAGTATGTCAAGACCAGGTAAAATTACAATACATGCTTTGTCAGAATGTTTGCTAGGTTTGTTGTGAGTGCCAGAGTGTGTGTTTAGGATATCTGCAGTCAGTTGCACTGAAGCAATTTATTTTCTGTAAAGATATAATACATACTTTAAATCTGACCTTTTTTCCCCCTGATCCATCTGCTTCTGTGAGTTCATCACAATCTTCACTATACAGGCAGAAAAACGTGATTTCATCTCAGTATGGCTGAAAGAAATGTAAAAAAATGTGGGGTTTTGCTGTTGTGTGGTTTGACAGAACTTCCACATAAATAAGAAAGTGGAATCATTAATGAGTGCTGAAAATGCTACCAGCAACTCTGAAAACAGCTGACATTCACAATAATAGAACAGCAAACATAACTGTTCAGACCACATTTTATATCACAACAATGCTGACAACATTGAAAAATTCTGGAAAGCTGAAAACTATCAACAACACTCCAAAAGAAGTTGCCTCTGACTTCCACATGGTACTGATTAACTACGAAGGCAGCGAAGTGTGCTGCTGCTCAGCAGCTGGTGAAGCATAGAGCTGTGATAGTCCACGCAGCTTGATGGCCTTTTAATGCAACCTGTAAACAAAATGTTCTGGGCGGTGTGCCTTGAGCAAGAAGAGAGATGAGACTTTTTCAGGTGGGAATGGCGCTGAGGAAGGGCAAAATACAAAAGTTCACTGTGCTGGCACCAGCATCTTGGTGACAGGGAAGGGTAGGAGGAACGGACTCTACGAAATGGGTACACTTGGGATGTGTGTCTGAGGATAAGGTGGATAATTATGAAGTCTCAAGTACAGTGGAAGTACAAACTAGGAATAAAGGAAGGGCAGCAAAATTAAGGGGGAGGAAGAACAAGACATGCCTGAAAAGATTAAGTCTCTGAAAAAAATCAGCACTTTTGTATTGTACGAGGGATGATTTGAATTCACATGTATAATAACACAATTATAACTAATAATGAGCAAGCATCACAGTTTTTTTGCTCAGGTATTTAAGCAATAATTATTATGTTAGGAGAAACGCTTGGTAGCTGTGCAGTAAACAAAATGCTTAAAGGTGGCACTGACTTTATACTTTTTTTGTGCAAGACAATAAACTTACTCTTACGGACAGATGTGCTGCAGCTGTAGCTCTGCACCACAGAAGAAAGCTACCTGTACAGAGTATTCATTGTGTTACACGTGAGGAATACATTTCCTGAGCCTGATTTCCTGATCCAACAGCAGCTGGTTCAGAGCTTCATGAAAACAACTCCTTCTACTGAAAAAGCCCTGCTGTCTTCCAGGCATTCTGCAAGTGGGGAAATTGTGATAGAGCACAATGCTCATCAGGGAACGTACTTGTGTTAGCAGTCTTTTCCCATTTAGCACTTAAATTAGGCTGCAGCCTTCATGTTGAAAAGCTAATATGCCCCAAAACCAAATACACCCTTGGTGCAGAAAACTGTGATTCAAGATTGTTAATGCAAAAGATCAGCTTGGATTTAGCAGCAGAAAACTGTATTTGTACTGAAGTGTTTAAAAAGTAGTATCTTCATTATTGCCTTGTTTGCAGTTACTTAATTCTCCTCTTTAGGAAATGTGTTATTTCTTTGTGAAGAGAGAAATTTAATAGTGCACTTGATGTAGTTGGGTGGTAAAACAATGGTGAGTTTGATAACTATATTTCAAAGCTGAGGTTTCTCAGTGGTGGTGATATTAGTCATTTAAAATATGTAGGTGATTCAGTCATATCCTTTAAGAAGACAGAGCAGTATTGAGCCAAAGAGGAATAGAAAATGTAATAGGACAGTCCTGGGTAAAAGAATTGAAATTGTAATCTGTATATCTTCCTCCACTCAGTCTGTTACCTGTCATCAAGGCTTTAGAGGCAATGCAAGTATGTAGTGGAGATCAAAATAATCAACTGGGTCTGCTAACTGCTCTGTTTTAAAAGAAATAACAGAGGGTATTTTTCAAGTTTTATGGAACACCTTTTGAAAATGCTTAGGAGTTAAATTCTTATGATAGCAATTCATGCGTTGTAACATCTAGCCATCTAGATGGATTTATCCATCTCGACATCTGTGGAAAACGAGCCAACATATTATTTCACCTAACACTATTAAGACTTGTAAAGTACATAGGGGTTTCTTCTTAATATCTTTATGATCTTTGGAAACTTGTTTGCCATATATTGCGTAATAGGGCCAGTGAGAAGTTTGTTGTTTCAATTATTGGTATATCTAAATTCTTGGGTTTTTTTTCATATGTAAGTGAAATGTTTCAGCTTCTTTTTCACCATCTCTTGAGATGGATACTAAGAAATGCTACAGTAGTGACAATATTTAATTTATTAGCGTAAGTTTTGGGTTTTTTTTTCTAAAACCAAGTTTGTGCACTTGGTTTTGTCATGAGGGTCTTCAAAACATGGATCCTAAAATTTCAGGAGTCATCAAATAATAAGCTAAGTACGTGATTGCCCAAATCTCTTTGATCTTAAGCCAGACAGTGGTTTTTGTGGATCTGAATGAAATGCTAGACTTGACACGTTGTATCTTTAATTTAGTATCTGGGGAGATCAGCGCAAGATAAAATGATCGGACATTTTAGGATTTGATTGGTTAGCATGCAAAGGAGCCTGTAACTTCCTCAGTTTACCTTAGTGATAGTTTTGTATTTCTCTTGGCTCTTGAGGTTTCCATCATTGGTGGCTCTGATAATGTCTCTTAAATAGAGACCTTTCCAGGGTGCTTTCTTTTATACTCCATGTTCAAGCTCTCTCCCCTCACCTGCCTTGGTCTTAGCCTTCCCAGTTGATTTTCAGCTTCACAAAGTTCAACATCACATCTTCAGTTCACAGACATCTTTCCTCCTTCATGTTATAGAGGTTTTCTACAAGCTGTGCCATGAAAGTTGTAAGGAAGTTGAGTGTTGCTGGAAAATACGATGTTCTGTATAGTTTCCATGGAGCAGGTCTCTTCTGATGAGAAGATACAGCATATATTTTGTAAAAAGTCACTTCAAAAGTAATGCTGAAACTCCTGTAAATACAGAGTATTTGTTTCTGATAATCATAGTGTGGCTTGTCCTTTTCAGTGTGAGTTTTTGCAGCACCATTAAGACCTTGGTTCTCCAGACTACCTTAATTTTGTGATAAAAGAAGAAGGTGGCAATGACTGGAACTTTGGCTGTGTACTCCTTTTTTCATCCTAGCTGAACCAAGACCGTGCTCCAAATGTTTGGTAAAGTTTTACACAGTCAGGAAGACCAAGAGCAATGTCAGGCATGTGCAGAATAAAGCTTTTAAGAATTATAACCAACCAAATAAAACAACAGAAAAACCAAAAGCCATGCCCCCAGCTCTTGTCTGCAAGCTCTGTGTTACACCTGCATCATCAGAAGTCAGTCCCCAGCTGACAGGCAGAAATTCAATGCCCCTACATCCTCTTCACCAACACATCTGTAAGAACATATGCTTGGCTGCTTGGCTTAGCATGTGCCTGAAAAATCAGATTAATCCTAGTTTTTGATGTTATGTTCCTCTTGGGAAAAAACTCTCTTTTAAACAGCTGGTATGAATTTAATCCCTTCACATTCCATTCTCAAGAATGCTGTAACTACTGTTTGCAAGAAATCCAAGATGCTTTCTAAAGGACAAGCAACTATTTCATGTGGAGTTTGGCCTGGGTACATTCAGGTAAGAGTAAGGTGTTGGGTTAGACAGGAAGAGACTACAAAGAAAAACTGTCTTGCAGGACTTCTACATCCCCCCAGTCCGCAGCTGAATGCAAAAGGTCTGTGCATTCACATTTAATTGATTGAAGGTAAAAAGCTGGAGAGCTGTTGAGCCTGGTATTTCAGGAAACAATCACTCTTAAATTCAGTCACCACCTCTTCATGCTTTTCCGAGTGTGTGGTGTGGTGCTGCTGTATGAGGAAGCGCAGGCTGTTCCCTTTCTTTTCCCCTGCAGAGTGGATCCCTGCAGGAATTGGCCTCTCCGTATTTTAACCGTTTTTTTCCGGTTGCTGGCAAGAGTTCTTAAAATACCTCGCCTTGCTTGTATCAAAGCAGCGCTGGCTCGGTGCAGAAAGCTGCGCCCAGCATGGGGCTGAGTGGTTACAGGCTGTCCTGATGAGAAAGCACAGCGGCAGTCTGTATTTACTGGTTACTAAGTCCCCAAAGGAGGCAGGACGAAGCGCTTGGGAACCTGTAAGTCATGGCTACTGCCAGAGGGCAGGAGGGGATATCTGACACGTTCGAAGTGGAAGATTCATCATGGCATTGTGCTATTTCACCATTTCCACTTCAAATAGATGTTATGGTTAGATTTCTTCAATAAATAAGAACTCATTTCTGATGCTGCCAAGAAAATAAAACAGATTAGGGATTGGTTATAGCTGCAGGAATAAAAATACATGAAACTATATTGTAGTTTTGAGAAACAGTATAGATCAAATTACTTCTGGCTGTTACCAGAGGCTGGAAGACAGAGGATATACACAGCAGTTGTGTAAACAGCAGGTTTTCATCTTCAGTACGCCAGAGTCAACTTCTTCTGTCAAGTAGACTGGGTTCTGCTCCTTCCAGGTCCTATGACACCTGCAAAGTAACAAGGGGGAAAGATGAAAAAAAAAAAAAAAAAAAAAGGAAAAAAGCAGAGGTCATATTCCAGACCCTCAAGTTGGCTATTCACAAGCAGGCCGTGACACACAAGATTAGGCATTTCTTGTACTTGGACTGGAAATGCAGAAAAGCAAATTTGAGAAGACATAATGTGGAGCTATGTAACAATACAGGTAAAATACATTATGATTTGGACACCCAAAGGGAAAGGAGTAAGGATGCATTCGCACATTTAACGGACTTCATGCTGAGCACCGTTTTCAAGTTGGCGTACTTACTGCTAGTATCTGTGGTATGAATAGATGTCTGATTTTTGGAGGTTGTGATCTATTCGTGCTTTGTTATGATCATAACAATACTGTCATAAAGGAAAAAAACCACGTGAAGTGGAGATTCTAAACAGCGTCTTTCAGAAGTGTCCTGTGAACCTACTGAAGATTTGGAAAGATCCTTCTAATTCTATTTTTATTTATCTGATACTGCTTATCTGAGATGGCTCTTTCCTGAATCATGGTAATTTCTTCTTGTCTGTCCCTCTGAGCTGGTTAATTTTGTATTTAAAATATAGATCCACTAAAAATTAACATTTTTGGTAAAACACAAATACAACACGTGTTATTGTATCCATAAAATCTTCTAGTGAGGCCTTAGTTCTTGCATAAAAACTAAAGGAATGCATAAGTAGAAGAATCCTGCAAGGTCTCATACTGTTGTGTGAAGGAAAGGAGTTGAATTACAAAGTAGACAGATGCAGAATTGCTATAAAATAGTGAAGCTCCTTTTGTTAGGAAAGCTTTTCTCTCTCATACCAAAAGATAATGTAACCAAACATTATGTTTTCCTTCTCTAGAAAATTAAACACACATTGTGTATTAGCTGAGTGGGTGTTTACCTGAGTTGTTTAGAGTACTGCTCTGGAATCCACACTGTAAATTAACTATCTAGACTTCTGGGATTTATCTAGTTTATATGGAGAACACCCCCGCATTTGTCATAACGTGGTAACTGAGTAAATATCACATACCCTGCTGAATTTAAATACGCAGGCTATTAAAAGTATGTGGAAGACAACTGAGGACCACCACCACGTGGCTATGGCTGTCATCTTTTTTTGTTGTCTCTTTAGTAAGAAAATCAGGTCACCTCTTGTTTTATTCCTGGATCTGATATGTATTTTGTATGAATGTGTCTTTTTGTACAGCATCTTATAGAATCCTGGTCCAGCTACAAACCCCCCCCCCCCCCAAAAAAAACAAACAAAACCAACCCAAAAAACTGCAGTACAATGTGAAAGTATATATGTATAATTTTCTTCAGTTTTTATCAGCCACACAAAGTGCCCAACTGTGTTGCATGCTTTTTCTCTATACTATATTTGTTACTATTGTATTTAATAGCTGTGGCAACATACTGAGGCTTTCTGTTTGTATCTTATTTTGGGTTTTTTTCAGGATGAGAACTCTAGATGATGCGTAAAATATGCCAGTGTAAGTAGACAGTATACAGTATCATGTCTACTCTTCGTGCTTGAGTTAGAGAGACCTGTCCCCTTTCTGGTCATAATGGCTGTGTAAAAGGTATAGGATGGGGAGTAAATTTCCAGGGCCTGACTGCGTGCTTTCTGTTGGGCAGGGTTGATGGGGAGTGCTACCATTTGGAATGCTAATGCTTCCTGCTCCCCATACCCTTATCCTCTGCTTCTTGAAAGGTAAAAATGATGGAACATAGCATATAAGTTAGACTCATGTTTTCTACCAATTCTTATGATGGTCACTGGAAAGATTCCAAAAACATACAATGCAGTTTAGCTCATGCTGATGTTTCTCTAGTGTTGGTGCTTAAAATAGTTCATCCCTACCTTCTAACTATGTCTTAGATGAAAACTAGTGTTCTTCAGACTTTTAAACTGTGGTATAGCCTAAAATGTATTGTGCTTCAGGTTGTTGCATTACTTCTTTGGATGCCTTTTGGGGGGAATAGATGGTATATAAATTACTGTATTTTCACAGTAGAGAACCAGAGTCTCTCTTTATCTCTAAATTTAAGTTTTGAATAATTATGTAAACCTTAAGAATAAGTCTTGAGTAGGATCTGCCCATGTCTGGGAAAAATCCAGCTTTTCTGTTCACCAACTTTCAGTTAAGTCCCTTTCACAGTTGTGTATCCTAATTCTGTAAAGTGTGGACTATACAACTAGGTTCATGCAGAACGGTTGGGCCAGGAAGTTGTGGTTAGATCTTATAGCCCTTAAAAAATTTCTCTTTAGAAACATAGCTGTTCCAATGTGCCGCACTGAGCATGGAACTCTTCAGAAGACCTCTCAGAAGCAGTATTCCTGCTGTAATGAACTGAGATGCCTCAGGTATGACTGAAATAAAAAATAGGGATGGAGGAAGCTGGAAAGAGATCAATACAGAACTCGGGAGACTTCTAGGTGCATCCTGTTTGTGTGTGTGTGGCTCAATGCAAGGGCTTCAGAATGTCTGGCACTATCTGTCTGGAAGGGTTTGCTGCTTCTACAGTGCTGGAAGGGTGGCTTGAATCCCCATGTGCTCTGGCACTAACGTAGTACCTGTTAGGATGGAGGCGAAGCAGTACTAGAAGTGTAAAAACCTGGAGCTGTGGCAAGCCAAGTTCTGGTTTTGACCTTCTTAGTGTTGATCCATCCGTTGAATAAAGGATAATAAGGCAGCGTGTTCCCTCTTAATCTGATTCTCATCAGACCCATCCAAGGCAGTGGGCTGTACCGTGTCAGCTGCTAGTGTTGGCTGCCTTCTCCTTAGAGATTCACAGCAACGCTTGGGTATATCAAATGTCATTGTCATGAATGTGACACATTGTGTTCCTGAAAATAAAAATGGATTCATCCTCGCTTGTTCAAAGCATGCTTATCTCTCTCTGTACTTACTCTCTCCATCATGGTACAATAACTGCTGCAAAATTTCCAGTGCGTATATCAAGTTACAGATGAGTGCAGGCCCCCATGGTTCTTGGAACGCCATGGGGCTGTTTTTGTTTACCAATGACATTTATCCTCTCATTTCCTTTTGGAAGCATGACAACTTCTTGCTGTCTGATGGGGAATGTACTTACAGGACCTTCTTTTCATGCCGTGTCTGATGATAAACACTCCACTGCATAGTATCTGTGTCTGCTTGCTATGGAGCTGCTATTATGGCTTTCAGCAGTCCGTCTGGCAGGAACTTGGCTGGGCAGGAAAGCAAAAGGGTTTATAAGTGCAATTATCTTCTGTTGCAGGAGGAGACCGAGAGCGGATGACAGCTAATCATGAGACGTACCTTCTTATGGCGAGCACGCAGAATGACATGGAGGATTGGGTGAAATCCATTCGCAGGGTTATATGGGCACCATTTGGAGGAGGTGAGTCAGTGACTGAACACGCGAGGCTCCCAGATACAGAAAGGCACATAATGGTTCTTCTGTTGTCTTAGTCACAGCCAGAGTTTTGAAGTGGAGGAGGATGGTCTAGATCTTTCAAAAAAAGTGGAGTAAACCCTTTCTTTTCATTTGCAGTGCAGGTATTGGGCATGTTCCCATGCAGAGTGCTGAATTTAAAAGCTTTAAACTGGTACCACTTCGTTGGTGAGGATAGCACATAATAGTGCACTACCAAGGCAATGGGAAATTTTCACAGAAGGTTGGTCTTCTATGAAATCAGCTTTCTCACAGGAAGAAGTGGGGGGTAATTCCTTTGGTCACCAGCTAAAAGACCATCCATTTCGTTCATGACTGCCTGTTGTAAGAAGCTGTCAGTGATTCTCCTGCAAGTGACAGCTAAGACGAGTAATATCATTATATAAAGGTAGGCACTCCAATATAACCTTCAGAATATTCATACTAGCTGTATAGTGCTAATAGTGCACTTCTTTTGATTGGCATACTTAGTAGTACTGGATCAAAATTTATTGTTGGATGTCTAGTTGTCTTTTAGAAAAGCTCTCTTATGTTGAATGGGCTGCACATTTTTATCATCGTGTTCATCATTATTATTCTGGTGATAATGTCTATAATATTATAATACAAGTATGATTGATATCCTTGCACAAAATGTCATGACGTTAATCAGTCTGTTCCTTGGAGTTCTCAAATCTCCAAGTTTGGGGACAGAAATATTTCTTCACTGTGAAGGAGCACCTGTATTGCATCAGACGCTTTTTGGTCTTGTTCGCAGGTTGCTGGAAAAGCAAGGCAGGATTGCCTGTGCTGTTTCATGACCAAGAAGCACATTTATCACTGAAAACTCTGATTGCTGACTGCAAATGTCTTTTTCTCAGCTGCCAGGTGGACCACAGGAGAGAGGATGGGAAGGGGTTGAAGTCAACTATCATTTTAATCAAAACTTTTCTTGTAAACTACCCAATTTCCATTGTGCTTTATTCAGGCCACACAGTTCTTAGGAGAAGGCTTTGGCTTCTCTGGTAGGCTGTTCTGAGGGAGTTGGTCAGCTGGGGCCTGCCTGGCACCTCTTCAAACAGGAATGTCTTCTCTTTGGCTCCTCCTGGGGAAATGCGCACTGGAAAGATGGTGCTAAGCTGTCATCTTACTGGGATCTGGCCCTATAGGTTAATAAGACCTGGGCATGTAGGTCTTATAGGAGGATGGTTAACAAAACAAAAAAGAACAAACCCTAAAACTCACAAAGTGTCTCAAAAGGTGTGACCTTCTACAGGCATACTGAGTTGGTTTGGGACAGGGGAGGTGCGAGGAGCACTGTCTTCTGCAACAAAGCTAGGTAGGAAGTCTGCTTGTTTATATAGCATGAAGATTACCCATCCCCAACTTCCTTTTTGTAAAGCAGGGCTAGTGTTGAGCTCCTCAGTGTTCTTTTGCTCCGGTCCAGTAGCAGCATAAGCTACTGTGGCAACAATACATTTGGGGGCATAACAGAACTGGATTTTTTGAAGAGCATTTTGTAGTTTTTTGCACTTGGCTTCCAGCACCACAGTATCTTTCTTTGGCAAATAATGAGGAAAAGCAACCTTTGCACTTCTTCTGCAAGTGAAGTGCCCGCATTTCACAGGTGGGGAGCTGAGATTAGGTGAAACTCTGTTTCTAGCCACGCACAGAGCTATGAATAGAAACAGTCTCCAGAGTCCTGACCCTATGCTTTCTTCACCAGCCCCTCATTTACTTTTATAGGGCAAGAGCTATTTCTGGTTTACAGCTGGGAATCCTTCCAGTCACCAGGAAAATTCTGAGGACACCGTCAATGTTGTTGGAGTGTTCAATGCAAATTACTGAGGGAAGCACCTCACTGAAGGCTTTGCATGCTGATTTGCATATTTTAAATATATTTGTAGTTATAGCATTTCTAAGCATGATCTTTTTGTTTTTCCTATTGGATTTCTTGAGCAAATACTCAGGGTTATTTGTATTGGGAAGCAAACAGTTAACTCCTTGGAAAACTTGAGAATAGATGGGTCATGGTTTTGGGTTTAGCATTCACTGTAAGGTTTGACCGTGATAACAAGGCAAAAGCAGTGAGATGTGTCACCATTAGGAACTGTTTTTCTAGTGTGTCCCCCGTTTTATTAACTACTTGTTACTTAAACTGACAGCCTGAGCTATCAGTAACCCTATTAACTGTGCTGTAATTGTCTATGGCTGGACACACTCTGTATAATTCCTTGCTGCATGCATGTTGCTACAGCTGCTGCAACAGTCTGACCCTTCTAAAGAAGGGCACTTCTGGGTTAAGTTGTCTAAGAGTCTGCCTTTGTAAGCTGTAGCCACTGAATTAAAAATATTTTTATTACATTCGCTATAAACAAGATACAGAAAAGTTGCAGTCCCGTGATGATGACTAGCCAATAACAAGTAATTACTTGCAACACAAAATTATTTCAGACAGCTAATAAATCAAAACACCAGTTTTATATCAGCTTCCTAAATTTCAGTAGTAGATGGTAAACCACAATAGTCTGGTGTCATACAAGTCAAGTGCCACTTTGAGTAACATATTTGAATTTTCGGGTTCTTTTAAGCACTGTAAGCAAGCTCTGTGTGTGTGCGTGCACGCACGTGCAATGGATGTGTCTGAGCCGCTAATATTTAAAGTTTGTCTGGCAGTGGGAAAGGACTCCTGGTACCAGAGCAAAGAGCTCTGTAAATGATTAACCATATCATTAAATTGTTATTTCTTAACCTGTGCTAGAAAGAGAAGGTGGGAGGGGGGTGGGTGGGAATCTGCTAAGGTGATCAGAAACAGCTTTTTTTTTTGCACCGCAAGAACAGAGTGACTGTGGAAAAAATTCTGAAAGGGAAAAGAGATGTAAATGAGCCAGGGCACGTAATGCCTGTTTGCACACGAAATTCCTTTCCTGATTAGATTAAAAAGGCAGTTTTTTACAGGAGGGAAAGGCCTGAGCTTTAATTGCAGAGCTGGCAACTACGGAGGAGGGAGGAGGCGAAAAGAAGCATTTTAGCAGAGGTAGCGGTGTAAGGTCTGGCACCTCCTGCAGGAGCCAGGCACAGCCTGCTTGCTTTTCAAGCTGCCGCACACGGCAGCCGCCTGAAGTCAAGGCAAAGTCACCCGCAGGAGCGGGCAGACCTGCGTTGCAGCGGCTCGCTCCTCTACGTCGTTTCCCTGCACCTGCTGCACGCAAGGGGCTGGCGCAGGCGGCGGCAGCAGCCGTGGCTGCCATTGCCAGGCATGGGACCGGGAGGGAGCGAGCAAGCAGAGCATCCCCGTGTGCAGGCACGTATTCCTCAGCAGCTCCCCAGGATCCTGCCGGCAAAGATGCGCTGCTGCCGCATCTGACGCGCCTCTCCCATGAGAGCTTCTGGTAGTTCGAAGGCAATAAAACAAGCAAGAAGCCCATGAGAACATCAGACAGGGAGCTGGGTATATAAAAGGCCTTTTGAAAGGAATCTGTTATGGACAGAGAGCCTTTCGGGTGAAGGGGCTGTTGTTTTTGCTTCTCGGTTGCAGAGATAAAGGGAGCCAGCAAGGAGTGTCGTATCCTGGAGTTTTCTTCAGTGGCCTTTTTGGTATTGTTCTTCTCTCTCCCCTTGCGCGCCGTGAAGCGCTAACATTTTCCTGTGGAATTGGAGTCTCTGCCACTCAACCCCCTGTTCCAGCTGGGAGGAAGAGGTCTTTCTCCCCCTCTGTCTGTGCAGACACTACTGTTTGAATGGAAGATACGTCTTTTTGCTGAAACTCTTTTGTTGTGGCATTGCATAACAGACAGTTGTCTTGCCGCAGGAAATAAAAGAAACGAAAGGAAATAGAGAGACGGAAGGAAATTGTTCCCCAAAGCAAAATTGAAGCAGAGAAGAGAACATTAAAATCACTTCAAGCCCTACCCAAGATCTAGAAGACCACAAATCTTCTAGCTCCAGAGGAAAATACACTATTATAAAAACTCCTCAGCAGTCAGTATGATGAGCAGTCGTGGTGTTTCATCTGGATGCAGCTGGTAAAGGAGAGCTTTGGAGGGACGTGGGGGCTCTGGCCTGTATGATGCCTGAAGACAGAAATGCTGGAGTCCGCAGCCCAGGTGCCTTAGCAGCAGCTCCTTTCATTCCTAAAACTACTTATAGGAGAATTAAGCGGTGTTTTAGTTTCCGTAAAGGTAGGTCCATTCTGTTGCAGTGTTTTGCTTTGTTCGTGAAGCCATGGTTTCTGAGAAGTCAAGGGGGCTGTGTGTGCAGGGGCAGATGAGAGACCCGAAGCAAAAGCATTAAACAATGCAGATGCCAACATTCCAGGAATGATTTATTTACTCCTTTGTTCATTTGTTTGTAGCTGGCCGACTGATACTGTCTCCTCTGTATGACAGCCCATGAATGGGCTGCCTGAATGAGGTGGCTTGACACAAGATTATTGCAGAGCTTCTGAGCAAAAATCAGTGAGAGCAGTGGGGGAATCAGACCTGTGATGCTCTGAGCTGCCTGTTTGTCTGGCAAAACATAGGGAGAAGAGTTCGGGTTTGCATTTTGTCTGCATGGGAGGAAGGGAGAGAAGAGAGGAAGCAAAGCAACATGATAAATGTGCATCTGTGCAGAAGACTCAAGTCCTTGGATTCAGAGATTTCTGATGGATTGAAGTGTAGCCCTACAGTGTACTGTCCTGTTGCAAATGCTGCATTGCCACTTCATCCTGCTGCCCTGCAGCCTGCGTTTGTCTTTCCACCTGCTGCATAGAGATGTTTAAAGCCAGTTTTCTTCTGCATTGCACATATTCCTGTTGAAGCAAAGCATGGCAGTACTGGGGGGAGGAGGGCAAAGGAGGAGGCTGGCTTTCAAAATATGTCAGCTGGAAGCACTGGAAGGTAAACATGTCAGAGAGAGAGATATGATAAACGACAATAAGGTGCCACAGTGCTTGCGATGGGTGTGGAGAAACTACCTCTATGACAAGGACAAAACTTTGTGTGGGGGAAGAGAATTTTGGTGCTGCCTTGAGAACTATGCTGGACAGAGAAATCTAAGTGAAAGGGCTCAACTGTCATGTTGTTCTGAGGTATGAGAGGTGATCTTTACGCAGGGCTTATACAATCATCTTCATCTCCTGTTCGTCTCTAAAGTGTTCCTCCATGCTGCCGTTTGTCCTTTTGCAAAATCGTGCAGCTCTTTGCTCACAAGACTCAGTAGTGACATAGTGGCATCGTTGCTTTTGAGGATTATGTGTGCAGGCAGTCAGGGGCAATGCCTTGAAATGAGGGATCACAGCCAGTGAGGGTCTTGCCACAGAACTACAACACAGAGCAGTTACCACCTGCAGCTAAGATTGCATTGAAAGCTGTTTGCCCCCCGTACCCCCCCTCCTTGATGCATTGTTTCCCTTGGTTGCTGGAGTTCAGTCCTTTGGAGACTGGCCAGGAGGACACGGATGTGTCTGTATGAAGTATGCTTGTGCATTTCAAGGTGTCGGTGTGAATTAGAGCTGTCTGTGCCCTGTTTATACACTTAACTATTTGAGAAATGGTTGGAAGTTGAATAAAGGCTTAACGGGTAGTTTTGCAGACAGCTGCCTTTGTGCCTGGGTGCAGCCTTAGCTGCTCCAAGAAGAGCTTCAGCTGTTGATTCTTCCCTGTATGTTCTGACACAGAAACTCTTCATGTCTGAAACTGCAAGTGAAGCTGCTGTGCTTGGGGCAGAGGACAGAACGATGGAAGCCACGCTGCTAATTTGTTTTTCTCTACATATTGTTTGTTTTAGTTGCTTTTTTATACACATTTTCTGTCAAGAGGCCCCTAGATCAGCGCTGCAGAATGCTGGATGCCCATGTTTAACTAGGTCCATGTCCCACTGAAGTCAACAGAAAGATGAACATTAATTGGACTTTCAGTCATGTCTTCACTATGGATGCACAGGCAACAACACTTGTCTTATTAATTGGCATACTGAATTCTTGTAACTAAATTTGCAGATTGTATTTACCTAAGTACAAAAAAAGGCAAACCTAGCCCATACTTGGATAAAGCAGAGCATTTAGTTCACAGCTGTGCAAAACCATGCAGAAAACAAAATTAGCAGGGAAAACCATTGGCTAGTCATTGGAAGAACTACAAGGGAATCATGACTTTGTATGTTTAGGCAGAGATACTTGTTATCTTCACTGATGATACAAGGTATACAACCCCTCCTGGAAATGCAGATCCAAGCTGTATTTTGATAGACCGCGAAAAATTAAACGTCAGACCTGTTTGGTCATCATGTCATAGGAGAAGTCGGTGCTCTGAGGGCAGCATCTGAGCAGATCCAGAGCCAAAGATCTTTAAAATCCAATTTAGAGAAGATGTTCTCTGTTAAGTACCACCACAGAAACCTCTTGAGAGCACATGCAGGGTAAGTGGAGAAAGCAGTAACTGAGGGGTAGCTTTGCTGGCACACAGTGGTGAGAACATTGACTAGCATGGTGAACTTGGATGAGGAGAGTTTTCGAGGAGGAGGTGTCATAGGCCTCGACCAGAGAAATGGTGCAGGCCCTGATGTAATAGACTGTGATAACTTCCCATTCTGTTAACTTCTCTGATAACTTCCCAGCGATGTTTTTAAAATTGCTTTCCTTACTTTCCAGCCTGTAGCTAGTTCTGCTCTTATTTCAGAATTGTTTTTTTCTAAGCAGTAACCTCTGGTGTGCAGCTGTACTAAACTCCAGGGCAGAAGTTTATCTTACCTTATCTAGTGCTGGCATCACATTGACTGTGGGCTAGGAGAAGGCTTGAAGGAAAAAAAATAATCATCAAGCAGGAACAAAATTCTGCTGCTGCTTTCCTTGGTGGAAATTTTCCTCTTCTGTACATTACAAAGTTCTTTAGAGAAGAAAATACTCCCTGCCTTTGATCCACTCTAAGAGACTTAGTGCTGGGGAACAGCAGAGCAAAAAGCTGACAGATAATAATTTAGAACTCCATTTTAAGTGTTACGTGGCCATGACCACCACTTCTTTGAGTTATTCCAGGACCTTTGTTCCCAGCCCTGCTGTTGAAAGCTGTTGACCTGATCTTGTATTTTCACTGTCAATGAATTACTGATGTTGAATTGAGAGCTGCTTAAAATTCTCATCCAGATCCTAAGTTGAGATAATTCCTTTGACCTTAACTGACCCTTTCTGATCAGTATAGCCTATAAACTCAGAACTTGTTTTGGAAGGACAGAGATGCTCAGGTGCACACTGAAAGAACACGCATACAGGCATAGGCCCTCTCTTGAAAGCATCAGCCCTCTGTGCTTTACACTGTCTGAAAATCATGCTATCATCTGAATTGCTGAGGTCTGGCTTGGGAAAGACAGAAACTTTCTGCCTCACTAAGTACGTGTGCTGTGGCAGAGCTAGAGCGGCAGGTAGGCTTTTTCAAACTATTCCTTATAAAGCAAGGAGGCAGAACCACTGCCTAGATCTTTCTCCTTTTTTCTTACTGAATCAGAAGCTTGGAGTCGATAGACTTGAAATGTGACCCCTGCCTTGTTCAGTAGCTAAGGGAATCACTGACTAATAGCATTCTTAGATTTTTAAAAACATACTCTAACTGTGAATATGTACCATTGAAAATACCGCAGTGCTTTCACAAATTTTGAGTAGACATATGCAGAATTTGGATCTAGCACTGTAATGCCTTTCATAAGCTTTACAGGTATCTGTTAGGCTTGGAAATCTGGTTTCTCAAAATGTTTACAAAACTTCTGCTGCGGGAATGTTCTAGTTAATGAATAACCACTCGGCATGCCCTTTTCTAGCATGTGATTTTCCTCTGATGTTATGCGTGATCTTGGCTTAATTTGGTATAGCTTTAAAGATCTACAAAGGCCTCTCCGAAAAAGCAGTTCTGCTGATTAAATCTAGTGACTGGTCAGAACTGGAATCCTATACATTTTCCTGCCTTCCACCACTTGTGGGGAAGCTAAACTGCTGCCATTCTGAACCTCAAGTTTTCTTCTTGGCTTTGTTTGTTTCCCCTCTGGCACTCTATGCAGGGATAAATGAAACCGCAGGTCAGCACTTGTGCATCTGTACATTTCTGGATTTTGGAGACATCGCTATTTAGGAAGAGAACTTGGGTTTGGCTTACAACATGAGTTGTGAGGGCTTATATTTACCTCTCCACAGAGGTGTTCTTGTTTAGATAGTGTAGTGGAAATTCACTTTTTAAAAACAGCATGTGAAATTATCTCTGTGGTTTTGGTTTATGCTGTAGTCTCTGTAAGTTGGACTGCCTTTTCCTTGCTTCTTTGTGAAGGAGATGCTGGTATTTACCAGGTATAGCTAGCTGATAGTGTTCACTGTTGCTGCCTCTGTCAACCACCACGATAACCGTATGTTTGCAACCACAGTTCTTCACAGCATTGCCCTTGCTTTGTAATAGTCGATGTCTTAGTCTTTGTAAACTATTAATTTGCAGTATCTCTGTAGCAGTTAGTTATGGCATAAGAGCGGATAAAAGCATTAGAAAGGGACAGTGGAAGAAGTGCATCTTGCAGGGCAACGATCATGGCTTTTATTCTAAAACAGCAAAAGACCCAACAGACACCAGAAAGTTGATGAACAAGGTAAAAGTTATGACAATGTGATGTGGAAGCAAAATTGTCATGTTTCTGCCAGTTCTGCCCTTGGCAACAAAGTACATATTCCATAAGGCATCAGCAAGTCTGTAACTTGGAGTCAATATTTGTGCAGGTTTATCATGACTGATCCCTTTCATGGCCAAGTGCTGCTTGGTGCAGTGTTCTACATTTGTTAGGTGAAGGAAATAATTCCGTTGGAGAAATTCAGCCTAGACTTTGAATCTAAACTAAGC
This sequence comes from Falco naumanni, assembly GCF_017639655.2. Taxonomy (NCBI): domain Eukaryota; kingdom Metazoa; phylum Chordata; class Aves; order Falconiformes; family Falconidae; genus Falco; species Falco naumanni. Next base: position 18,214,596 of record NC_054054.1, on the reverse strand, counting down.
CTGCCTGAGATGAATTCCAAAGCCAAACAAATTGGAGAATGTAGACTGTAGTAAATGGTGACTTTGGAAGCACTTCAAAGTGTGACCTGGTGATTTTCCATGAGACTTAGGGTCTTAACTTTAGGTTATTACATGGTTGTCAGAATTGCCATGATACCTATGAGCTTTCCAAAGCTGAGTGTGGAAATCCTCATGCCTGTGAAGTAAATACGGTATTATCGCCATTCGTATAGATGGGGAGCCAAGTCCCTGAGGCTTTATCTGACGTGAGGATAGTGGGGCATACACCTGCCCCTCCAGCCATGAAGTGTGTATGTGGCCAGACTCAATGCAACTGTGTTTTGAGGATTGTGTAGGATCTGAATCCTATCTATCACTGAGACAACTGATGTGGTTATTCTCTCTCTCCTTCAGGCATTCCCAGCTATGTGTATTTTAAGTGTCTCAACAGAATTCCCTTAATTTACAGTGTACCTTATTGCAGTCAGTAGTAGAAACAATTCAATGTTTCCACTTCAGGGACCAGAACCGGGAAATTTTAGTCTCTGATTTGCATTAATTTTTTTTTTCTTGACACTGGTTACTTCTCTATCATATCAAGTTTTATTTTTCCTCAGATACATTTTTTTTAAGGTTTTCTTCATTCAGTAGTGTGATTTGCTGCTCCAATAGAACAATGCAGTTTGTCATATCCATTTCATGTATGTCACCTTTTGTATGTGAATCACTCTTTACTTTCTATTTGTCTTAAAAATTACTCTTTCAAACTAGTTACAGACACTGTAATGCTTTATGGCTGCCACCTGTTTTCAATACATTTTGTGTTGTGGTGCATCAGGAATTTATAATAGTATCGGAACAGTTTTTGCTCCCACTGTGCATAAAACCCATATTCTGATTTTATTCATCATCTGTTAGACATGCTTTGAAAGCCAAATCTGAAATGAAGGGGGGGGGCGGGGAGGGGGAAGCAGCATCCCAAAAAATGTATTAATAGAAAGTGATGTGTTTTCACTGCAGTGTCATTACTAATAGGAACTTCAAAGCAGTCTGGTAGGTTTGAGAACTTACTCTTTCCTCTGCAAATGTAAGCTGCAATATGCACATTGCTGATTAAAGAATGTTAGCATGGAGAGAAGAAAGTATAGCCAACAGGACAAAGCTTATTCATACTAATTGTACTGTTAGTGGACATGAGTTGTAATTATCCATCATATAATTGGAATATCCTATCCTACGTGGATTTTTTTTAAAAGAGGCAAAACCTCTTGTGTTTAAAACCAAGAGATCTCATGGGCTCTTGAAGGGAAGCTTGGACTGTATATTCATAGGACAAACTGGACTAGGATGGCCAAATCCTACACCTTAGAAGGATTAACTCCAGGTAAACAGCTCTGTGGAAAGGAGCTGGGTGCCCTGGAGGGCACTGAGCTTGACACGAGACAGCAGTGGACCTGGCAGCCAGGAAGCTTTGACAGCGGTCTGGGCAGTATCAGCAGAAGCAAAGTGGACAGAGGGAAGTGATTAACCCTTTGCTCAGCATTTTTTAGACCTTACGCCAAATATTGTACCCAATAAAAAACAAAACAAAAAAACCCAAACAAACAAAAAAGGCAGGGGAGAAGATAAAACTGGAGGGAGGTGAGCAAAGGGTCACCAAGATTTCTGGGAGCTAGAACACATGCCCTTCGAGGAGAGGCAGGGAAGTGGGGCTCGTTTGGCCAGGAGAAGAAACAATTTTGGGGGTGCTGAACAGCAGCCTTCTTGTACATTAAGCACTTTGAAATCCCCAAACTCTAATAATCATGCACATTTCTTAACTGATTTTCTGTGGACCTTCCTCCTTAATTCCATCACTTTCAAAAGGAGGGTCTAGAAAATGGAGAGACTTGAGGATTTCCTCTATGTTGACCAGCAGCAACTCTTAACTCAAATACAAGAAACCCAAATTCATTTAATACTCCTGCTATGCCCGTAGGCAGTTTGCAGGAGGTTAGGAAGGTATGTAAGAATTAAGAAAATACATTTTAAGTCCTCTGCCAGCATGAAGAGGCTGAACTTTGAGGACACCAAATATTCCGCATCAGTCAGTATTCTTCTGAGCTTGACTCACTTTGATATTCCAAAAAATCCTTCTTTAATTGCTAATTGTTGGGCTTTGGGTTTTGTATGACATGGGAAAAAGTGATCTAATAAAGAGTGTGTGATGATCAGTCCCCCTACCTACTGCTGGTTTTGGCATCCACAAATGTGGGTACCATGGAAATCACAAAACATGCTGCTCTGCATCTCAGGATACTTTCTGGACATCTTCATTGGACATCAGTTACTCTCTCCAGTTATTTCCTGTGCTACAGTAAAAATAATTGCGCTTAAATACAAACCCCAGACCTTCAGTATGGGTGACTGACAGCTTGACAGCCACTTGACATAACATCTTGGAGCATACGCAAGGCAACTTTTCCCTTTACAACTGAGGTGTGAGTTACCTTTCTTTTGTTGAAAGAAAAATTGAAGGTTACCCTGAAGGATGCTTCAATCTGAATGCTACCTTAGCTTGTGGTTACTTATTCATGTAATTGTAATTTATGGGTGGATGAAGTTTTTGGGCCAAAAGCGAAAGCTGACTAGCTCAACTCTGGGCTTTCTTTAGAAAAAAACAAACCAAAGCAAGTCTGTTCTCCTTGTTGAACATTTTTAAACCAGTAGGCACTGTGTGCTCAGTGAGGGGCACAATTTGACTTACTTTTTTTTTTTTTTTTCCACTTTACACCATACATAATTGGAAAAGGAGCCTTCCAAGCATAGATAATTATTTGGTCTTTAGTTTCTGGTCACGACTGCTTCAGAACTATTCATTGTGTTGTTATATATAGAAATTGAATTGCCTCACTTCAGCACCAATAGTATTCAACAAACAGTGGTCTCAAGAGAGACCTTCCATCACAGATGACATGCCTGAATATTATTGTGATGCTGTCTATGATGGCTGGCTCTGCAATTTGAAATGGAGGGCATAATAAGTTATGAAGGGTTGCTGTCTTTCCAGCAGTAGTGATGATACTGTCAGATCAGGGTTGAAGTTAATTCTGTCAAAAAAATCTCCATGTTCCTCTGAGGTTAAGTATGAATGCATGTTTCCTGCAGTTTGTCTGATATATTTCACCTTTCATGTCAGGTTCTTTTGTCACACACAAAATTTATTGTTGCTAAAGGAGATGGTGATAATGCAATTGGTAATAGATTATAGGAAAGATCTTTGTTTATGTGGAAAACTTAATAATTCGGTGTATTAGGAGCAACATCCTGAGCTGTATTTATAAATCTTTTGCCCTCCATGTGTAAAGGTAATATTTATATGCCATTGATACTGATACAGGAAGTACTTATTCTTTTATAGGTAATTGGGCGTGAAACAAAGTAGATGGAGATGCGTATCACTTTTGAATAGAAGTTTTGTGACAGAAAATCCTATTTGTATTATTTCTATGTTTTCTATGCTTATGGTCTGAAAAATTGTTTATAGTATTTTATTTTAAATAATATTTTTGAGTATTGTTGCGAAATATGTCAGCACTGTATTTCCATGAGAGTATCAAAGGTGAAACTGAGCATTTTATTCTTAAGAACAGAGTAGCTTAATTGTCCATGCATTTAAATTAATTGTAAATTGCATGGGTTGTAATGGAAGACACAGGCTCCTCAAATGTTTTATGGATCTCAGCCAAGTTACATCTCTCTTTTTCATGCAGGTATTTTTGGCCAGAAGCTGGAAGATACTGTTCGATACGAAAAGCGTTATGGGAACCGCTTGGCTCCTATGTTGGTGGAACAGTGTGTGGATTTTATCCGACAGCGGGGGCTAAAGGAAGAAGGCCTTTTTCGACTGCCTGGGCAGGCTAATCTTGTCAAGGAGTTACAGGATGCATTTGACTGTGGAGAGAAGCCTTCTTTTGACAGGTAAAATCCTCCAGCTGTCCCCACTCCCTGAAGTCTAGACAGGACATGATCTGCTGTACCGGCTGACCCACAGTGCTGTAACACATGTGGCAGCAACATACAGAATGACATGGTTTTGTAGGTTTTTCTGTATGTTTCCTGTTATCACTCTAAAATGTCTTTTTCTCCACACACACACACACACACACACGACTTCGATGTCTGATTTCAAAGCTTTTCTGGAGAATTTCTATTTGTGAAAAGCTGGTTAGGAAAAGTAATGCTAATGGCTTGGCTTAATCAAAAATATCTGGATTGCCTTGATCTTACTATCATTTGAAATAGACAAAGGAAGAATTTCTCTTGTCACCAATTTCAACATGTTCTGTTACCTAGAAAACTGGAAGAGAAGTCTACTTTTATGTATTCCTTTATAATTTTGGGCCTTTGGTTTTAAAATAAAAGTCACTGTGACCATAGTAACAAACCTATGTGGTTTTGAGGGTCCAGGTCCAATTTGTATTTCAATACTTACACAATTTTGCGAAGTTAATGAGAATTTTCTGGGCCAAGGAAGAACCCAGTCCTGTTCACAGAACTGTGTATGACTTCAGTCTTTTGTAATATTAATCTTTTTGCAAGTTCAGCTCTCCTTCTATAAGCACTGATAGCAGTAGTCCACATATTCAGAGTATGCAGTCAGAGAAACAGAACCAGTGGATTATGAATGCCACATAGCCTTTTAACTCTGATCAGATTTAATATGATGGTAATGAAATTCCAGTTCAAGAGACTGTTAGTGGTAGTCTTCAGTGTATGCCCTAAGTGATATCTGTAACACACCTCCAAAATGGAATCAGGGTACATCACTCCAGTTGAGGGTCTAATGTGAATTAGGAAGAAGAGACAGCTTACATTTATTTTGTGTGACCTTTGACTGATAGCAATGCAAGTAACGAGAAGGAAAGCATAGCTTGATCGTTTAGTGCAAAAACATGCCATGATATGAACCTGATTGCTGGAAATCATTCACCTCTGTCCTTTCCCTATTCCTATGAAGTGAGCATATTCGTTATGCATGAAGGTAGGTATATCACAGATGCATAGAAGACAGACATCTGCAATGCTGTTTTATCTCCCAATGGTTTTCTCAGTCCTGTCCCTCACTTTAAGAAATGTCAAGAATTTATAATGCTTTGGAAAAGAAAACTGAATTGTCTTCCTATGAGGTTTGTTAATTTTTCATCAGAATGTGAGAGTTAGGATAATTGACCAGAAAACAGCTTTAAGGAGCCAGAGGACTGTGAGAAGTGACAGTGTTAGCTGATAGATGTTTGTAGCACTCTCACTGACTGTTCAAATACTGTGTAACTTATTTAAAAATGGTAAAGAAGCATCTATTGGGTATATTTTCCTTACTTGGATGTTAAGATAAGTAGTACTGGTCATGTCTCTGGAACAACCTCTACCAGAGATACAAGTAGGCAAGTGGCAGAAACAAAAGGTTATTTTTTCTGTGCCTGTAAGCCAAATAATTGTGGAGGAAATGCTTAAGAAAACAAGCCACCCCCAAACTCCAGGAAGATGATGTACTGAACACCCCACTGAGAGCTACAGCTTGAAAAAGGTGCCTAAATTCTATCTGTTCAAAACAAATGAGACTGGGGCTCAGCTGCATGCAATTTTTTTCCCTGCAAGGTTATCTAATAACATCTGTAGCACACACTGATGAGCCCCAGGAATAGGCATGCTAGCTGAGCTTTAGCAGACGAAATGGAGAAGAGATTTTACGTGCTACTGCTGTGAAGAAGGCACATAATGTCTACTATAGCAATTAGAAGCATCAGCAGGAGTTGCCTATAAATCGCTGGTCCTGCAGTTCTGCTTCTGAAGCTGAGAATTTATAGAACACTGACCTTGTATGTCCATGTGTTGCGTTGTGAAGGGTACTTTTTCTATTTACTTTTTCACATTTGAGTTCGGAGAGGTATGATTTAGGTGTAGCAATGGTCCAGAATTCAGGCAGACAAGTTCTGATCTCTGCTGTTGTTTCCATTGATCGTCTACATTTTTCCTCTAACCTTTTGTTCCATTTCTAAACTTCGGAGGTGAAGTTCATTTCACAGTGTTTGTACAGAGTGCCTATGTGATTACCTTGTTTTGGGGTAACGTTTCTTTTCATTGTGCTGAAGAGCGGCATGGTCTCTGGGTTTGATGCAACCTGTTTGGCAAGTTGAGCTCTTGGAAAGTGGCCACAATATGAAAACTTGCTGTGGAGAAAAGAAAAAAATATATATGTTAGGGGTCCATGCTGACTTTTTCTCATGAACCTCCAGATTCACTGTGTTTAATTTTTAATTATATGTTATTATCAGTCAAAAGTCTGGTAGTGCAAAATCTACTAAGGTTCCGTTTATTAATTTATGTTTTTCCTGTTCTCATACATCAATAATAATAAAGACTTTTGCAGTTAGAGCTGAGCTGACAGTTTTGTTGAGGGGGCACAAAACACAATGGAATCCAGGTCACACTTCTGTAGTGGTGCTGGGTCACTGGCTCCGACTGGGAGAAAGACTAGCTGCTGTCATCCGTGTAGGAACTAATATAAAGAGCTGATATTTGAAGAGTTTGATATTTTTCATACTGGTATTTTTTCTGTGTATAAGTGCACAAAACTCAAAAAAAGACTGTAGAACAGGTGAAGATGCTTTGAAATTTGTGTGTAGGTTTGTGTATGTGTTTGTGTGGGATATTATTATTAAATAATCCTTTTTCTCTTTGTGCTGTCTTAGCTAATTCACTAAAATATGTAACTTGTAGAATTAAAAGCAAAAACAAAGGTAAGACCATACAGCCATGATTAGTACTCCTTTAAAATGTCATATGTGTTTTAATATGGTTGCAAATCTTAAAACACCTTACAGCTGTTGGGAGACAAAGGTCAAAGGCACAGATCTGCTCTTTTGTCCCGAGTTCAGCTGCTGCCCACAGTTTTGTGGAGCCCCTGCCCTTCTCCCATGTTGTGTTCCTATCAGCACCCCTTTGGCAAAGATGACCACAGAACGTATGCAAGCGGAACAAATGTGGTGCATTCGAAAGAAGAATAGCTTTGCTCAAAAGAAAACGCAGCCATTTTTTAAACATAAAACAAGTTTGACAAATGGTAGCTCTCACATGATGTGGATGTTCCAACACTGAAGTCAGTTATAAAAATGCAGATTGAATCCAGGACAAGTCAGAGAGTGGCAGAAACCTTCATGTGTTAATTGATCTTGATCTTACTGTTGGGTAAGATGTTGCTGAAGAATTGTGAGCTACGTGTATGAGAATGGAAACAGTGTTTGAAATTTCTCACTCACAGAATGAGAGAACCCAGTATCTGAAACATCCAACACCCCAGCCTCCCAGTATGAAAACTGGAACATCAGCATTGCTCACAGTCATGGAAAGGGAAGGTACAAGTGCTACAACTGGAAACTGCTGAGGCCTTTTGTGTGAAGAAAAAAACACCCCACAATTGAAAACTTATGTCAGTTTAAAACCAAAAATCAATAAATACCTCACTCCCTCTGTATGTATCTGCACATATGTCCAGTGGTTAAATCACAACAACATATTGTGAAATCTGCTTTAAGGAACTAATAGTGCAATTAGGCAATCACTCATGCTTGCTACTACTTGAAATATCCTTGGTATTTCCAGTACAGCTCCACCTCTGTAAAATTGTCCCCTCTGGGGAATCCATTTTGCTTGCTCTTATGGTATTTGCTTCTCTCTGCTTGTGTGGCTTATATTTTAAATTTAAAATCCCACAGCTGCTTTACACATCATACATTGGTAATGATACAAAGTGGATTAGAACTATTTGTTCTGTAAAATTAGCACAGAGAATATGGCACTGCATAAGGAAATTAACTTAAGGGTTTGTTCTACAATTTTTACCTAGAAGGGGTACAAAATTGGATTTCTCTTTTTATATTACCTCTTTCCATCTACAGTTCATCACAATTTCTACCAGATGACGTGAGAGTTAAGATTGCTCAGGGAGCAAATAAATATTTGAAATGTCACTGAATCAAATATTAATACTTTTGCGACTGACTGATGTACGTGGCTTGGATTTTCGTAACTACTATCGCTGATGTGTATAGTCGAGTAGTTCAGAAGAGTTTAGTTACAAAGCTGACCTGCCTGTGTTTGTGTGTATGCACAGGAAAGAAAAAAAGCACATAAATGCATATTTAACAAAACAACATCCCTATTACATTCTCTTATGGGTATGAATTCCTCTAAAGAGGAATGCAGTACATTATATGACAAGATATTACTTGCTGCTCTAGTCACCGTTGCAATCAGCTGAGGAAAAGGGTATGTAAGTGGCAGTATGTGATAGCTGGCAAATGCTGTGTACTGGAGTCAAATAATCCAGAACGTAGAACTGGTATGTTCCTGTGCATTTAACCACTGGGACTGAAGAAGCAAAACAAGAAAATGATGAGGACACTACTAACATAATATCCTCAAGGTGAGAAGGAGCACGTGCACAATTCTTACTCTCCTCCAGAGACAAAGAATGTTTTAAATTTTTGGTGAATGCAAGAAATTGGATCTGTCTTAGTGGGGCTGCAGTCTGCACTGGCACTGTACAGACTGGAAGTAGACATCGACTTGGAAATCAATGATTACGAAAATTGTTCTTTTATTTTCCAAATGCAAACCTGTATATAAGAATTTCTTTGTTTAGAGGCAGATAGTTCCCCACAAGGAATGAGCTTTATTCTCTTCATAGTGGGAAACTACAGTAATCCCAAAACAAAACATTTTTATGTGAAATGAAGTCTTTACTAGAAAGCTGTTTCCTGCCAAACACAAATGGCCTTAGGACACTGAAAATTCCTGTTCATTTCTGCCTGTTCCAGGCTTCCTTCCCTGATCCTCACAATCTGCTCATCAATTATGCCTCTGGAGCCCCTTCCACGTCCTATCTAATTTCAGCTTTTTCTAACCAGCTAGCAGAAAGAACCTCTGCATATGGCACAACTTAAAGACCTAGTCTAGCAATTAAATACACATTAGGAGGCACGTTTCTAGCATGATGCAAGGGTCATTAAATCAGTTTAATTGGTGCCCTGCTGCAGGAGTGTGTGTTTTTAGGTACTGGTAGTGAATGAACATTTGTAGTTGCTTTGCATGAATTTCAGTTTTAGAAATGGAGTTGGTGTGTCAGCTGTGATTATTAAAAAAAAAAAACCCAACCAACAAACAAACAACAAAACCCAAACAACAAAAAGGCAGCCATGTATTTCTCTTGCCAATGACAAATGACTTCTTAGATGGCTATGGTCACCTTTAAGAAAGGATGGTATTTTGTTGCTATGTGGAAGGTCTGAGAGTGTGTTTTTTAAAGCACCCTTACTTAGGGATTTGTGGTGTTCTCTTCCAGTAAACAAGAACAGGTAGTTTATTTGTGGTGGCTCTTACATACTTGCAATCCCTGCACAATCCTGTAGAAATTTAACAACCTTTCTGAACAACCTATCAAATGATAAAATAATTTAGCAGTGTATTCGTTGGAACTGGTTGATTTTTTTTTTTCCTGATGGGAACCCATCTGTTTGTTAGGCTTCTGCCCACCTTACCTAAAAGCGCTTGTGTGTCTCTTTAAGAATCTCTATTTTTCTAAGTAATTTTTAATGTCCTTCCATAGAGCTTGTCTTTTCTTCTCTGTGTCCTAAATTGCTGTCTTCATTGCTGCCTTTAAAGCATCACTCTCTTAACCTGAATGAGTTGGCTGCTGTTATAATTACTGGAGTGGTTGTCTAACTTGGAAATAGAGTCTGTCAATTTTCAGTATTCCTTGTACTGCTTACTCCCCTGAATGTGTCCCTGGAAGGTAGCATGGATTGTTAAAATCATGAGCACAAGGATAAATGAGCAGAATATGTGTTTGGTTTTTCTCTCTGTCTAAACAGAAATATAATTGAGATCAGTTTTAACTTGCAGTAGAGCGAGGCTCTTGTGGCAGCAAGGAGAGGACAGACAACTCACAACTTGAAATGGTAAATGCTTTCATATATGCTTTGCAAGTTGTAGGCAAAATTTCAGCTGGTACTTAAGATTATGAATTCTGCTACTTGTACTAGATAAGCGTTACATAGGGAGATGATAGAGTGTAATGCTTTGAAGATACCTACACGTGGGAACATTAACGTAGGACGTTCAACCAGTTACATTATACATTTGACCTGACCTTTTAATTTCTGGACGAAAGCGTGACTCCCAAAATCAGTTGAACCACTCTGGATTCACTGTAACATTACTGAACGCAGGCTTTGCCTTCCTAGCCTCAGTGTACTGGCTTCTCAGCTGTAATAGTGCTCCAATTCTCTCTGTGTGTAGTTAATGCACATTTGTAACATTCCCTTGATGTTTCTTACTCGGTGTTTCATCACTGGTATGTGATGGGCTCTAGTATCTCACTTAAGCTGTCTGCAGACTGGCAGTAAAGATACACACTGGGCAGCCAGTTGGAATTGCATGTGAGGAAAATGTCTCTACTGGTATGGGACTTGCTTTACAGACCTGAATGCAGGTAAGCAAGGATGCAGTCAGCAAACGTTGTGGGTACAGGATATGTTGGTGAGGGGGGCTGTTTCCAGGATTGTGATCTGTGACACATTGATAGAGCTGTAATTCTAATAATTCTGGGAGGTACTGATACACAAACTGAACTGTACTGTTCTCCTTTGTTTTATTACCAGAACTCTTAAAATAAATTATAGCCTCACAGCTGCTTGTTTCCTACTGTTTGTTCTTTATGCAAACTGTTTATGTGTCATCATGATCTAGAGCTATTTTTGGCACAGCATTTATCTTTTTTGTAATGTGACCTTGCCCTGTTAATATTTCCTCTCTGAGAGTTTATGAGGAGCTTGTTGGCTTTGTGCTCTGAAGCGCTGACTCCAGCTCTCTGAACACTCTGTCTGCTTGTCCGAGTGTGAGGGGTATGCATGGATTTCTGGTGACCTGCTGGGCTTCAGTAATTTTTGTTTATGGTAGAGAGGGTGAAAAACTCCAGGCATTGTAATCGGTCTGACAGCCACTTCCACAGCGTCTGTGGTATCACAAAGGAAAGTGCTGTCAAAACAGCAATGCCGTGAGGGATATTAATAACAAAGTTCAGATGAATGGGGCTTTAAATATGTGTAGTCTGATGACTAAGGAGAGGCTGTGGTGCATTTGCATTTGTAATGCCTTTGCATGGACAGTGGCAGAGTGGGGGATGCTCCTGTGGAAACGTATCAACAGTAAAACAGTATTAATGTTTTAGTAAGGTAAGTCATCTTTCTCGGACTTTCCAGCATGACATGCCAAAATAGACTTTCTCAGCCTGCTGATGCTTTTTGCGTTGCATTCAATTTTCTGCTTTGTGCTTTGTCATTCCCATTTCAAGCTTGTAATTATTCATTGTGCACTTGGAGAAAATCTACCTCGATTAATGATGGTTGGATATCCAATTTAGATAACAGAGGATTTTCTGCTGGAACTGACACACACTATTTTAATACTTGTTAATGAATACTTTTAATCATGTTAAATATGAACGTGTAATCATTAAACACTCTGATATTACACTGTCAGATAGGAAAAGAAATACCAAGATAGGTATAATCATTAAGTTTCTGTGGCTGTAATGGTCCTAGAATATAAGCAAGGTCAGGTTTGCAGGGAGAAATACTGCCTTGTCTTAAATTGATCAGTTGTAGCTGGAAGAAGCCCAGGAGGAAAGGTCCTCTACAGGTCCTGGAGAGACCCACATCAAGGCAGATACATAAACGCTGTTGGTTGACTTACACTGCAGACCGGAAAGGGAAATAAATGCTCCTGATCCTCAAAAGAGCTTACAGTTCAGCACTCCTTTGAAACTCACAGCTGTCCTCTGTGTCTGAAATGCACTTAGTGGTATTTGTGGATTGAAACACCTAAAATACAGATGGAATAAAATGAAGTCTGCCAGTTTTTAAGTTTTCCTCTGTATTTTAAAACAAAAGGTAAAAAAACCAGTACTAGACTGCAAGGTCTCAATACGTTTCAGATTATATGAATCACTCAGTTACATTATTGTAAATATACTGACATTTTTATACCAATATTTACATTGAAAGAAGAAAGCTTCTAGCTTTTGTCTAACTTGCTAAAGAGAAACAATAAAATCCAATTCTTAAAGAGCTTTACAGGCAGTATATGTGTGTATGTACATGTATTTGTTTATGCTGCCAAGATCTGTATGGTAATTTCTGTCTAGATAGATTTAAGTCCTAAGCAGTGTTCCAATACAGTTTAGGAAAAAAACATAACAAGACAAATTTTCCAAAATCTTACTTTGCAGTCCCACCATCTTGTGGCAGCCTGAGGTATTGCCCTAACATCCAGTCAGCAGAAGCAAATAAAAACTTAAAAAAAAAATAAAATTGTGAATGTGTCCCTGTCTACTATTTAGAACCCCCACAGAAAGCACCCTTCTGCAGGGTTGTATACAGCATGTCCTTCGGGAGCTTAGTTTGAGAAGACAATATTTCTTATTGTTTCCTTGCTCCTCAGCATCCTGCCTTCCCATTTCTCTCTTGGTTCTTCCTTGGTAGAGCCGCGGTTTTTAGCACTCAACTAACCCTTCACAGTGATTTTCTATTATTACTTCACATAGAAAGGAGAAAGTTGCAAATTGCATCAGTTTTCAGGGGTTTTCCCCCTTCTTCAGTCTTTTTATCCTCCATCTGCTGTGCCCTCAAGGAGCAAGTGTTCCACTTCACTCCAAAGGACTGGTGTAAAATTATTCCTATGTATTACAGGAAGAATGATCCTGGAAGTACAAAGGGAAGATGATATTGCTTAATCCCCTCACTGGGAGATGTGTGTGCTAACTTTTAATTGTTCTTCAGTAATTTGTGTCACTCAACCTGTTTGAATCTTGTATTTGGAAAGGCCTCTCTAGTTTTATGTAAATAGTCTCCGTGAAGATGTGGTTCAGTTCTTCAGCAAGTCCTGGGGAGTTTCATTGTTTAAATAATAAAAATACTAACACTAAAATCTTCACAAAGATCGTAAATGCCAAGGAATCAGAGTTAAATTCTCTGCAGATTGATGGCCCGTGCCCGCTTTCATGCTGCAATGTAGGGCACTGTCTTAAGGCTGCCAGTTTACATCTACTCTCTGTGGCTGCTGTTGTTCTTCAGAGTCTGACTAGCAAAACTCAGTCCCTCTGTATCCTTTTTGCTTTCCTGATGTACCAACAATTTAGGAAACTGAAGATATCTTTGTAAAATTTGGGTTTTGGATAAGGCTGAATAGTGCAACTGCCTGGGCATGCCATGGTTGTGCTCTAAAAACTAATGCCACCAATGGCAACCAGACGTTTCAGCAGCTACCTGAGAGATCACTGGGGTCTGGGTTTCAAGCCCTTGGGTTGTGCAGTCTGTAAAGATTTTTGTTAGCCAGGACGTCAAGAAGAGCTTCAGTTTGCATCTGGATTGGGGTCAGGTAGAAGGCAAAGGTTAGAGGCCAAATCTAAGCTAGCATCTGAAATATCATAAAATAGTACAACTATATCTAGTTTCATATATAGTACTGTTCCTTACAGTTATATGTTATATATGCATCCAAGAAGCAGGGCGGGGTAAACACAGCATTCTTGTTTTGAATCCAAGCCAGTCTACGAAGTAGGGGGTTGCAATCAAGGGATTACAATTTGAACCTTCCTTAAAAATGCAGATTTCTATTAGTGCTTTGTTTATAGAGTTTCTCTAGAAAACGCTTTTTGGAATTTTGGCTGGGAATTATTCACGATTGAAATAGAAATGTTTTCTGGGAATTTATTTCAAGGAGGGTGGGGGTGGTTAACTTTTAAATATATGCAGCGTTTTATCATTTCTCGCCTGTTTTGACTTAGATTGCTCATACCACACCACGTTAATCTAAGGTTGTTCCCATCATTCTTGTTAACATTTAACTTAGTGAAAGCCATTATTGTTTTAACAGATCATTCCAAAATAATGATTAACATACCTCTAGCAAAGCTTAAGTGCGTCAAATACCAGTGGTTCCCTTTGAGAGACTGAGAGTTTAAAAAATGTTCCAAGTGTGAAGTTTTCAGAGGAAAAGAAAATGCACAATAATACATGTTGTGGAAATGTCTGTACATTTTCTGTTTCTTACAAATGAAATTAGCATAATTTAGTATCTGGGGGTTTTGATTTTTCAGAAGTTAGAGGGAAAAATACTAGCTTGTAGTACAACTCCTTATCTGAACCAGGGAAAGCATGTAGAACGTTCCAGTAAGAATTTGAGTAAATGCCTGAGTAGCTAAACTCAGAGAGTCAAAAGTAACGCAAGAGACTTGTAGTTTTTATCTATTTATTTCTTTTCAGAGAAGTACTCCTAAGTTACCATAGTGTAACTTTACACACCGCAGGAACATTTAAGCAAGTTTTACTGCATACTCAGAAATTGTGATTTTAAATCTTTCTCCCCATCTTCTTACTTTTAGTACACCTGATAAATACCCTTGGCACCTGTTAGCTGTATCGAAAAAATACCTTAAGTTTCTGCAAATATAATTATGAGAAAGCATAAGTCTTGCCAGATCTTTGACTGTCAGCCCTATAACCTGTTGTGCTAGCACTCGGACATTTTCTAAGTTTGGTGACTTGCAATACATTAGCTTACGTGGTATAGGATAGAGCTAAAAGTAATTTCCCATGGATTTACAGTTCTGTGTGTAAATTATATTCAGGTTTTCAGTGTTAATGGTACAGCTAAAAGGCACAGTAGTCATTTTGTGGGAGGCCATAGGAAAAAGATGCATGGCAGGGAAAAAAACTGTAATTCAGATCAGGCAGTTTCAACTAAACACCTGTGGTATATATAGTCTCCTTTACAACTTGCTTACTTAATAGTGATAACAGGGAAGATGGTGATACAGTGGAATTGAGACATGCTGGGCATGTTTTGGGAGGTGGGGCCATTTCTGGTAAAATAATAATCCCCACTGTCTAAATATAATGCCTGGTTTCTGGGTCAGGTGAAAATGAAAAGCATCAGTTAAGATGGATTTTGCATGCCTGATGTAAGATGCCTGTCAATGACAGCCAGGATCTCATTGCATCTGTGCCTACAAATAGGGCCTTATGTGTAATTATTTATAGTAATAAATCAGAAGAGTTGACAGACTTTTGCTTGGAGATATTGTGAGATTTTTATAGGAAAAAAAACCCCAACAACCCAAAACAAAAAAAAACCCCACAGATTATAGATATGGTCTATGAATGTATGAAGTGCTGATGAGTAAAATCTGGGGTGACAATGGAAAAGTGAAGTGGCGGGGGTTTTAGCCTGTCAATCTCACCGTATTATCCTGATTCACAGTAACAGCTTCTTGTATTCCAACCCAACAGCAATACAGATGTGCACACAGTGGCATCGCTGCTTAAGCTGTACCTAAGGGAACTCCCAGAACCAGTCATACCATACGCAAAATATGAAGATTTTCTTTCCTGTGCCAAAATGCTCAGCAAGGAGGAAGAAACGGTGAGTAAGATGAAATAAAAGGCTGGTGTGTTATAACCTGTTGTGATTTTGAAGAGGAGAGAAGCTGGTGATTACCTATCCTAACTTAAGATGTGAATCTATTAATGGACACTGGGTTTATATGAAAATTTTTGCCACCTAGATAATTTGCAAGTCTAAATAAAGGTACATAGCATAACCTTAGCTCTATTAGTTGCATAACACTGAATCCAGTTCAAATAAATATCATTTTGGTCAATAGCTTCCATTTTACACAGAAGAGGCTTACATTTTTGTTGATTATTGTTCTGAAATGTAAAAGGAAGGGTCTTGGTAGTTGCTAACCATCTCTTGCTATTAAATCAGGGGTCATTTTCTTCGAAGTGCCAACAAAAAGATGCCAACTTTTACTGACTTTTGATCGAAGGCCAATGTTCTCTATTCGGTGCCTATCATTGAATCAGAAGGCCTCAAGAAGATGGAAGCGGACCACCTTCCAAACTCTTAAAACAGCATAACCCAGATGAGCAAAATAAGGGTTCTGACCGATAATGCGCCCTGCGGTGGCATGGTCCTGCTATGTATTAGTCTGAAGACATAAGAAACTAAGTGCTTGCTTTTACATTGTTCTGCGTGCTTACGGATAATGAAGTCAACCCTGATATTTTCAAAGTAAATACAAATAGGCTCATTCTGTTGGTTTCAATCTACTGCCCTAACTTTCTAAGGTGGTTATTTCTGTTTAATTCCTTTTTGACATTTCAAATCCTGCCAGAACTGGAATCCCTCCTGCCTAATTAATTAATTGAGTAGGAGCCCCTCTTTTCTAACTGAGAGTCTGTCTCCTTTCTGAGCCCTCAGCTGATGACTGCCAAGCAGAGGTGGCAGTTGTTCCCATCCAAATGGAATGGGGAGGGGGAAGAAAGATCTGTGGCAAACTGTCTTCTATGGTCATAACCTCTTACACCCACAGAAATCGGATTGGTTTCTTTGCTGGCCTTTGCTACAAGGTGCATATTTTTGTCAGCTGCTTACAAAAGTTGGGAGTGGGCTGTTCACCTGGTTTAGTTTGAGCTGTTACTTGCACAAGTTATTGCAGGGGATCCTCGGAGCTAAGGTTGCAGCTATTTGCGCTTGTGTGTTGCATATGTCTCTAACCTTTAATAGCTCCCATGTAAAGCCACCTGACAGCTCGAGTTCATCAAGCAGTTTATACTTGCAGTGACACTCATTTTCAGATTCAAATTTTAGTCATTTTATATTGGCTTAGACCAAAGTATATGTATGTAGTTCCTCTGCAACTATGCCATGATGCACTTTATTAAATTCATTTTGAAAGCAAAATTCAAATTGCAGTGGCCTTTTGGTGCTGGAGTTGGTGTTGATAGCTTGTGAAAAATCAGCACTATAGGTGATGAGCCACTTCAGTCCTCTTTATGGTGGCTTAGCAGTCCAGCTATAAAGCTGTCTGACTAGATTTTCAGTTGATCTTTCTCCGTGCAGAAGTTAAAAGTGCAGTCACTGTTAGGGGAAAGAACTGTGCATCTTGTTTCTTTTCTTAGCCCACAGACAGCAGATTTGTGCACTATCATGGTCCACACATCTCAATTTGCATTTGTTTTCATACCATATTTTAATCAAAACCCTACTGATGCTGGCGAAGCATCAAAACTCCAATCTGAGTCTAAAGGCACTAATTGGTACAGAGCATAGCCAGGGTCTGTTTTCACAGGGCACAGAAATCAGTGTGTGATACTCTGCTTGTCCCATTCCCAGGGTGAGCACAAACTGAAGTAACTGTTTAATGGTCTGAATCTGTTATGGACCAGAGCTGGGTAAAATACCTGAATAGTTTCTCATATGAAAATGGCAACTAGTTCAAATAAGAACTGTTATTGGGAGCCTCAGCTTTTTTATCAGCAGCAGGAGGAAAGGAGCTGCTGGTCAAAAAAAGAGAGTGAGAGAGAAGGGAAAGACAGGATGAAACCAAGTTATTTACTTACTTGTTTATTTTTATCCAGAGCTAATCCTTATTAGTCAAATATAGCTTTCCCCCTCCAAAATGGGGTCTACAAGCTGTTCCTGATGGTAACCTGTATATAGCATCTAATGCTGCAGTTTCAGCAATGTGTTTGTTGTCTTGTAATTGCTAATATTTTTCTGGTAAGATACTAAGAAACTGTGCCTCCCCACTCTTTTGTTGGTTTTTTTTTTTTTAAACCACTTAAAGGGCCTGAAAGAACTGGTGAAGCAAGTGAAGAGCCTGCCAGCTGTCAATTATAATCTGCTAAAATATATCTGTAGGTAAGCGCTCTTGCGAGAATATCACAATGGTGTTTGTAAGTGTGAGCTGACAGACAAACCTGTCTGCATATGTGCCCTAAAGGAAAAGCATTACTCTGTGGGAGGGTTGGTAAACTTCAAGTGAATGCACTAAAAATACAGGTTTACTGCATGACCAATTACTAATTTGCCCTATCAAGGTACACAGTTATGACATTCCTGTCATAAGCGGGCCACACTCGGCAAGAAATACAAGAAGGTAGAAGTGAATACTTTCTGTCCTCTGTTTTTTCCCATTTCTAACTGCAGTTATAGGCCTTGGCTGTGCACTCCTGAAGCATGTTATCATTGGAAACTGTGTATGACTTGTCATATATAGAATAGTCTCAAGGATACATCTAACATCTTAAAAAATGTGTCTTACACATTTGCAATTTGTGAAGTGCCCAGTATAAAAAAAATGTGTTTTAAAATGATAGAAACTTTTTTTATTAAAAATTGACAGTTTGCATTTTGAGGATATTTTATGAACCAAGCAGTTGATTAATTATGCTGGAGAAGGTTACCATCTTCAAGAGAGTTATCTCATGATCAGTCCAGATTGAGATTTAAATTTTGTTAACAACGTCTCATTTTGAAGAAAAATCTGAAGAAGTTGTAGAGAATAGCCCTGAGTTTTCAAGACGTTCTGTAAGGAATTGGAATGGAATACTTGAACTATGTTAAGGAACTATCACGTGCTTTTTTGTTTGTTTGTTTTTAATTTCCGTTTTCACATGTTCCTTAAAGGCTTCTGTCTTCCCCACAGATTCCTTGATGAAGTCCAGTCTTATTCAGGTGTAAACAAAATGAGTGTGCAAAATCTGGCAACTGTTTTTGGCCCTAACATCCTTCGCCCCAAAGTGGAAGATCCTCTGACTATCATGGAGGGTGAGCTTACTGTACTGAACTTGTAATAGAAAGAAGGAATGTCTTTAAGTTAATTAACAGTACACACCATGTACAGCAAGTTCCATATATCTGTTTTATAGACACAGAGTTCTTCAACTTAAATGAATGTTTGGGTTAAAGCTTGCACAGGTTACTATAAAAGTGACTGAAACGTGGCGCATTGCAAACAGACTTTGCATGAGATTGTGCTGCCCTGGCCACTTCACTAAAATTGTACTTTTTCTCTCAAAACTTGCTGCAAATATGGCGTGTTCTTACTCAGCATGTGCAGCTGGAGTGCAGTTAATATTTTACTGTGATTCTTAACGATAAGAAAAAATTAGTACAAGCTCATACTGCAATGTAGAATCCCCCACAAGGCAGTGGTATATTATGTGCCTTACATAACAGAGATCAAATTGTCAGCTGCATTTTGTTATTTACAGCAATGTTCAGATGTAGCATTTTGCTGTAATTAAGACAAAAATATGGCCACAATAATCTCCTCCCCTAATTTCCTCCTAGGCTTAATCTTTGTGACCTTGATTGTCCACAAAGTACATGATGCCTTTTCTCCCTCGAAACACTTTTTTCTTTATACGGAAGATTTACTTAACTTTCTTAGAAATTAGGGCTGCACACAGATGCTGCACTGAAAAACTTACCAAAACTTGAAAATGCAGTGTTCACAGTTTATTTGAGAGCATATGGATTTATTTATTTTTTTGATGTTTTTCTCTTTCCCAGATAAAGTTCCCTGTATCATTTGTTCATGTACTTGTTTTTCTGTAGTCTTATGGTTCCTTCTTTAATTCTTAACGCAATGGCTATGTTGTTGTGAACAGAAACATGGCATTTCCAAACCATGTATGAAAGCAGTGAATGCCCAGGGTTAGTCATCTGAACAGCAGCTCAGATAAGGCAGAAAACCTGATGTGGAAAGGGTTTTTAATTGTCATCTTAACTTTAATGTCTGGCTTCTCATTGTCACAGAGAACGGTTTGATCATGCATTTGACTCAAAAGAGTTTGCAAGAGCAGGCGTCCAATTTACGTGCATGTTTATTATGAAGGTGCATGTGTATCATCAACCTGTGTAGCTTCAAATACCCTTAAATCTGCATTTGTGTCTTCCCCCTGGTTTCTGTACATACCTGTCTCAAATGCACTGTGACTGTCTGATATAGGCGTGCAGAGATAAGCTTTGCTGTGTCATTAAAGTGCTAGTTTATGCATCTTACATCATCTCCCTATGGTATTTTGAAAGAGGAACACAAGAGTCTTTCCTGCTTTGTTTCCTTCCTCTTCATCTATCTTGTCATGTCTCTTGCAGGAGTTAGGGTTTTTGTGTGTGTGCAGATATGCTGTCTATCACTTCACTTTCAACCTGTCTCTTTGTACCTATGAAACTGCCAGACTGACTGGAATAGAAGCTTCTCTTACTCTGAAATTCCACAGAGCTTAGAAGCCTGGTAGATAACTGTTGTGAATGTTTCTTTTGGTCAGGCAGCAAACTGTCTCTTTTTTCCCCATGCTTTTGAATTAAATAGTATAAAAAGTACTTCAAATTGTTTAATAGATTGGAATTGGAGAGAGATGTCACAGAGCTGATTTATACTACTGAAGTCAATGAGAATAGTATCTCACAGGATGACATTTACTGATGGGATACCATGTATCTTCAGCTCACCCTGGGCAGGGGAGGCAGATGGAGATTTGGGATGGGGAGACAAGAGTTAGACATTTCTAAATAAAATACTATCTTCTAGGTTTATATTTTTCCAAATGGTTGTGAGTTGAGGGGGTTTTTTGAAAGTTTGAGCAAGAAAGTTTTCAGTTGTTTTTTCTTTAAACCAGGTGGAAAGGGAAAGTAGTATGTTTTTCCAGTTCTTGGGAGCAACTTTCCAGCCTGCTTATCAACAGCCCTAAAAGGATGGTGGCTGCTGTATGAAATGGCATGGATACTACACTGACTGAAGGGAAATACATATATCTTTTAACTAATGAGAAACAGGTTTGATTGAACAGATTTATGACTTCTCTTTAAGCATAACTTTAAGATTTGACATGAGAGAAAGCTGATTTGCAATTGGGCTATGCATAGTTAAATGTATAGGAACTTTTAACAAAGACTGTACATTGATTGGTGCTCATGGCCACCCTTCATTGCTCTTTGCTTTTTGGAAGATACAGCGTGCTTTTCTTGCAGTCATTCAAAGCCAAACGTGCAGCTATGGGTAACCATACCTGTACAATGGAGACAAGGAGCTCTTTTTGTTTGCTTCAAGAGACATTTTCCAGAATTCCAATCATGGGGCAATTTTTTCCTGTCAAACACAGTGCTGAAAGTTGCCTGAGTACAGTGCAATGTTTGTAGTAAAATTCTGCCTGAAACAGCTAATGTTCTCAGAAGAAATACACCTAATGTACCATGGGAGTAACTAAGTGAATTTTCCTGCCATGAAGCTCTAATGTATGATTTTGCCTTAGCAAACAAACAAGAACACTAAAAAAAGATGTTGTTGAGTACCCACATTGAATTGGCTCTGAGTAGTTGTAATTTAAAAGGGTGGGTTATAAAGATCCAGAATATTACAAATTAGTTGATGTGAAACAATATTGCACAGTGGGAAATTATTGATTAGAAGAGCACAGTATGCCTCTGAAAGCTCTCTAGGAGCTTAAAAATGGGGTGGTTATTATTATAACTACCTTGACGCTGTTCCCGAAATATTCTTAATAACCCTTAATGAGAGTCTGCTTAATGCATTAGAGTTGCACATCTGTATTACCCCAAGTCCAGTTATAAATGCTAGTGTGTAAATTACCGTGGAGTCAAGTGGTGTGCACACCAAGGAGTTGCTCTTTAAGAGTAAAGGTGGCCATTTATTACAGCAAATAGCAAGCTGTGGTCCTGCATTAGTTCTGTACCATGCTATGACATGGCATAGTTTCCTGATTGCATATAGTCTCACCATGGAGTGGTTAAAAGCATTCACATTAAATTAATTCTGTCTCATTACTGCCCTGTTTTGCTCCAAAGACTAAAACGTTTGTGTTCCAGCAACAAAAATCCCTTGCCTGCCTGTTTTTTGTTAGAGTACTAAATACAAGTGCCGTGACAGAATAAGACATTGTTTTTAAAAGTGATCATCATATTGAGTTGAAACACATCATTTATAATGATGTTATCCTTTGCTACTCATTATCTCCTTCTGTGGTCTGCCTGGGATGCAGTTACTCTCATGGTAGTAGCTTCTTCGCAAAAGTTTCTTTCTTAGAGAGTCTGTGAGGCCTGCTGACTTGGTTTCATGGAAGAAAGAGGTGGTGATGATCTGGCCTGGTAGCCAGAGGCACTTCAAGTGTGTTAAACATTCAGGGTGTTACACAGATGGATGCATTGCATAAATGTTTGTATAAGCTGAATATTTGCTAAGTATTTGTGGGATCTGATGGATAAAGTACATTTATGCCCTAAACAAAACAGGTCATTAATTACCATGTACTTGGTGTGTCCTTTCAGGCACAGTAGTAGTCCAGCAGCTAATGTCAGTGATGATTAGCAAACATGACGAGCTGTTTCCCAAGGATGCAGACCCTCAGATGGGACCTGAGGTGTGCAACAACAACAATGAAATGCCAAAGAAAGTGACTGCAGGACAGCTACAGAACAAAGAGAACAACAACACCAAGGAGACAGCAGTAAGGCGCTGCTCTTGGGAAAAGGCTGAGTCTCCCCAAAGGGGAAGTACGGACAATGAGTCTCCAACTGCTCTGCCAGGCAGCAAGACAAATAGCCCCAGGAACAGCATCCAGAAACTAGATGTCACCAGAAGCCCACCACTCATGGTGAAAAAAAATCCTGCTTTTAATAAAGGCAGTGGCATAGTCACCAATGGGTCCTTCAGCAGCTCTGTGGAGGGCCCTGAGAAGAGCCAGACTTTACCAAACTGTACCCTGCAAACCAGGAGAACGTCGTCCCTGAAAGGACCAGTGACTAAGATGGGCACACACAGCGTGCAGAACGGAGGTGTGCGGATGGGTGTTTCTAGCACAGATGGGCACAGCAACACCCTCAATAGCCGGACCCCAGGCTGGGTGTCCAATGGCTACGTCACACTGAGGGACAACAAGCAGAAGGAATCGGTGAGTGAGTCAGGCCAGCACAACAGGCTTTCCACCTATGACAATGTCCACCAGCAGTTCTCTATGGTGAACTCTGATGACAAACAGAGTGTGGACAGTGCAACCTGGTCAACATCCTCTTGTGAGATATCCCTCCCTGAGCACTCCAACTCCTGTCGTTCATCCACCACCACCTGCCCTGAGCAGGACTTTTATGCAGGTAACTTTGAAGACTCTGTGCTGGATGGACCACCACATGAAGATCTCTCTAACCCGGGTGACTATGAGAACAAAAGTGACAGGAGGAGTATGGGGGGCCACAGCAGCCGAGCCACCAGCAGCAGTGATAACAGTGAAACGTTTGTGGCCAACAGTACTAACAATCACAGTGCTTTGCACAGCCTGGTCTCCAGCTTAAAGCAAGAGATGGCCAAGCAAAAACTAGAATATGAGACAAGGATAAAAAGGTAAGACGGTTTGGCTCTACCATCTGACTGCCTTTTACAGCATAAATCCGAGATTTCCCTCTTGTGACTTGCTATCAATCTGCACTAGGTGCAGTGACTGGGTGCTCGCCACCGAGTTTCCTATCCTTTGGTGCTGACATACTCTGACATTGTTTCTGTGATATGATCCAAAGGGGTTTGTTTCAGAGCAATTGTTTGTCATGGTTGTGATGTGCTATCCTATTGGCATGAAAAATATATATAGGGTCAGGTTTTTAGACAAAAATATGTTGATTGCAGTTTTTCTGAAATTGTCAATCTATATTTGCAAATAGATACAGCAGATAAATCAGGTGAAGAAAGGAAATTAGCAGTGAAACACAGGCATTCAGGGCATTATTCTGACCTTGTAAGTGACACTAGTGCAACTACAGCAGGAGCTGGGTGTCAGCACTTCCAGAGGAGAAAAGAGTCTTTAACCTGTTCCTGGAGAACTAGGTGGAGCTGTTCACTACTGTGCACCTTGCCAATGGATGTTATTAAGCATTTTCTAAATGAGCTACTGAAGTGATTGCCCTATGAGAGTGGTTCATTGATGAAGCCATGGTTTGTAGGTACACCTCAAAAATTCAGTCTAAGCTTTCTAAATGGAAAGACCTGTGTGTGAATTTGTTGGTGGTGTTCATTTTTGCTCGAGTGAGTGAGGAGTGCTGCTCAGGAGCTGTCTGCTTTTATTTCGTTTTTGCAGCTTGGAGCAGAGGAATCTTACCCTGGAGACAGAAATGATGGCCCTGCATGAAGAACTGGATCAAGAGCGGAAGAAGTTCACAATGGTAGAAATCAAAATGCGTAATGCAGAACGGGCCAAGGAAGATGCAGAGAAGAGGAACGATATGTTGCAGAAGGAAATGGAGCAGTTTTTCTCCACTTTTGGAGAACTGACAGTGGAGTCTCGCAGACCAGAAAGAGGCAATACCATCTGGATCCAGTGAGCATTGGAAGCGTAGACTGTGGGACTTTGGGGAAGGGCTTGCGGGTATTATACTGTATCAGGTGGCTGGTCACCTGTCTGAGGCTAGTACTCAACATAATGTTATGAACCCTTGAAGGAAGAAATCATACAGACATTAACCACTCATATCTACAGTGTGTACTTACCCAAGTTATACTCTTTGAATGCTTCATGAGACTACTGTCAAGTGTTACAACTGGATATGTGTATATAAATTTAAAAGAAAATCACCTTAGAGAGCAAGAGATGTATCTCAAGAAATATTTTAATGCAAGTCTTGTATTTAAACTGGTAATTTGAAATGTTGTTGCAATCAAGCTTTATATCAAGGCTTTTCTCCCTTGCACTTAACGTAATAAGCTATTTTTGGCATTGTGTT
Organism: Falco naumanni; assembly: GCF_017639655.2. Classification (NCBI taxonomy): domain Eukaryota; kingdom Metazoa; phylum Chordata; class Aves; order Falconiformes; family Falconidae; genus Falco; species Falco naumanni. Next base: position 18,189,921 of record NC_054054.1, on the reverse strand, counting down.
ACCATCAGCTTATTTTGTATATCAAATGTTTTTTGGTTTTGGGTTTTTTGTTACCCCTCTTGCTGGGGAGCGAAGATAAACAGGTATATTATGGTATATGTGCCAATGGTTAACCTTGATTTGTGTCACTTCTAAAAAGACAGCAGGATGAGAAACAGCAGCACAGAATAAAGTGGTACTAATTTAACGGAATTGATGGCCCAGGTAGAAAGTATCAGGGCACCTGTATCATAAAGACCAAATGAGGATATCAAGTCAGCAAAATTGGGGACAATGGCAAAAGGGTAAACAGCTGCTTGTTTGGGAGCAAATGTGGGTGGCAGAGTAAGGAGTTGGGAGATGGGAAGGGGGAACTTAAGGGGGTGTCAATCACATAACCAGAGCTTTTTGAGGTACCCTAAAGAAGCCCTGTGCCTGATCACTGCAGCTCAGAGCACAAACATAAACCAGTTGTTCTGACCATATCTGCATGTGACTTGCCTCTGTACTCTGGGTGAAAGAGTCCTTTTTGTAAGGCTGGTGAAGGGACATATAGGGGAGATGAACTGGACATCCTGGTAGTTGTCAGTGTGATGGGTGCTGAAAAAAAACCCCAAAATATTTAAGTCCAGAGTAGAAATTATGGAGCAACTGTGCAACAAACAACAAATGAGGAAGAAAATACACCAGCATATCCACCACCCCTATTTACAGTGTATATTAGCAATTTATACTGTCTGAATGCTTCATGAGATTACTGTCAAGTGTTACAACTGTGAAAGTTGACAGGCTCTCAGCATCACCAAGGGAATGCCTAGAGGGAACAGCCTGGAGCCTAACAGCATGCAGAGTGCCAATGAAAAAAAAACAGCAAAGCCATGCTGTAAATTAATAATTTGTTTGGCATCTTTATATATAGTAAGTATAACTGGTATTTTCTACACCATGTTAAGGATTTTTTTTTTTTTAACTGCTTTTAGGACTGCAAGCTGTATTACTAGAGAGGGTTGTTGGGATGTCTTGGCTTCCCTCTAGTGTCTCTTAAATATATTGCAATTCTTTTTAATTCTAATTGAGAAAGAACGAAGGTAGCCTCAAAGAACATTCTTGGTTATTGCATATATATTAGACAAGTATTAACTAGATGTGGGAATTATACTGGGAAGCAAACATGAGGTTTACATTTCAGAGAAGTATTAACTTACAATGAAGCATTACACATGGTGCTTGTGGATGCATTATTTGTGTCTGGTGAGCATCAGAGTAGCCAGTCAGGGTGCTTATTGTACTGTGAACATGTCTAGTGCACATCCAGTCTGTGTGTAAATCAGAAAAAGTCAGATAGGGAAAGATCAAGGTAATAGGAAGGAGCATGTTTTATATCAGTTAGCAGCAATCACAAGATGTCCCCACAATGGTGAGAGAAGGAACCAGATTACTATGCTGATATGATTTTTTAATTGAATGAGACCTTGATATCTGATGCAGTAGGCCTCAAAGTTGACTCACAATTTAAGCAGTATCTGACATCTGTTGACATGACAACAAAGTCTCTGAGATAAATATTTTCTTAACTGGAATTCATGTTTTTACACTAGATGTATACAGTATCCCCTGTAGCAGTATCCCAAGGTGGAGAAAGTCCTGCTTTCTCATTCCCAGTAAGCCAATTTTATCATTTTGATTTCCTCTAGCAGTCCCTGTGTCACTGAAGCTCTGTTGCTGTCTGAAAATTTAGAGGAATGCACAATTCCTAAAACTAGTTCAAGGATCTATGTAAATGAGGACCTAAAGTTTAGTCATGGAATCATTTCAGAAAGCAGCCAGTGAGGCAGTGGGGAAAGGTGCCACTCCAAAATTATCAGCTGATACAGTGGCAAAAATGACAGCTACTTGATAAAATTTTATTTCTGATGCTTATTCAAAACTGAAAAAGAATATAAATTTTATTTTGCATCCACATCTGCTTCCAATGCCATAGGCTATACAATATGCATGGAAGAAGGGGAGATGTTTATAGTCCAGGTACTTAGCATTCTGTGTTCAATTTTGATTATCTTTGGTTTTCACAGGAACTGACTGGAGGCTTCCAGTAATTTGTATGTGCTGCATGTTTTCCTTATTTGTTTGAACAGGCTTCTTTGTACACTCCTGTTTCTGAGCTAAGACTCTTTGGTCAGTGATTGCTTTCTGAGGGTTAGTTCTTGGTCTACCCACAAACTACAAGAACACAGTTCAAGTGGATTTTTTCTTATTTTCAGCTACAAGAGCACAGTTCAGAGTGGATTTTTGCTTATCTTCAGGTCTTTGCATTCACCATGGCCAAGATGGTTTATAAGACAAACTATTTCAGTGAAAACTCTTAATTTTTGGTGTATATAGATCCTCCTCATTTTTATATTGTTCTTTTTGAGGACTGCCATTAAACACTCTTGATTCAGACTGAATGATGCTACTGCATTGATTTCTTCAGGGCATGATCCTTGAAAAAAATTTTTTTTGTCCTTTTTGCAGGGACTCTGGGAAGGTGGTTCTCCATGTGAATTTTAGGTAGGGCTTAGGCTGGAGTAGACCTGCTTCCTCCTGACTGATGCCAGGTGAAGAAATCAGAATTTTTGTTTTGTTCATGTATTAGAGGGATCTTGACCTGCTTTGAAATTAGGACTTAGTCTTGGAAGAAAATACAAACCATCCACACAATTATAGTTGTTAAAACTAGCTAGCATTTTTTAGTTACCTGGACACAGAAGTAAAACTCTTTAGTCAGAGTATCTTCCAGGAAAGTCTTTGTTACCCTGGGAGCAGAGCAGCAGCTCAGGTTTCTGTCCAGTTGGCCGAGCTCATTTTGGCTCTGATGGGTTTAAAATCATTCTTGGTGGTACTGTCACCTTCCAGCCACTTATTGCTGTATCCTACCACTTAGTGCTATTATCACTCAGCTCAGCCCACAGTGGTCCATTTCCTGGAGCTGAACCTGCACAAAGCTATTTAGGTTAGCTTTCTGCTGGTTGAGGTCTTGGTGCTGACTAAATAAAATATCAGACAAGTTCACTGTAGCTCTACCATTTGGAATCAGCTTAAAACAGTCATGGGATCACAATGCTAAGTATCTTTGAATGCTTTTTTGGAAGGTTGTGTTAGGCAGGATTTGTCTGTTTGAAGCTTGTCTTCACATTAGAAAATGTATTCCAGTCAGTTCCTCAAAGAATGTTCTAATCCCAGTTATATGGCTAAGCACTGATAGCCCAGATTCCTTGATCTGCAATCCAGGACAAGACTTTACCTTATTGTCTCTGCAGAAAACATCTGGACAGACCGGGAAACTTGAGCTGCCACAGCAAACTTAGAAAATATTATCAACAATGTATGTCTACTCCCATCAGAATCCATCCAAAGTACCCCAGTCTTTCTGTGAGGCTTCCTCAGCTTTTAGGCTTTGGTGATAAAGTTCATTTATGTCCTCAGTAGTCATCTTCATGCTTCTATTATTGTCCTACTTCTTTAAATTAAAAGCACAAAATTATCGACATTTCTTACATTCAGAAGCAAATAACGAAAAGCTGTTCTTCTAACATTTGTAACTTCTCAGCTGTATGATACCATTTTCACATGGTCCACAACCAATTTGTTGCTTTGTTCCTGCATGTCCAGCCTGTGTGTGAATTGACCCAGTTGGCAGAGGCAATGTTGCAGGGGCATGCTCATGGATCTAAGTGACCAGAGGATAAACCCATGCTTCCTCTCATGCAGTGGACGTGAAATTAAGGTCAAAGCAGACTGAGTCCAAAGGCTCTGAAAAAAACTGTAAGGATTTCATGTAGTGCATTTCTTGATCATTGGGTGTTTCATGAAGGTAGGTTTTTCGGGAATCTTACTCTTAAGGTATTGAGTGAAACTGAGGCTTTAGTCGAGACAACCAGTCTTATCACTAGCCTGTGTAATGGAACAAGTCATATTCTAAGGCCAAGGGACAGTGTTACCTACTACTGAGAGGATACTAAAAGAGTTTCAAGTATTAATTGAAACAGGTGTAATAATACATTTGCTTTCACCTCTTTCTCACAGGTGTTTCTGTGAATTTCCAAAACTGATAATCTTGTGGGAGTTCACTGGCTAGCTCCAAGCTGAAAATGGCAGTTGACAGCTCAGCCCTTCTAGCACACTGTTACTCTGCCTCATGCATAGCACACAAGAGACAATGCTTTTACAAGCCATCAATACAGATGGTGGGAAAAAAATCTCTCAGAGCTAATAACCTTCAGGTCTAATCGTAAGGTATGATTACATTCCATTACATTCAGAAGTGTAAATTCAGGAGAGCACGCACACTTAAAAGCAGTCTTTCAGAATGCTACAGTTAAGGGACAGAGTAAGAGAGGTAGGCAGGTTTACCACTGTTAATCCCATCTCCAGCCACATCATCAGAGCACTGCTGTGGGTAACAGTACCCTACGTGCCTTTGCACAATAGACTGGAATAGTGGCAGACACTCACTGTACCTTTTAAGTTTTAGATGCTGATGTTTTGCTCAGAAAAGCTTCTGTCTTCCTTTCTGTTTGTGAGATTCCTGCTATGCGTTTGGAGTGTGCTCTGGTGCAGCAGAATAATTAAACTTACTATACTTCTTCGCTACATGTTTTTTTTTCAGCATCTCATAAAGCAAGTTTTCCAAATACAAATAATAAATAAAATTTTATGTTAAATGATATGCAAAGCTGGTATGTTAAGATTTCATAAGAATGAGGAGGAAAGGAGCTTGTTAAGATTAGCACTCTAAGATCTGTAAGCAGTTCTTGATCCAGAGGTTGAAAGTGATGGTCCAAAAATTTTTGAGAAAGATCCAATTTGCTAAAAAGAATGAATGTTTAAAAACATTCATTGTATAGTATTCCCAGAGGGATGGAACAGAGGTGAGGTAAGGAGATGCTGAAATAAACTGGTACACTGATTTGCATGTTTTGACAACCCAGTCAAAACAGTGAGTTGCCTCTGGCTGCTGTACACTTGAACCCTTCCTGGCTGAGTGAAACTCCTCATTATTTTCCTTTCTTGTTCTGAATTCCCTCTGGAGTCTGTCCATTGAAGAGGAGAGTGTCTGTAGACTCTCTGTGCCCCTGATAAATCTGCAAGGAAGTGGTGGGGAGGGAAAGGGGAGATGGGAGAAAAGAAATTAACGCATACTTGCGATGTGGGCATGCAAAAGTAGAGGAAACAGATGGGAGAGACCAGGAGAACAAGCAAGTGAATATACCTGAAATTGTCATTTGTAGGTGGCAAGTAATTTGCCCCCAGTTGAGAGCATTCTTTCTGAAAGCTTGTCTCTACAAAAAGGTTACTACAGTTAATGTTGTGCTATTTTTTCAGAGCTTTTTCAGCTCTAAATTACTTTCTGGGCTGACACCAGTAGCTAGGTCAATTGTTTCACACACTGTCTTCCTTGCTTTTGTCAGTCCTATGTGCTAACAGTGAGAATTCATGTGGAGAAATACCTAGCAAAGCCACTGCTGTAAGGGCTGAATGCAAGGTAGGGAGCCCCAGAAGGTCAGATGGTTCTCCGTGGTTTACCAGCGCTCGCTCTGGGAACTGCTAATGGCCCCCGTACTGTCATTCAGCATCTCTGGAGAGGTGCTTCTCAGGAAAAAAAATTATATACAGCTGATGCCCTGCTGATATAAATTGCCATAGCTCTATAGAGGTTTGAGAGGCAGTGAAAGAAGCTGAGGAGCTTTCCCTTACTAGGCTTTTATAATGTGTGGATTTACAATTGGCGTTGGTGGTCTGGTTTTGCTGGAGTTTCTTTAGTATGCCAATAATAATAAAGAGTGTAAAAAATTTTTGAGCCCAGAAAAATTAGCATGATGCAAATATATTCCTCCCTTTTTCCTTAAGGGATCCAGGATAGTGAGCTTTGCATGCAATACAGTTCCATTTCTGAATGTCCTAAATTCAAGAATGGAAAAGCCTTTCTACCTCTGTGTGTATTACTTTCTTCATGTGCAAGAGGTTTAAAATGATTCATGTTCAGCAGGACTTTATTGTGATTTAAAAAATACTATTATGAGCTGTTCAAAATACTACTATAAGCATGCCTGTAGTTTTTTAACTGTATAGGATTTAGGAGGTGATTTGGCTTGAGACCAAAAGAGGTAGTTTTGAGCACTTACATTTTCTTTGTTGTTCAAGTTGCAAAGGCGTGCTCATTTTTTTCTGACCTTAAGAGTTAACCTTAACAATTGCTGAAATGTAGCCCACAGTTCAGTCGAAATGACAGTGATTGTTGCACACAGAACTACTTGCAAATCAATTCTCCACACTTTACAACAGAAAGTGCTCTCCAAGTCTTCATCACTGCTAAGCTATGCTAGTAACTGGTATTTTTAATTGCACATTCTTTACATCAGGCTGATCTATGGCACCTGGATTTTGGCAGAGTAGGATGACTAGTGTAGTGTTAGTTCTTCATGTAGCCACCTTTAATGTAGACTGAGCACTCTGGTGAGGTTTTGCTTAATTCACTCTTGCATATGTGTGCTTTGTGTAATAGTGAGATCTTATTCAGGGAGTTGTGTGAAAAAGTTACAAATTCACACCTACCTAATTCTGTAATAGTACCCATGTGTAGGTATGACCTAATACTAATAGTACATGTGGTTAGTGGAGATATTTGTATAAATTAGTATTAGCAGTGAGTGTGTCACAATTGACATCATAGATATTCTTCGGTTTGACTGAAAGGACCTACACCAAAGGAGGCTATAATGGAATGTAAGCAGGGTATGAACCACAACAGAAATGAAGCATCTTTAGAGGCAATTCCAAAGGCCATTAAGAGAACAGTTCATGAACTATTAATCTATTTGTGTGCTGCCAGCCAGTCCTGTTTTTACCAAGGCCAGAACCTATCATCAAAAGCACACTAAGCTATTAAAAACCTTGCCTAAGAAGGGAAGAGGTGGAGAGCTGCTAGTATCAACTCAGGAAGACATACTGAATAAAGATGGACAGCTTTCAACACAGCGGAGCCAGCAGGGGCTGGGTAAATTTGCAGTACTTAGCAGAAGCAGGCACACTTTCCAGCTTAGGTTCTTAGTCTGTTCAGTGTTCCTATAGTGATGCAGTCCAGCCAGCCTGCCCTGTGGCAAAGCAGGCTTTATTGGCTTGGGCATACAGCAGTGCACAAGTATTGCTATGCTAATTCTGGAGGTGACTCAGTCCATGAAGAACCAGCTGCAGGCATCGTCAAGCTCCTCAGCATTTCAAGCTGGGGTGTAGTGTAGACAATTCACAGTGTAGACATTCCCCAAACTCTGTACAGCTACAGTCCAAGGACTTTTCCTCCTCTATGTCTCTCTCCTTAGCTCTGTGGCCACAGAAGAATAGCAGAGGCTGCTGGGTTTGAGCGTCCTTTGGAAGAGGTGGTGGGTGGAGAAAGGAACAATCCACCTGCTTGCTTTTTACCTACAGGTAAATGAAGTTTGGGAGACACAGGTTTATGTAGCTTTATCAGTAGCTTGCCACAGGCGCAGAGAGATTAGTTCCTGGCAGTTCCGATCTGTAGTAGGGCCTGCTATGTTAATGCAGTTGGAAAGGACTGCCAACTCCCATCCTTGGGATCCATGCTAACAGCTACAGCTTCAGGTTTCACACAGACAAAAATTAAGATAATGGCTAAGGAAAATGCCTTCCCTGTGGCTGTGGCTGGCAGGTGAGAACAGGTTTGTGGTAGGCTGACAGGCCCATTCAGTTCTACAGTGGGAAACATTTAGTGAGAGCTGGTCCTTTGGGAAATGACCACAAGGCAGAGTGGGAGAGAAAGATTATAGCTGAGGTTCGCTTCTGAGCTATAATGACACTAAGGCCTGTAATTGAAGTTGGAGGGGATGCAATTGTGGAAGTCAGCTACAAGGTGTATATGTGTGCGTAGACTGGTAGAAACATGGAACAAATTCCAAACGGATGTAAAATTGAGAACAGAGTTTTTGTTATTGAAATCTGTATTTTCAGTCTGAATCTTACGTTGATGAAAGGAGCTGGGCTGGCAGATCTAAAGGTGTGTCTTCCGTTTGTCCAGGCAATGACTACATGGCATGTGTTAGTCATAAAACTACTCCCTGTGCAGCACAACAGTACATTTCAATCTTTTCTGGAACCTCTGCAGATAAAAGTGACCTATGCTTGCCTATAGTGACTGCATTCTTTCTGTTCATTCTGCTCACACAGCCATAATCTAAGTGAATTGGGTGGATGTCCTCAATCACACAGCTATGCCTGATTCCTGAGTCAGGAACATGTGGTACCTGGGGGACCACTTTCAGATTTGTTTTTAGCTGCTGTTGAATTTCAGCCTGTGCTTTACAGGTAAATAGTCAAAAGGATTAGTCAAGATTACAGAGTTACTTGTTCTTTCCAAGACCTAACACTTCTAAAATGTGGGGCTTATCATAATACTGAAGTTGAACCAATTTTCACCATCACAGCAGGGAGGAGGACTAGGCTATATCAAAATAATTTACATGAGAATTATAACTATATTGCTATCATGGGTCAGAAATTACTGTTGCCGTTAAAAGGGTGGAACTGAGGAGGAATCCATCTCGATTTTTTTACTATATATTTTAGGAATAGTTTTTTTAGAAGAACTTTAATCTTGATTACATACACATTAGAGGTAAGTGGTGTATGGTGCAATGGATTTATGATGTGATAGGTTTTTGGTTTCTGACAAATAGTTTCTGGGCAATTTTAAAGGAAATTTAAACAAATTGTCTTCTAATTCTTTGTTATTCAAGTTCTACTGTGAAGGCAAACAGGAAAAAAGGGGAAGAAAAAAGGAAAACCCAGCTACAGTCACAGTATCGGTTTCTTTGTTTGAAACTTATCATCTTAGTGGGCGCATACATTCTCTGTTCTTTGTAAACTGGTAATTCCAATTCACTGTAGCAGTACCATAATTACACATTGAAACATGCTTCAGGCAAGCCTTGCTTTCTGATACTTTAGTCATGCTTTGCAATAGTTCAGTTAACTTAGTTGTTACTGTGGGGAGCCAAATACACTGCATCTCAGCAAAGGCAGGAAGAAATCAGCAGGTTGGCAGGAGACTCGTGTCCATGCTAATGAAAACAAATTAAAATACTTGTTGTAAACATTGATTTCCTACTTAATTACAAAATTAGAAAAGAATTGGTTGTGAACATTGGGTATAAATTTTGCATTGATTTATTGACCTGACAAAGAGGGATACATAGTATATAGGTGTGTACTCAACACAGAAAAACAAGTCGGAAGAATGCCTTTGGATTTGGATTGAGCAGCTGCAGTCAAATCAGTAACCCTTCTAAGGACAGCAATGATGTATCATGTTCATATGATGGCTAGCACCGATAGTGGTAATGTTTAAGGGGAAGTTTATGATGCTACAGCAACACAAATCTACTATTGTCTGCCACCCTAGGCAGCTGTGGCTTAAACAAAAACAATGGACACTTTTGACCCTGCATGTCAGAGAAGGATAAATTATCTGCTCATTTGAGGCAAGTCAAAGTCTCCCTGACAGGTATGCAAGCATAATTTGGAGCAATTCTAATACACTAAATGGCATTGCTTTAGAACAGCATAACTGGTATAACCAAAAGCAGGGTTTTACTCAAGCAGCAAATATTTACTAATAAATTATGGTGGACTTTGGAAATGAAAGAGAAGATGTGAGGTTAAAGGAAAACAGAGTCTCCCATAGTTCATGTGGGGCCTGATACAATTCTTTAAGATTTTATTTAGGGTCTAACATGGTTTACAGTCAACAGAACTTTCCTTCATAGGGAGAATAGGAGTTCAGTTGGGCACCAGAGTGAAAACCTGCAAAAGGATTGTATTTCTGTCTCATTGCCTGCAAACCAGGTTGAATTAATTCAGTCTAACCTGTGTGACTCATATAGCTGAGAAATGCGCACTGACAATGAAACATCATTTAAAAAAACTCCCGCAACTCCTAAGAGGGATTTTTAAAGAAGGAGTTACACAGGTTTAGCCTAGAGGGCAGCAGTGAAAGCCCAGTGCACACTGCTGCAGTAAAGAAGAGAAGCCAATAAAGCAATCCTTGCAGACATTTTATATGCAGTACGTATATGTAAATCTTTTTAAATTTAGACAGGCATCATATCAAGCCAAGAGATTACACACATCAGTTGTAACTTCCATGGCTTCTCACACTTTGTGTTACAGGCTCTCCACCATTAAATGTAGCTGTTTGTGAGTGAAAACACCTGTGTTATGCTTAAACCTTTTAATAAATTAGCTTAAGACCTGCAATGCATATGCACACCCACACTGACCACTGCCATCAGTGTGCGCTGTATTCTATTACTCAACAAGAATATTTGACTTCTGAGCAGTGAGCAGAATCCTATGATTTACTAAAGGAATTACTATTGCAATCTCTTTCCAATATTCATGTCTCCAAGCTGACTGTGCAAGGAGAAGGCAATGCTGCTCTGCCAGCTTCCTAGCTTTGTTCTGACAGCACTCTCCTGGTGGTACCAGCCCTTGTAGTAACACACTCTGGCATGTTTCTAGGAAGAATGATACTCTCTTGCTTTTCTTCAAGAGATTACTGACAGTTTACATGGATAACTTACTGATCCTAACTCTCTTACTAATAGTCCTCCTCCTCACTTATTTTCTTTTTTTTCTTGGTAAACTTTTTACCTTCTTAACCTAGACCCAGAAAACGTCTTCTTGCCACCATCTTGCCAACTTACTGGTTGTTTAGTAATTAATCTCTGGGCATCTACTAATTGGGCTTACTTCTTCCTGATTTTTGGCACTGGTTGTTTAGAGGAAGGTTAGTTTGCTTTAGTGTTCCACATATTGAGGCAGCAGGCATTGTACCAGCATAGGGGGTTGACATAAGAGGCACAGTATGTGTAGTCATTTTGTGGAGTATAAGTGCTCTGAGGCAAGGCAAGGTTTTTCAAGAAAGCCTTCAAGATTGTACAGCCATCTTAGGATGGAGGTATATCTTATGTTTTTTTTTGTAATTACTTAGTTTTACTATCAGGACATCAAGTGTTTTATTCTACTGCTGATTAGCTATTAGAAAAACTGAGGACGACAGCTGTTTACAAACTTACATCTCCTGGTCCACAGATGGAAATACAGACTACAGGTAGATACTGCAGTTGTGTTTTCTGCCCCCCCCCCCCCTTTTTTTTTTTTTTAGTGTTGGGTTGTTTTTTTAACTTTGCTGAATGTACTTTTGCTGAAATCTAATACTGAAGGACTGTTTTACAATTAATATCTCGTATTTTGAGATTAAGAGCCTTTGAAAATAAAACTTCTCCTTTCTGAAATCTTTTTTCTCACCATGAGAGTTAGGAGGGAGAGAGGCTGCACTTCTTTTATCACATTCTTAGTAGTAAGCAACGGAGTCAGTGTGATACACGAGAGACAGTGCAACACTTATCCCCCTTCCATGTTTTTCTTCAAAAAGCCTCTTGCATATTATCTCGTAGTAGTTCTGAACGAAATGTATTGATTTTCATACTTTTACTATTATAATTACAGCATCAACATTACATAATGCACTATCTCTATGATAGAAAATTTTTTTCAATAGCAGCATCCTGTTCAGCCTGACACTGGAAAACATGTCATTTACGTCATACTATACTGGGGGGGGGGGGGGGGAGAGTGTTATAGACAACAACTTTTGATAGTAAGAACCAAGTGCAGCAGTGTATCAACTGGCACACTGGCAGTGAGAAAACTTAATTATATTTCTCAAAAAAAAAAAAAAGTACAACATTTCTTAAAAATCTTGTTTAAAGACACAATTTTACAATTTTAAAGGGGTTAGGAAAGAAGTGTTATACCATCCAGAACAAAAATAGCTACAAAGAAAGGATTAAATCCACATGGTTGCCTACGCAGCCTTTCAGATCTGAACAGCCAGCCACTAGCAACTGCTGACCAGATGGTAACTGTACTAGCCCAGGAAATAGAGGTTTGGTTTTTTTCTTTCCAAATCCCTCACTGCTGTTAGAGTTTGTTCAGCACAGAACAGCCACTGTAAGGTGGTCATCCTGTAATTGTTGAGCATGTATTTGCAGAGTTTTGAGGATCCTTAGTTACTGAACTATAACAACAAGCAGTGGGGATATGTGCCAACCGTGAGTCCGATCACAAAGAGCAATGAGACAAACACAGGGATACTGTTGAGAGTCTTGCCTCCATGTAAGACCACGAGCCTATGAAACAAATGTGGCAGATACTGCTCCCAACACTGTGTGGAGCTCCACAAAGGTGCACTTAGTTATCCCTGGCTAAATTCTTCCTGGCTTCACTCCATTTCATGTCCATTAGACTTGTGTGGTATTAAGTGACTGCAATATAGCATACAGCTATTCAAGGATGCTTTAGTCTATTACTAGCTCAGCTATGGCAGCAAGAAGCTCAGCACACTCCTTCAGTCTTGGTACAGTAATTTATCTTTTGGCCATCCAAACTGAAAAACCCACAGGAAACCTGAGAAGAACAAGAGAAGCAATGGTGAAGATGTGACAACACATGGGATGTGTGAGATGGGGAAAAGAAGACAAGAGAGATGTCATCCTGCTACAAGCAATGTAGCCATGAAACCTATTGTTAGTGCTGCAAAAGCTTTGAGGTGGATTATCTGTGTACTCTGTGCACACAGATATACTGTCACAACTATGACAGTGCTGTGCAGACAGCATGTCTTACTTTTCGCAGGCCATTCAATGCTAAATTGGCTGGTGTGGTGAAGCAGGAGATACCAATGCATCACAGGGTACTGGGCTTGTAGCTCAAATAGTCAAACTAAGAGCTCACTAATTCAGAGGGGGCTTGTCCAGAATTTAGATTATGCTAAACGCTAAACTCTTGTTACTAGCAGTTTATACAATGCCTGGCCTAACTCCTCTCTAGGAAGCAGATGGGTGGAGAATACATAGAGCAAGAATGGAGCCAAAAGCTCTGCACTGGATCCTCAAGTGGATTTTGCTATAGACATTGTTCCCACTGCTTTACTGTAGTTTTGAGTATGTTTTATCGAGCTACCTGGAGCTTGTGTAGACATGCTCGTATTGTGGAAATAAACCCAAACCAAATATATACTTTCTTTTCAAAGTACAAATTTCACTAAAGCTCTCAGAAAAAGAAATTAAAAGATTGGGAGAGATGCTATCCTTGCAAATAGAAGATATGTTTCCAGTTGCAGTAACAGGGTATGGCCTTCTTGCTCCAATATGATGAAAAAAACCTTTGCAAGTATTTATCATATGCTACTGTGTATTTAATTTGTTTCTAAAATATAGTATAGTGCTCAGAGATGAGCAGACTGTTTTTCAAGTGGACATCATTACATATCTGCCTATGAAAGCCTGCAGTCTCCCATACAGCAGCCTTAATTGTTTGCATTACTTGAAAGAGTAATGCAATTTAAAAAATATGCCATGCCATCAACTTGACTATTTAATTGTTTAATGTCTTTCTTTGATAGATTTATGTTCATTGGGGTGGCAGCTATACAGAAAACAGAGAAGATCTTTTCTTACCTGTCTTCAGCATAAGATATGTTCTAACATTAATTGTAATCTAAGCCATCAGGAATGGCAACACAAACCCCAAGCCTTCTACACTATGAAACCAAATCCATTTTTTGACCCCTCTGGAAGACAAGCCAGAAATCTGCCAGATTTTTATGTCTACATACATAGTAAGTCAGTTAGTTGTGAAAAAATAAAGATAATGCTAGCTTGTGCTTTGTAATGTCCTAGATAATTGGAACCTCTCTCTCACCCCTATCTTTTCTTTTTCTTTTCTTGGGGGTGGGTGAGGTGGGGTGGTGGAGGTGGGTGAGGGCAGCTGAAAGGCAATAAAGTAAAAGAAAGATAAAAAGCTAACTGTATTAAGACTTGAATGTTTGAGATGGTACAGTATTGGGAAAACTCTGTGTTCCGAGTTGTACAGTCTGGTAAAACAGGTGATTTAAATGCTAGTTGCAAGATAGCTATTCCAGTTGTAGGTGCATACAGGGTTGTCCCACGGAAACAAAAGTCAGCTAATTGCTTGGTAGTACCCAGAAATGCAGAGAGGAAAAGAATGAGCTGAACCATGGACTGTTTCTCTTTGTTCAGAAGCTGTGCAGAGACACTGAGCAACTGAGTATCAGGGAAGCTTTCTTCCTACCTTGGGTATGTACGTTGCACTCGATCATAAAGCAGAACTTTCTTCCTCTTGATGAAAAATGCCTGGCAAGAACAAATTCCATCTTCAAGGTAGACTCCAAACCTGCTAATTGTTTTGGCTCCAGAAAAGGAAGGGCATCTTGGAGGTCATCATTGGAGTTTAACTTTACTCTTGGCAGTGACTGTTTTTACCCTTAAAAAAATTCCTCTTGGGCAATTTTAAGTATCTTTCCCCACAGAGTCCTGATAGACATTGCTAAAATCTTCCTGGGCTTCTTTTCACCTACTAACTCAGTTTATTTCTCAGGTCTTCTGCAAAGTACTAACAACTTAGATCAAGTATCTGCACTGATGAAACTGTATTGCTGAAAATTACACTAAAAGAAAAGCAGCTGCAGAATGTGTGTTTGAATAAAACCTGCAGCCCGAGCTCTTCATAAGTGTATAAATTTTAGCAAGAATTGAGCTACTCTACTGCAATTATGCAAGCATATTATCAGCCAAGAATAACTTTTAAAAAAAGCCCAAACCACAAAACCAAAATCCACATCTATCCTTGAATGCCTTCTCACATGCAATTTGAGTGTTTAAGCCTGTCACTGAATACCATTACATGGCACATAAAACCTGTTAAATGTGTGAATTTCTAGGTTTTTTTAACTGATGTAGTGGAAGGAAAGGCTGGTCTCACCATCTTCAATCTCAGTGACAATCCTGCTTTCAAAATAACCATGAAGGACAGAAATGGTTTCAAGCTTCAAAGATTTTTTTAGAAGAGTAATAAATACAGGATCATATGAAAACAGAGAGTATTCCATCTGTATCTAAAATGATAAATGAGACTTCCTAAGAGCTGTATAACAAGACCATATTCTTTCCTATTTTCCTCCAGTAACCACAATATTTCTTCACTGGAACTATCTATTCTTACTAAGTAGCAAAAGTTAGCTGTAGAAGCCACAGTATCATATATTATTGACGAGGCAGTTAATCTGCATACTGATACAACACAAAGAAGAACTAAACCCTTATAGCCTGTAGTACACATTAGGAAGTCATTTTAGTCAGTAAATGGGAGAATGTATGGTTGCATCTCATAAATATAGACAAGAGTAGTTATACTGTACTATTTATGCTAAATATTTTCAGGTGTGGAATTTAGTTGTGCAGGCTCAGTGCAAAATTGCAAGGGTTAGACTGACCAAGAAAATCACTTTGCTCACTGAGCAATTTCTTCATTTGCTCTGATCATTGAGATTCCTTTTCTCACCGGAGTTGCTCAGGTGCCCAACTTAGATGTGTAGCATGTTCTGTAGTCTGTGCAACACAACCAATCCAGTAAAAGGAAGATACAGTAAGTAAGTAAATACAAAGCTGTCTGAAAGTGTGAAAATTGGGTGTGCGGGTGTGTGTGTTTGTTTTTTTTGATTGTTTTTTTGTTTGTTTTTGGGGGGGGATGGTGAGGGTGGTGTCGTGGGGGGAGCTAAGGAGACATGAAGAAAAAATTCTATAAGCAACTAATTCTTCCTTGCTATGGTAAATTCCAAACAGTTTCTTAAGGACACTTTAAGCCTGCAGATTACTTCTACCCTTCCTTTAGTTCCCAGCATAACCTGCAAGGCTTGTCAGTTTTCCAGAGCAAAATGCAACAATTTGGCAAACTAACTGACATGAGAAAGACTGAGGGGCAAGGGAAGGCATGGATCTTACCATGGGCTGTGTGCCTCTTACTCACAATCTTGAACCAGTGCTTACACACCTATTCTTAGAGTGCTTTGTTGGTCTTTTAGAATATTACTCTGTAAATATAGAATGTTACGTTTACCTGAAGCTACTGCAGTCTGTAAATATTCAAGTGTCTGCTGCCAGTTTTATGAATGTAAGACTCATGTTGCACTAATGGCAATTATATATTCAATCATAAATGAAGAGGACTTTCAAGAGACACTTAAGAGCACTTAAGTACTAGACATCTAACAAGCAAAAAGTCCTAATAAGTAAAGAAGGAAAATTATTGTGGCTTTTCAGTGGAACTTCACAAATAGCTAACTCTGCAAACATCCTTCCTCTGCACCAGAATCTCAGTAAGTCTGAGACTTCTCAAAAAAAATAAAAAAAAAAAGCAAAAGTACTCCATGTAATATTTTGTGAAATGTGGTTATTTCGTTCTGCTACCGCATACATACACCACTGTGTGTTCAGAGAAAGGGGTGTTGCTTACACGATTCCTTCAATCTCTTTGAAAAGCAAGGTAGCTCTCCTCTGTGTGCTTCTACTCACAAAAAAAATAATCAGGTGGAGCCTTGTATAAGAGTTTGCTGCCTAAGGCCCAATCCATACCTTAGCATTCTCTCCTGAGAAATCAAATCTTACATTCCCAGTCTATCTTACCTAGATTTAATTGCCTGATTACCTTATTCTTAATTTTCTTAAGTCTCCTTGTGCCTTCCAGTGACAAGGAGAGATGGGATTCAGTCATATTCCTGTCTTATCATCTGGGCCAATAGGTTTTCTGCACCCATGCAAATGCTTTTGTAAGGGGTATGGGATTTATTTCTACTACCTATCAAGACTGTTGCATTAAATGTTTGTAATGCAATGCATTGCATAATAGTATGATGTGCTCCTCCTCCTACAGCTTGCCTGACAAATTCTTAAATTCTTTTCTGTAACATCGTCCCCTTTATTCTACAAAGACTGCAATTAAATGTTAAGGGTTGTTTTGTATTTATTTACATAATTAATTGGATCATTATCAGAAAAAGCAAGAAAATTATCTTTTCTGTGTGTGCAGAATAATAGTAGTAATACAGCAGTTCTTCCTAGAAGAATCTGGATATAGAAACCGATAGACCAGCATAATGGTCCTGATCGGAAGACTTTGTACATGAGGAGCTAGTCATCCACAAAACTGAATGTTAGCAGGTACAGGCCTGTGCTGCGCTATGCTGAACGTACAGTTTAGCCTTCAAGCCTCTGTCGTGCTGGGCATATCCCTTGGCAGCTCGATAGATTGAGATGGATAATGGTAACAGAGGAGCCTGCAGGAAGTTCCCACTTCGCAATTGGCAGCTATGCACCTGCACGGCCTTGCCTCAGTATAAACTGCAGCAAGCTCTCAGCTGAACATCCTTTTTAATTTGACAGTAGGAAGAATGAAGAGATATTTTTTTTTTTTACTTTTAAGAAAAGCTTACAGTAGCTTCAATGACCAAAACAATGTAACCTTTCAAACGATGGGATCTGCATCAGATGCTTTGTCCTGATCCAGGATCACCCATTTGATCCAGCCCAACTCCCCACTTCCAGCATCTGAAGGGACTTAAGATGACATATACAATTTGCTGCCTCTTTGTAGTATTAGCTCCGATACGTGGTATTTTAAGTGATACTTTACAAAGTGTGAGTGCCTTTCTTACTGGGATTCTAAACAGTCACCACTTGGTGCAAAACCACTGGTTAACCTTGGCTGAGGTTATGAAAGCACGTTGTAATACAATTTTACATCTGAGTACCAGTATCCGAGAAGGGAAACTATAGCTTCTACAGGCTACAACATTCTTTCCACACAGGTCCTGTTTAGCACAGCACACATTATATGCCAATGAAGTTAGCAGTTGTTACGTACATACTTCAGAGTCCTGCTGAGTGAAGGCTTATATGAGAGCATGTAAGCACATCTAGTAAGAACTCTATCTAGTCTTCTTGACTTGATGATTGCTGATCACAGACACTTAAAGACTGCCATGCTGACGTAGGAGTTTAGGAAACACATTGTTATTTAGAAATAATTTCAACATATCCTGAGTGGCATTTGGGACCTGCTGGGCACTCAGAGGGAGATGGCTGTTTTTACATGTTGAAGATTCTCCAGTTTAATCTAACAGGCTTTTTTAATGAGGGTCAGGAACCAGAAAAATTCTCTTTTCTCAAATACATGTAACACCTTTGTTAAAAAAAAAAACAACAAAACCCCACAAAACAACAAACAAAACCCTCTTGTTTTGTTATTTAAAAAGTTAACAATAACTTCTGATTATATTCAAATCAAAAAAGCATTTCATTCACATGACACTCAACAACTGTCACATGTCACAGCACTCTCCAAACTATCAAGCTGCAACAAGGTCCTTTACCATCTCATACCAACACACTCTTCATGCCAGTCCCTCTGCTGCCTTCTCCTAGTCTCACCTCATCCAGGGCCCACTCTCTCTCTCTTTTCTTCTTTCTACTTCTTCCTCCCCTCTCTTCCTTGGCTGCCCAGCCTCTTAACAGAACCAGCCAAACCTGCACCTTGTCTACATCAGCCAACTCCCCCGCCCCTGAAGCCAGCCCACAGCTGTATATTACCAATGCTATTTAACCCAGCTTCATTCCTTTACAGTCACATTTACCAAATTTATTGATAACCACCAAGCACGTGTTAGCATTGAAAATGCATGCAACATTATAAACTTCTAGGCTTTCACCATCTACGGAAAGTCAAGTCATGACTAAAGTATTGATGCTGAAAGAGATTAATGGTTATAAAGTGAGTAATTTCAATGGTCTACCTTGAGACCATAGCAATGGGAATGCAGGGTGGAAAGACCTTAGAAATAAGAAACTTAGCAGTAGCTGATAGGGTATCAGTTATAAGCTTTAGTTACCTTAAGTAATTATAACATTAAAACCCCCACCTCTAGGAGGAGATTTTTTGTGAAAATGTAGGACCACCTTTGTATAATAAGCTAGACAGCAATAAGGATATGCACAAACAAACTTTTATAGAAGTGACTAATTAGCTATTTTGATATAATTTCTTTTTGTTACCATTTTATAAAAAGGACACTGCATGTTTCCTAAAAGGTGTGCTGGCTGCTTTAGATGCCTAGCACCCAGTTTTGCAGAACTGAAATAGAACAAGTATTCTGACTTTTTGTGTTGACTGGCTTATTGCACATTGGGTGAAGAATCCACATGTTTGGGACAACATTTTGAAATTTCTAGAGGCAACACTGAGTATTTTTATTGACTGCCTCTTTTTATGGCACTGTTAACTTTGTACCTTTCCTCCCAGAGAGAGTATCAATCCTATCCAAGTATTAAACCATTGCCAAGGGAAAAATAAAAAATTGGTTGTAACTGATAGGGAGTGTCAGAGCAGGGAAGGTGGGAATGTATATACTGAGTTATAAGTTCCAAAGGAGTTCAAATTAAAGAGAGTTTATTAATCTGGGTTAGGACTTAGAGTATACTTTCCGTCAGACTCCCACTTCTAAACTACTGACAGGACCCAAAACCTACAATTGTCTAATTCCAGCTGATCTGTAAATCTTCAGAGCATTACTACTGTATTGTTTTAAGGGGCAATCTGATATGCTTTTTCTATGCAAAAATGTACTGGATTGGAACAATATTGCTGTAACACACCCCCATTTGCAGATTCTTTTACTTCATCTTTGTAGGAAGTTTTCCATTAAGTCGCACTGCAGCTCCCATCATCAGAAGCATTTTGAGAGCTCTGTACCTGCCAACAGTCTTCAAATGGTGTTGAGAAGAGAAAGGAACCGTACAGGACACAATGGCATACAGAGCATCTTCCCTGACCTGTTGCAAATGCCTTTCACAAATACTAGGCAAGATGTTTACTGCTGAGCTCAGAAATTAATCTACTGGACTCTGAGGAGGAAATACTGCTGTGTTTTTGTTCAGAAGAAAGGAAATTGTTTCCTTTTACAACATCTAGCAATGACTACTATCTGAGCTAAAATTTGGAGCTTCTCAAATGGAAATGAGAATTGTAATGCCAAACTGAGCTCCCCTGGCTAAATCTATTTGATGTATTTGTAATTATTTATCCATACCTGAAGTAAAACAGAGTTCAAAGCTGATAGATCTAGAAAGGAAACTGCTGTATTAGACAACAAAAATAGCTGTAAAAGGTCTAGGCCAGTTTATTAGGGTCTTGCTCTTAGGAAAGTTTCACCAGCAGTTCTAAGCTTTAGTTTCACTAGAATTCTAGTTCTTGAAAGTGTTGTGGTCTCAAATGTATGCGAATCGTGCCATTCAAAACGTACTAACACAGCTAATGCAGTACACCCTCCTGAAATTTATTTATAGACAATCGTACTTTTGCAGGGTTGGGATGGCAATTCAGAATAGAAGTTTTGCAGATACTGAGAAGCCCTGGAACTTGTCTTTCCTTCTGGAGCTTCTGGATGAGTAAAGCTGTTAAGACGCTTCTAACTAAAGTTTGAGAAACAGTAAGGAAATGTCACTTAAAACTAATTATCCCTGCAACCCGTACAACCAGGTGCAGTCCCCAAGCTTCTAGCAGAAGCTGGGCTGGTTGTTGAATTGATATATTATTACTTAACCTGTTCATACTACATTTCCCAGAATCAAAGAAATGTTAGACGGAAGGGACCTCTGGTCAGCCATTGCTTTGTGTAGCAAAGTCTCGACAGGCCTCAAGGATGGGGATGTCTCAATCACACAGATAAACAGCACTGCAGTGCTGCCTTCTTACTAAATCAGTGTCTCTTAATGTCCAGCCTGAACGTACTTTTCTAGATACCCGGCCACTAACTCTCTCCACAAAGCATCATCTGCACCTGAATGCATCTGAAGGAAAAAGGAAATGACAGGGAGAAGTGCCAGAGGGTAGCCCCACAGGATTCATGATGCAGGGAGAGACAAAGAAAAGGAACTTGAAGCAGATGAGTATCAAAATTATTTGAGTGAAGGAACTGAACAAAAGAACCCTGGCTTAACTACCAGTCTCTGAAATATCAAAACTAGGATGTTAGTAAAGAACTGGCATAGCAGCCATGTAACTACAGAGTCTTTGCTTCCTGCAAGTGGACTGTAGGAATTTGGGATGACACTAGAATATGGGTTCAGCTTTGTTTACACAGTAATTAAGATATTAATATTTTCATCTGGGATACAGTAATTTCTGGTAACTGCAGGTGAAGGAAAGATGGATTATAGTGAAAAACTACAAACTTAGCCTTTTACAATATTTTCATTTTGCCAAAGGAAAGAAGATTAAGCAAAGAAAACTAGTAATGAAGCTGCAGACAGACATATGACGGTTTTTTAGAATCATGAATGGCTTTAGTCTTCCTGTTCAAGATTATAAAACAGCAATGAATAGAGGAGATGGAAGATCCATAAAGCACACATGGAAGCTTAGGCACAGAGCAGTCAGTCAACACGATCACGAAAGCAATGCGATGAAATCTTGCTCTGATACATATATATAAAGAAATCAGCTACTGTCAGAGTTCAAACAAACAAAGTGAATGTAATTAAATCAGAGTAAATCTCAGGGTGAAAGATGAAGCAGGTCAGGCGGGTTCAATTCTGTTAGTAGCCACTACTATAAAAGAAGCCTATGCACAAGATATCTGAAGTCACTAAGCCACAGAGGTCAAATGTTATGATCCAGCTCCTCTATTCCTGAATAATCACATTGGGTTCCAAATCGGGAGGCTTAAACCAAACCAACAAACAAAACCTATTAAAATCACATTCCATCACTCTTGGGATTGGAAGTCAGTTCATTAAGCTATATGATTCATTAAAGATGGCCTCCAATGTATGCATACATGCACAAAATACAGATTCCACTTACTCTAGCCTCTCTTCTAAATGAAGGGCACTGACCCATACTTGAAATTATTGGATTCACCTGAATTACTTTCATTTCAGCTGAGGCATTTCCCACGATCCTCTTTCCTGAGTCTTAATGGTCTGGGGGAGTGGCTAAAGGAAATTAAGGAAGTCAAGGAAAGGGGCTTAGAGGAGTAGTATAACATCTGATACTGGCTTTTTCCTTTCCTTGTTTTCTGCAACACTTTGTAGAATATTTCCTTATGTTTTAAGGTTAAGTCAGTCACGAAAGTAAGAGTGTTAGCTTGAAAGTCGGATAGAGCAAAAGACCATTTTACCTCCTTGTAAGAGTGCCTCCTGCAAGGTTGGAAGTGCTGTGACACATGAACCTTCCAGAGCTGAGTCCTGCAAGGTAGGATTAAGCAGAAAGAAGTTTTGGAGTGTCTCCTCACGTGATGAAAAGATGTAATTAAAATATTTGTCTAGAATTCTAAGACCATTGGAATTAGAACTTAGGATGTTGTTTCTTTGGTTTTTTTTTATAAGAACACTTAATTTCCTATTCAGAATGAAGGCTTCACACCTAGAAAAACTCGAACGACTAACAGTCAGACTTAGTGATCTTAAGGGTCTTTTCCAACCTAAATGATTCTATGAATGCTAAGTGGCTTGATGCTAGCTCCTAATCAAAACTGCATCAGCCAGATGTGAGAGGAAGAAAGGCTGTAGTCTGAATGGGAATTCATGCTTTCCTGGTTGTGGAAAGGCAAGTATAGCCTGAATAGAGATGCAGAATGGAATATATACTGGCTCTTGCTGAAGTAGAGCATATTAATGGTCCAATGGTACTATGTAGCCAGGCACGTGTATATTGGTAGCTCTGCGGGGCTCCTGTTCTGCACAGTTTTAAAGGTGGTTGATGCTTCAAGGGATACTATAGGACAGAATTATGGTTAGTTCTTAAAAGCTTTGACAGTATGCTCTGTGAAAGATATCATCGCTCAGGGGTGTATCAAAAAGCATAGAAAGATAGTAGTCAGAAATACATCTTAAGTCATGCTACCTGAAAGCAGATACTAAATTGAAAAGCCAGCCAAGGTAGAAGAAACTGAGACCAAGGTTGCAGATGAGCTACTTCATCCTTGCAGATAATGGAGTATAGACTTGAGAAAGCGAAACTAATTGACTGGAATCTGAATAAATTTATTTAAAGTTATTTTATATATATATATATATATGGCTTATATCTTCTTAGGTCAGAATATAAGCCTCACTCCAGTTCCTTGAAATACATATTCCCAGTTACTTCAGTTAAAACTTTGTATGTATTTCTAAGAGCTGTGCATTACTTCTTTATCACTTCTATGTTAATAGGGGAAAATTTGTTAGGTACCTGTTTTTTCCTAGCCTTTTTAACAAAGGCTCTCTAAAGAGTAGAATTGTGGTTTTGCTGTGTTTTTTCGCTGTGGAATTATATTTTATGGTAGTTGCCAGGTCATTTTAATTTTGGATTTGTAGGGGAACAAAAATATGAAGGACTTGTTTCTAACTCATACGCACAGCTTACTGACAACATACTAATGCTATTGCAAGCAAAATTAATTTTTTATACCTGTCCTATAATGAAATTTTTGTGTGTTAGAAGAAATATGTACTCCTTGGTACTAATGCATAATCTGCTATGAACAGCAAATGAAAAACAGCAAGAACTGAGGTTAAAGCAGTTAATCAGGTTCCCTTCAAAACCTGAAGTCATTTTTCTAAAAGTTTCTTTGATTTACCTGGAAACTTGCACTACTTACTCAAGGAGCGAGCTTTATAGGATCGTTTACCGTAACCTTTCAAACCAAGTAATAAATAGATCAAGGAAGTAAAGTGCTCCTGAGAAGTGCTTCCTGAGATATAGTACAGCAAATTCAGCAACTGCAATTTATGGCTGAATGTGGCAGCAACACCACAGAATGAATGTCAAATTTAATATATTTTCAGGTTATGTTCACTGGTTCTTTTGACAGACATAAGTCTTTAACTGAGCCCCAGTTTACAAGCTGCACTATTACACAGTTGACTCATAAAAAGAGCTCAGAGCCTTCTCTTGAAACTACCTGAATATTTTTTTTTTAAAAAAGGTACTTATTTGGTCTATGTATGAGGCGTCTTGAACATGTTTTCCACTCCAGAGTGTAGAAAACATTAACTGAGCTACTATAGCATCCCTGAAGTGCCACAGGATGGCAGCCTTTCAGAACGGTGCATTGTTATTCTGTGGAAAATCCCGTCGTTATTTTTTCTGCCTGAGAATTCATACTGTCTCTGGCTTACATCTCTGCTACAGAAACCATTGCCAAGATACATCATGTTGTATTTTGTTGGGATAGTCACAAAGCTTAAAAGGCTGTTCTATATGGTGCAGTCACATTTTATGCCTGAAACTGGGATTATAAAAGAAGGGCAATCAAATATGGTTGTGGAGCGCTACTTGGTGCTTTCCACTTTAGCCTGTGCTATGCTTAAAGGAATCCACAAGGTTAACCCCTTTTTCGTCTTGCACGTGATTACTTGGTTTGTTTCCCTGACCCAATCCTTCAAGTACTTTCGATGGCATTTTGTTTAAGTAGAGATTACAACTTTAAAACATACTTTGAATGTGGAAAGCCATTGTTACTGTTGGTATGTGAAAAGTAATTACTGTTAGTTGTTGCAAAAGGGATCCATACACGTGTGAAAGTGTTGAAGATTACCATAGACAGCAAAATAATTGTGTTCAGGTAGAGCTGACTGCTTACATAAACTGAGCAGAAGGACTGTGTGACCTCAAAATTAATACTACCTTAATTCCCATAGAAAAAAATTAATTGAATCAGTTCCGCACAATTTTGCAACTGTGTTCACAGGGTAAAACTTGCAAACAAACCATTTTAGTGAAATCAAGATCAAAAAAGATTCCTTGATACATGATTGTGGTGTAAAACAACAGCTTTGAGGCTACATTAGAGTTGGTGAGCGTGTTACTTGTGGAAAATTAGTCCTTATGAAATGAAAACAATACATACTCCCACATAAGCCAACAGATGTTACTTGATTGCTTACTGCATATTCTTTCTTCCCCTGGAAAAGCTCTGCTGATGTACAGTACTACTTCTCTCAGAAAGTAAGCTGTTTTACAACTAGCACAGTCTTGTTAAATCCACGTCATTATCAAGCTCCCAAGACAGGCTCTATAGCCAAGCAGACACATTCAGGCGGCTTCTATCTCAGGCTGACCAGCAGGTGACAACTTCCTTCCAAATATGTTTTATTCAGAGTTATCTTGAGGACTACCAGAAACAGACTTTTAATGCGTAGTGTTGGGAATACTACATTCAGATGCTATATTGATCATTTAAGCTAAAAGGAGTCTCCTTAAAGTGAAAGGTCAACTTAAGGTACAGTGCCATAACTGTAGTATTTTTAAAGATCCCCCAGTCTTCTTATTCACTGTAGTCTGTTGCCACTTACGGGGAATGAGAGCAAAGTGAATGCTAAGAAAGGCCAAAGCCATCAGCAGGGTAAAACATCCCAAATTCTAAGAAGTTTTCCATTAACTAAAACTGTAACAATGCAGAAGATAAGTAAAGGGGTGGAAAAAACCCTTCTAACAGGACTTGGATTCTCTTCTCCTTAAACTCTGATTAAGTCCTTTGCTCATCCTGGCTTCATGAGAACATAGTGCACAATACAACTGGTGACTTTAAAATACTTTGGGAGGTCTTGTAAGCCTTTGCTGGCTTTGTATATTAGCCTGTAGAAGACGGTGTTATTTATTTCTAATGCCATAGTGCCTGACGCTCTGTCAAAGAGCAGGACTACACTGAGCTAGGTTATGGACAGACACACAGTTAATTAAAGTACAAATTAAGATCAGAGAGTATGATAGTTCATACCAGTTGCTTTTGCAGATTTCTCTACAGTTGTATATTTGACATTGGATCCGTGTCAAGTGAAGTTAATCTTTGGAAAGTTTGGTAATATATTAGTAGTCAATGACAGATGTAGACAAGTTCTCTACTGTGAATTGAAGTGTGGTTTTTTTCTTAAGCACAAATCTGAACAGAAAAAAAATCGTTATCTTTGCTAGTTTCATTACTAGCATGAGAAAGAGGAACAGAAGCTGGAATGGTGAGTAAGGCAGGAAAGAGAGGCTGTACTATATCTGAAGCACTACAGTTACTGACAGTGCAGCTGTTGACCACATAAGGTCATGTCCAAGAACAGTCAGTACTCATTTGCTTACACACATGGGTAAAATCCAACTTAGAAAAAGCAAACTACCTGCATGACTATTAGGAATTCTTGAAGGTGATACTCTGGTGTAGAGTATTATTCATTAAATTAAACTTTGCTTAAATGTATCAATGTATATTTGCTTGTATTTTCCCTCCAGAATTATTTTAATAGGCTAATTAAATTCCAGACACATAAGCTTGTCATGCTGTGGATAACCTCTCCAGAGTTTAAAGGCTGCATCTGGAGCGCCTTTTTTCTCCACCATCTATAAATCTCACAGGAAACATTAGGTCCAATTTCTGCCTACCAGGTAACACTATTTTACTTAGGAATTATAGTAGTCCAAATGCCAACAACTTCATCCTAAATCAGACAGTGGCATCTCCTTGCAATTCCAAGCTCTCAGAAGAGAAAGAGGAATTGGGAACTGCTGCCCTTGAAAAAATTTTGTTTAAGCTTTGAGCAGATCACTCGGAAAATGAAGACACAAAATCCACTAATAAAGAAATACAGAGCTATTTACCAATCTACTTATACAAGCCATTTTCTTACAGTAAATAAGAAATATGTGGGGTTTTTTTCAAAAAAACTAAATTGATGAATATCAATATCTATTTATCTGATCCCTTGGAGCACTCAATCTCCAGTCTATTCAGATTTCTTACAACATACATACCAGAATGTCCCTCAAATTAATCAAATGTCCACTCACTCTGCTTTTCTTAAGAGACTGGGGAGGAATGTACTGAGGTATTGTTAAAAACAACTCAGTATTACCTTTTAGGACAGGGCGTGTAACTCAGTATCTTGTAGGATAGCCTGCATAACCCATGGTTACATGGACATTCTTTAGGAACAGGAAAAGGAAAGCAGCAATTCTGACAGCATCTTTCTGGCTTTTCTCATATGCTGTCTTCAAAGTCCCTCACACTAGGCCACAATCTTGACCGCTGAATTCTTTTATCCCTCCTCTTCTTCTTTATCCTATCCACAGAGCATAATACCTATGCTACCATTAGGACAGCAGAAATCTCTTATATTCTTTCTCTTGATCATGTAAGCCAAGGGCAGAACTGGTCCTTCATCATCTGCTTAAACTACTTGGAAAGAACCAATTTGGTTATGTTGAGAGTGATGCTATTCTTATCACAGTAATTGCTCAAAGGCAGTGCAGTATCTGGGTTTATGGGACAGTCCTTGGGGGATGTGGGAGCCAGAAACACCTGTGTCTCTCAGAATATTCCTCATCTGAGAGAAACCAGCACTTTCTTTTCTTAGGAAGTCAGGAAACCAGGAGGTAGGAAATCCTGCCTTTATAGTTAGCTCTCAGCTGACCCATAAGTGCATTCAGACAGCAGTCAATGCACATTTGGCTCTTGTTCCAGCATATGCAGAAACCAGGGCACACAGAAGGAGAGTGTAGTGCTACTGTGCAAACAGTTAGGAGCACGCCTAAGCCATGAACTGGGCCTTGAAAGCAGAGGAAGGTTTTTGGTTTGTTGGTAATTGAAGTGTAACATGTAAAAAGTGAACTGCCTTCCTGCACGGGTGGTAGGTGTGCTGGGGAGCTTGAAATTCAGCAGGATGGAAGAGGCAGAGCAGCTGCCTCACACTTCTGAAAGGTCCTGCTTTTCTGTGCAGCAGAAGTTGTAGGATCACAGAACTGTGCTGAAGCATATGCTTCAATCCTATTTTGGTTGAGTGCTGAGACTTTTTAGAGTCTTCTTAGTCTTGGAGACTTCTGGGTGGAGAGCCTTCTGCCCAGCCATGGTGACAGTCCCTCCTCAAAACTCAAGAAAGAACCCAAAAAACAGCAACAAAAAAAAATGTTGGTATGGCATGTCACTGCATACTGCCCCACTTCAAATGCTACCTATGAATGTTTCATTGCATTTTCTCTTCAAATTGCAGATCTCTTCAAAATAAATAACAAAGTAATGTACAGAAAGAAATGCATAATCATTAATACAAACAGCAGTCATAACAATAAGAAATTACTTCTAAAATTAGCATAACTGAGTTGACAGAGAGTAAAAGCAGTCTTCTCATTTTGAGAGTTTCTTTACAGAAAATGTTGATAATGGGAGAAATTCTGACATTTATTAAAATGAGGACCTAAAAAAATTAAATAAACTTTGGTTGTTTGCTGTGAACCTAGAAATTTATTTTATGACTGGAAGTCTATGCTTGCAGAGTGTGCTTGTTTTAAGTATGATTTGCACCCTTTGGTACACCAAAGCAAAATGAGACTTGGGCTCATAAATTGTGGTTAGATGAGCTCAATCAAAATAATCCTATGAAGCCCATGAAAACTTTCTATATTAGTGGTGCATTTGGCACCATTTCTCCTTTGATCCTTATTAACATAAACAATAGCCTTATTTTAGAATCCATGGCAAGCAGATTCCTCAACAGAGGAGCTGGCTGTGGGCAACAAGTTCCTTCTAAATATGTACAAGTTAATTGTTATCCTGCATACTTAAGTTGAAGTGCTCAAGATGGGCTTCTGAAGAAAGCTAGACTAAATAGGATGACGGCCTTCTGCAACAAATACAAGCAGCTCACAATATTCTGTCATAGCTTCTAATATGGGGGGATGGGGTGGGAAATAATCTGGGTTTGTTTCTAAGACAACCTTCAGTTATGCATTAAGTAGACCCAATATATATGAGAAGACTTTGAGAAAGAGTGTGTCTTGCTGCCCTGAAGTGAGACAGTTTTGGCTTGGGTCTAACATGAATAAGCCAAGCCAGTTCTTCAGGAATATTCCAGAGGTGCTGGGCAGCCAGCACAAGTCACAGGGGCTCCTGGCATAGGATATAAGGACTTTTCCCTGTTGAAGTTCTTTTCCATTTATTTTGGTCTTTGCTTAAGGCGGCTGCTGCTGCTGTAGTCAACTTGTTGCTGCTGTACAAGGTTATATGCCAACAAGCATCAGTAGGGACATGCATGATGCATGTTACGGATTTTTTCATACTGGGGAAAAGGGAATGTACAGATTAATGTTTTGTCATCATTGGTTTTCAAATCAGTCATGCCAGGCAATTTTTTGTGGTGTCGGGGTAGAATCCCTGTGGATGATACCTGTTTTGTGAGCAGGCAGCCTGGATTAATGTTGTTAGAATTTCTTGGAAGCATCTGGTTCACGTTTAGACGTTTAATGTTTTTTTGCTATCGGTATTTACTAGTGACACGTATAACCTGCTTTGTGCTTAGGTCTGGACTTGCTGAGTCAGGCAAAGAAACATGACTGTAGCTCTTAATGCTCCTGAGCCGAACTGTTGGTTTCTATTGCCATCATTCAGGTAAGAGCTTTCCAAGAACAATCATCTGTTTTAGGGTGCTGGGCAAATGTGAACTAGGAGGAGTTCCTATGCAGACTATGAGAAACACAGTACAAAGACAGCATACAAAAGTTCATGTGTCTTTTTACCCAACATACAAATTGCACAACTCAGTTGCTACTTATAACCTTTTTGCTTCTTGTAACTTGCTGGTACAGATTTACTATTGTTAAGTCCACAAATTGAAAGAGCAGAAAGATTAATTACTACTCTGTAGTTATTTTTATGAGAAAAGTGGTTCTTACTATTTTGAATTCCTTAACATTGGGTAGTTTTCAGTAAGTTTTATAAAGCACATTGAATTTCAGTTGTCATTTCTTCTTCCAACTCTGTACAGTGACTGCAGGTATTTTTTACATTTGTCCAGAGCTGGTTTAGAGTAACAGTATTCTCCAGTGCGCTGAGGATATTTACAAACAACTCAGGGTTTTTTTCAATATTGTGACCAGCAAATACTTTTCTTCATTTTTAAATATTCCTTAAATACCCAGCAATTTCAATAAAGTCACTGCTAACACAAACTGAGAAACACCATCTAAGTAACTGGATCTAGTTTAGAGTAGTCAACCAACCAACGAAGACTGCATACAGGGAGTGCTCTGCTTTGGCTCTCTTTTTTCTGTTTAGATCCATCAATACCAAACCCCTTCACATTATAACTGCTGCCTTTACCATTGTAATCTCCCTTTAAGAGATGTTCTAGCTTATCCTTTAAGTATATTTTAAAGTAACACAACTGTTTGATTACAGTTAGAGCTAGCTTGCCAAGTTGGCATCACGGGATCGTAGCAGAAACTTCAGTTATTAAAAATAGAGGTATTAACTTACAATTACTTAGTTTGTCTACTCAAATAAACCACCTGATATCAAAATTACTTCACTTATTTTCCTAAAGATACTTTATCTAACAAATTAATTACCAAGGAAAAATAAAAAATCAGAGCCGCAGAAGGTTACGATACTAACGCTGGGACTTTTCAACTATGTTAGGACAGATGAATTATAAGGAAGCCGAATTATTATTTGTGGTTTGAAAACTTACTTATCTAGCCATCTTTGAAATGTAGTAGCTAAATTTTGGCTTGTTTAATGTATACTCTGGAAAATTTTGGGGTGGGGGGTGTTATCAGCCACAACAAATTTAAAGAGAAGAGTAGTCTCCATATTTGTCACTTCAGCTTCCAAAAGGAATGTACAACCTTAGTTTAAAAGAAGTTGCAAGTTTTTTTTTTCAAGCTCCTGATGAAATATGATGTTACAGCACTGTGATTTCCCAAAGGTATAGAACACCTTATTTTTTGCATTGTTCTTTGTTGCATTGAACTGTATAACATTGTAGACAAAGGATTCTAGCAAAACCCATTCTTGCAATGATTTGTACAAGTATGAATAACACCAGTAAGGAAAAAAAAAATACTTTTAAACTACTACAAAAATACACACCCCAACCTACTTAAACATCTGTGTAATTTGTAGTTCTGTATAACATGCTCTGCAAAACTGAAGATCAAGATAAACTATAGAACTGCTGGTGGCAATTCCATTGGAAGCACAGACAGGATTTGAATTGTATAAATCGGTGGATAGAAAGAAACACTTACTAGAAACCTGTCGGTATGACCCAGATTTGCAGACTCTTAGGAGACCGCTTCTAACATCTACTTAAGTCTGTAATAATTCATTGTGATTCATATAGATTAACTGTTAAGAGAAGCAGGCTACTAACTGCATCTTACAACATTACATGTTTGACTTTATCAAATATTATGTAATTCAAGTAATAAATTTAACTCACAAGCTCCTTGTTTCTCGATTCTTACTCTTTCAAAAAGCCAGTACGTTCTTGGACAGCAGTACAATTTCTGGAAGTACATCATCTGGAAGAAGGTGGTGAAACAAGTTCTGTTTTCACTGCTTATTTCCTTCACTGTCTCAGCTCTTGTAGGTGCTTTTTGCCAGTAGCTTGCTTCTCAGCTTGCTGTAGCAGGTAAGAGCTTATATGTGCATCCTGTACAATCATACATTGCCTAGTTATGTCGACCTTTGAGATGAGTCCAAAAATGCTTTACTGGCTTGATGCACTGTGAATAGAGAATGGAATTTTAATTATTTGTTATTATTAGTTTGGCATCACCATTTTTTACATCTCAGTTCAGTGTGGAAGTCAAAACAAAGCAGGCAGCAAATCACCTCCTCAGGTGTTTATGTACAGGCACAGCAGGGGCAAAGTGTATACAGTATACATCGTTTTTTAAAAAAAATCATAAAATATATATGGTACTGAAGTCACTGCATGGCCATTGCATGTGAAGGTATTTCCTTGTATTATTCCCTATGGTGAGTGAAAATAATGAACCTCTCAGGTGTTTTGCACGCAGATATGCATTACAATTTCATCAATTGCTGGCTGAAATTACTTTGTGAAACATAGGCAGCCATGCACAACATTTCCCCCCCCCCCCTTTTTCCAAGGGAAGGACGCCACCTCAGCGCCCCTGCCAGCAGCTTCAGCTCTGTCCTTCCACTCAGGCAACGGCAACTGAACCTGCCCCCGGGGTTCCGCCATTTTGGGAGGGCAACTGAACCTGCCCCCGGGGTTCCGCCATTTTGGGAGGGCAACTGAACCTGCCCCCGGGGTTCCGCCATTTTGGGAGGGCAACTGAACCTGCCCCCGGGGTTCCGCCATTTTGGGAGGGAAAAGGCCTGAAGAGAGCCCAGCCCCCAGTGCCTTTTTGGAGGTTTGCAGGGTGTGATGTCTTGTCGAGTTCAGCAACAGCACAGGTGTGATAGGTGAGGAGGGAAGGGAGGAGGTGCTGGGCTTTAACCTTTACAATTTGGTGTGGGTTGTTGGGTTTTTTTCCCTTGCTAACCACCCCATATAGAAAGCAACTTGAAGTAGCACTCGTATTATATTGACTTTTAGCATTTTAGTACCTGGCGTGAAGATCCAAGCCTGTCAGAAAACGGCGCCTGAGGCGGGGGCAGAGGCTGCCCGCCGTGGCGGCGGGAGCGCGGAGCCGCCCTCGGGGCTGAGGGGGTGGGAGAGGCGGCGCCACCGGGTTGTCAGGCAGGTCAGGTGTAGTTCTGGGTTTTTGGTGGATTATCTCAAATCCCTCCCCCCGCCCCCCCCCCCCCCCCCCCCCCCCCCCCCCCCCCCCCCCCCCCCCCGACTGTTTCAAAGAGCAAGTTTATGTGTTTGTATCACATATTAAAGTAGATTGATCATAGCATCACAGAATGGTCAGGGCTGGAAAGGACCTGTGGAGATCATCTAGTCCAACCCCCTGCTAAAGCAGGCTCACCTACAGCAGGTTGCACAGAATTCTCTCCAGGCGGGTTTTGAGTGTCTCCAGAGAAGGACACTCCACAGCCTCTCTGGGCAGCCTGTGCCAGGGCTCTGCCACCCTCAGCGTAGTTTTTCCTCATACTCAGGTGAACCTCCTGTGTTGCAGTTTGTGCCCGCTGCCCCTTGTCCTGTCACTGGCTGCCACTGAAAAGGGCCCGGCCCCATCCCCTTGGTACTTGCCCTTAAGATATCTGTAGACACCGGTAAGATCCCCTCTCAGTCTCCACCAGGCTAAACAGGCCCAGCTCCCTCAGCCTTTCCTCATAAAGGAGCTGCTCCAGCCCCTCACCCCTCTGTAGCCCTCCGCTGGCCCCTCTCCAGCAGTTCCCTGTCTGTCTCAAACTGGGAGCCCAGCACTGGGCACAGCGCTCCAGCTGCGGCGTCCCCAGGGCAGAGCAGAGGGGGAGGGTCACCTCCCTCCACCTGCCGGCCACTCTTCTCCTCATGCGCCCCAGCATCCCATTGGCCGCCTTGGCCACCAGGGCTCACAGCTGGCCCGTGGGCAACTTGCTGTCTCCCAGCTCCTTCTCCACAGAGCTGCCTCCCAGCAGGCCAGCCCCAGCCTGCACTGGTGCCTGGGGCTGTTCCTCCCCGGGTGCAGGACCTTACACCTGCCTTTACTGAACTTTCCACCTCTCTGGGTCTCGCTGAATGGCAGCGCAGCCTTCTGGGGTATCAGCCATTCCTCTCAATTTTGTATCATGGGCAACCTCGCTGAGGGGACACTGTCCCTTCACCCAGGTCACCGGTGAATAAGCTGAACGGGACTGAGCCCAGCATTGAGCCCTGGGGAACAGGGTCAGCAGCCGCCTGGCTACAGCCCTCCAGCTGGGCTCTGCACCGCTGGTCACAGCCCTCTGAGCTCTGCCATCAGCCACTTCTCAGCCCACCTCACTGTCCGCTCATCTAATCCACACAGCTTAAGTTTATATATGAAGATGTTGTGAGATACATCCCATGGTGTTTCTCTGGCATGCTAATTTTATTTGTATCATGCCTCACAGTTACAATAAAAGCACATTGGTTTGTGTTTTGTTTTGGGATTTTTGTTTTGTTTTGTTTTGTTTTTTAATACTCTTAAGTTCTCTATTTCAAGCAAGTTTTATGGTGCTATGAAAATATGCACGTGTAGATTTGCCGGTGTGGTACAGGCAATTGAGACCATGGCAACCCATAGCCTGAGTTAGATGAGAGTCTTTGAGAAAGAGCATATTTTCTCTCCCTCCCCCACCCCATATTACGTCAGATACTTCTGAGAGTTTTCACTAATTTTTCGTGTTCGTACTGTCATGTTAAGCCAAACAGTTGTGGTTGTGAAGTTGAGAAAACATTTGCATTCCAGAGAGCTTGTCAGTTAATACTGGATATACAACAGATTTGCGGTTGTCTTTTTGTTATGACCAGTTTCTTAGGTAAAAACCAAATACTTGACTTTCTTAGGCACTGGCAGTACTGTGAACGAGGACTGTGGTTTTAGCAAGTGTTACAAACACATGTAGAAACAGAACTGGCTATTAACTTTGTTTCTGCAGTAATATCTGATGGCATATCCTTTGAGTTCCTGTGCTCTCTGTGTGATGGATACCTACAAACAGAAATTTCTTAAATGTCTTTATGAATTCCTTGCTGTGTGCTCTTTTATACAGCATTGCAAAGGTAATGCAAACCTCACAGCATGCTTCAGCATGTGCCTTTGTAGTGCCCTTCATTGTAGAGTGTAGCATATCTGTAAATGCCTGCAGTCTATTTATATTCCATTTTCAAGTGGTCGGTTTAATAGTTAGGCTAGATGCATAATTCTGAATTTTACCTAAATTGAAGGCCTGCTCTTTTAGCCCTCTGGGAACTTGGTGCAGCCTTTCATCAAGTTCCCCTAACTATGGCCATATCGATTTGTCCTAAGTATGACATATATATATTCATGACTGTGAATATACTTTCAACTCCTGCAACTGTTTGAAAAATTATTATTTTTTGTATTCAGACCATCTTAGGAAAGGAAAAAGAACATTAAATGTTATTGATGCTTGGACATCAGGTAAAGGGTTAATAGAAAAGACTCTCAAGGGGGTGAAACTAAAGAAGACTAAAGAAACTAGAAAAGCTATGAACAGAGATGTTAAGGATAACTTGAGGGCTATACTACACAAGAGTGAGTTGCTTTCTGAAGCCATTTAAGGAAATAAAATGTCTGGGAGAGTGTGCTACTGAGATCCTCTTCTGTCAATTTGTTCTCAAAATCTGCTCGCATGATGTTGCGTTTCTGCGTCATACCGCCTTTCAAGGGGAGCATCAAGTTGCTTTCTTTGGGGCATTGTGAGTTCAGGCTAGCTGTAAAGCATTTCATTTTGCCTTCTCTTACAGACAGATTTTTGTACTCTTTGTCTGTATGCCTTCCACAATCAAATCACATTCCTGATTATATAAAAGATAAATTACTTCCTGGTTTTGAATTTTTTAGGAGTGGTTTGTTCTTCCTTTGGCAAATTTTTATGTTTTCTGTTTGTGGAATTTTTTTGTTTGTTGCTTCCAGAGTCCCAATGCATTCTAATAACGGTAGGTATCCACTGCTGTCTATTTTATATGGAGAAGGCTGTTATAAACATTTTCTTGAGTCTTATTTCAACTGTTTGAGTGAAGCATTTCTCCTTGGAATTAGTAAGATTTATTGTTGTTTAATCTTCCCTCAAAAAATGTTTTCTTACATCTGGAGTGTTTATTCTAAACAATCTGAAGTCATTTGTTTTACTGAAAGAACACCCACAATGTGTTTTGAGGTGTTTGACATGAAAACCCACTGAAACCTGTGAGTCTGACAACCCGTGACATTTATTTTTTTTTAAGTATACTCAGTATATATATGAAAATCCTGTTTCCTTAAAGGTTTCTAATGATATCATCAGTGTTATTTTGAAAAGAATTCTTTCTGTT
This sequence comes from Falco naumanni, assembly GCF_017639655.2. Taxonomy (NCBI): domain Eukaryota; kingdom Metazoa; phylum Chordata; class Aves; order Falconiformes; family Falconidae; genus Falco; species Falco naumanni. The sequence continues at coordinate 18,154,246 of NC_054054.1, read as the reverse complement.
CATATTTGTTGGAGGTAATTTAAATGATAGTTTAAGGGAACACCAGACTAAAGCCTTTTTTTCCCTCCTCTTAACTTGTCTCCATATAAAATGAGTTAGGTGGTTCTAATTGAAGCCAGAATACTTATTCATATATATATATATGTATACGGTTTTTGAAACAGTTATTCTTGTTCTTATTTCACAGAAAGTCTCATGAGGGTAATAAAAACCTGAAGGAAACAGTCATCATTATCTAATTCCTGTTGAACAAAATTTGTCTAATTTTCAAAGGCTTGGCTTATGTTCTCATTTCAAACTATTAAAGTCAGTAGCTGAATTTCATGCATATGTCTCTGAAAATGAAGGCTTGGCGTTGCGTAACCTCCCAGATTCAGAGTCATGGTTTTGCATTTTATACAATCTGAACCTGTTGTTTCCCTATGAAGCTGTCAGACATGAACTCTGTTCAGTCTCAGCATTTGTTTCTGCAGTAGTCGTATGTTTGCTTCAGCCTGTGGTCACATTTTCCCAGACTGGCTTTAATGGTTCGTATTCAAAATAAACGTTGTTGGGTTTTTTTTCAGACTCTGTCAGTTATACATAAGGGAAGCAACTGTCTGTAGTTGTTTTGCCTTCAACTAGCATTTTCAGGACTTCCACAGGGAAAGCTAATATGTGATGGGATTTGTGTTGGTTTTGGCTAAGATAGAGTTGATCTTCTTTATAGTAGCTATGAAGAAGTATGGGGCTGTGTTTTGGATTTGTGCTGAAAACAGTGTTGGCAGTGCAGAGATGTTTCCATTATTGCTGAGCAGTGCTTATGCAGAATCAAGGCCTTTTCTGCTTCTCACCCCACCTCACCAGTGAGTAGGCTGGGGATGCACAAGAATCTGAGAGGGGAGAGAGCCAGGACATCTGGCCTCGACTGACCAAAGTGACATTCCATACTGTGTGATGTCATGTTCAGCATCTAAAGCTGGAGGAGCAAGGAGAAAGGAAGGGATGTTCAAAGTTACAGTGTTTGTCTTCCCAAGTAATTGTTACGCGTGATGGAGCCCTGCTTTCCTGCAGATGGCTGAACACCTGCCTGCCGATGGGAAGTGGTGAATCAATTCCTTGTTTTCCTTTGCTTGTGTGCGTGGCTTTTGCTTTACCTATTAAACTGTCTTTATCCCAACTCATGAATTTTCCCACTTTCGCTCTTCTGATTCTCTCCTCCATCCCACCAGGGGGAGTGAGCGAGTGGCTGTGTGAGGCTTAGTTGCCAGCAGGGGTTAAACCACAACAATCGGTTTTTTGGCACCCGACGTGGGATTTGAAGGGTTTGAAATAACAACAGGTTTGATTTGGAATGTGCTAGATCGAATTTACAGCTGTTATTGCTGTTTAGCTATTAATCAATAGGCTTCTGTGCTTGCCATAGGGCTTGCTTGCCTTTCTGTGTATTAGTCTAGTCCTCGTTAGTGGCTGCTTTTCACTTTTGCTGCTTGCTGTACTGCTTATCATCTTACTCTGCTGTGCCTGGGAACATTTTGGTAACAGAAATGGCAATGCACCTGGGCTGGCAGATGGCCAGGGCATCGCTGCTGTTCCTGTGCTGCTGTACTGGATTGGCTGGAACTCCAGTGTGAACTAAAAGGGACTGTGGATGAGTCCATTCAGGAGCAGGACACCCTGAAGCATCTGTGGCTGTGGATAAGTTCACACTGACGAAGGTACATCTTGAAGCCCCTGTGGCTGTGGTTATGTCTGTGCCACAGCAGGTTTACCTTAGAAGGGACTGTGGCCCAAGGATTCCACACTGGAGAAGGTACACCTTGAAGCTTCTGTGGCTGTGGATAAGTTCATGCTGTAGCAGGTACGCATTGAAGCGTCAATGGCTGTGCATGAGGTGTTGCTGGACCACCTCAAAGTGTGTGGCCATGGATAAGCCCATGACAGAGCAGATACACCCCTGGAGGGACTGCAGCCATGGGTAAGGCCATGTTAGACTAGGCTTACTTCTGAAGACATTGTGGTCTATGGATAAGGCTGTGCTGGAACAGGTGCACCTCGAGGCAACTGTGGCTCTGGATAAGTCTATGGTGCAGCAGGCATACCCCTGAAGAGACTGTGGCTCATAGATAAGGCTCCACTTGGAACATGTACAACCCTAAGGGGCTGCAGTCTGTAGGTTAGCCCAAGCCAGAGCAGGGGCAAGGAGAGGAGTTCATTGCAGTGTTAAACCCTGTAACCTGGCCTAAAGGGACCAGAGGTGGAGATTGTAATGGAAATACCTTTAAACTGTTGTAACGCATGGTTTGAGTTGCATGTTGTAGGAATTAGTATAGGAGGAATCACCCGAACCAATGGAGGACAAGCCTTACAAGAAACAGTGCTGCTAGTGCAGCAGCCACCTGACCTGAGCTGGCTTTAGTGTCCAGTACCTCCACACAACCCACCACCTCTCCTGTCCCGAGTGACCACCATAACAGATGTAGCCCAAAGTCATGGACTAAATTAACTCAGTGGACATTTGTGGACCTTTTACAGGGGTGGCCCATAGACTAGGGGAATTACATCCATGTATTATATCAAAGGATGGGAATGGAGGGTGCTGGTTAATGAGGATGCGTTGGATAGTGTGGGACCTGAGCATGATATAAGTGGTATGGAGTAAGGGCTGGGGAATGTGCTGGTTTTGGCTGAGATAGAGTTAATTTTCTTCATAGTAGCTAGTGTGGGGCTATGTTTGGGATTTGTGCTGAAAACAGTGTTGATAATTCAGGGGTGGTTTTGTTATTGCTGAGCAATGCTTACAGAGTCAAGGCCTTTTCTGCTTCTTACCCCAACAGTCAGTAGGCTGCTTTTAAGATCTAGTCTATACACTGAAGAAACACTATACTAAATAGATATTTTTGACAGTGACTGACTGGAGATGAAATGGAGGTACATCTTGAATGTAAACAGAGTTATCTTCTGTCAAAGAAGTAGACTTATTTCAGGAGATGTAGTTAAGCTGTGTCATTTAGGGGGTACTTCAGATGCCAGAGATAGAAGGAATTTCATATTCAGAATTTTAAGGGGCTGTCCAGTTTTACTGAGAGGCAGATGTTAAAAACCCAGTATTTTTTGTAAAATGTTTCTGTTTGTGTGTTATGGCTTTTTAAATTGTTGTTTTAGAGGCAGTACAGCAGTTTAGGCAGCCATAATAATAGTATTTTGTTAGCCTGTGTAATTTACTGCAACATTGATATGCTATAGCATTACTATTATTCTGAGATTAGTTTCTTTTTAATTGTGTAGCTATCATCCTTGAATTTTCAGGTTTCTAGCCCACTTACTAGTTTCCTTAAATGGTTTTGGGAGTCTCCATGTTTTGAAAGAAGTTTGTCTCATAATCTGCCTTTTTATCTTGCTCTGTAGCAATTCCAATGCATAAAGAGGAGATGCTTACAGCAAGGCATCGCAAACACAATTTAGTGGGTAATATGGTCAGAAATAACCTGTTAATATGAGAAAACGATGAAAGAAGTATCCTGAAAACGATGACTGGGATATTCTGAAGTTTTGCTGCTTTGTAGTTGGCATAAAAATTTAACCAAGTATACTGATTCTTTGCATCAAGAAATAGAGACTTTTGGCTTAAAGGGTTACACTGTGAAACTATGATTTGTGTAACATAGTGTTTGTTTTCTCCTTTGTGACTGGTGCTGGTCTTTGTGAGCCTGTGTTTTGTTTTTACTTGGGGAAAAAAAAAAGTGCTTCCTTGGGGAGTATTTTGGCTTTTATATCAAAGAGCAGAAAAGAATCAAGATAATCATGTATAAGTGAAATGCACCAAGAATCTTGCATCCCTGCTATTTGGGTTCTACTCTGTCTTTGGTTGTTACTCTTTTCAGGATAAAGTAACTTGGATCAAAGAGATTATTCTTTCAACAATATGTATTTGCCTTTTATCTGCATTACAAAATGAATGTGAATACTCAGCATCCTTTCAGTAGTTACTTGTTTTCATTTACATTGCATATATTATGCACATTTCTCAGACAAAAATGCAGTCTGTAACACCAGGACACTTTGGTTTTGAGGCTGACCTCTGAAATGGGGTGGTTATGAATGTAGGGTTGGATACTTGTCTTTGATGATTTCATGCTGGTACATCAGGGGCAGGTTGGTCAGACCTTCCCCTTGAGGCTGTCAAAATCTGAAGTTATGTACTGGGACTGAATGCAGTGACTCCCACGTCATCCATATGTGTTGAGATTTGACAGTGCTACGCCTTCACCCACCACAGACTGTTGTGTGAGGCATTCTGCTGCTCCTACGAGAATGCTGATTCATATATAGGTGGCTGTAAATCCCTTTGGCAAAAATGAATTTAAGCAGAGTTGAAAAAATGGCCCCTTGTTGATAATGCCTTTATTAAAAGTTTATCTTAACAATTCATTCACATAAATAGTGTTGAACATAAAGAATAAACCAAGAAAAAAGTGTTTGCTGTTCACACATGAAACAATGAATTTTAATTCAAAGTTCTCGGTAGATCTGGTTCTGTTGGCTGTACTCCCTGTTCCCCGTACAAGGCTTTTGCACTCAAAAAATGGAAATGGCAATGTGCCATATACCACATATTAAAATTGCACTGTTATAAAAGCAAGAGAAAAAGCATTTTGCAGTGCTTTCACTTACCATTCAGTGCCAGCTGGCAGTGTGGGATAGGAAAGGCTATTGGTTAGTCTTTTATATTTGGTCTTGGTTGCTGAGTAATAAATAATGGGTCTATCTTTCCTGGCACCTTTTATACTAGGATCTTGAACTGTTTCAACTCTGCCTGTGGATGGGAAGGGTTTAATTAAATAAGCAGGTGTTGCAAAGCAGGCATGTATTACACTGGGGTTTTTTACAGGATTATGCTGATACCTGCCCAGGTGTTAATGCCGGTGAATCTGTCAAACACTGCTTGCAGTCTGTACCCCATTCTGTTGATCATAATCAAAACAAAAAGAAAAATAAAGCCTCACTTGCTTTAGAAATGCAGACCCCGGCCTGTGTGAAGGGAGGGATTTTTTTTAAATAGCTCAAATTCTTTAAAACAGATGCTTTGATGCTTTCATCACATAGAAGAGCTGCCTGTGCAGCATCTTTCCATCTGAATTCTTCATGCTATCATAGCTGTAGGCTGTGATCATGATTGGGATTTTATTGCACTTACACAAACATCATAAGTGTTATTTCTTCTGTGAATGCCCCATCTAAGATCACCATTAATTTGGGTCAGGAAGAGACAACTTAAAGCCATCTCCCTCTGCATTGATTTGTTAAAATCTCGTTTTAACTATTGGTTTTTGTTATGTTTTGGTGTAGTTACTGACTTCTGTTAACTCCCCCCCATCCTCTCTTTTTGTCTGATTAATTTCCATAGCTGCTGTTCTTCTCGTGTTTCTTCTCTCATAGAAAGACAGCAAGTCTAAAATACTCTGCTGCAGCTTTTAAGATGGTAGCAGTGAAAAGCAATTTTATTTTACAAGGCACAGATTTGCATAACACTTGACAAATGGTCTGCCTAAGGGTTTGAAGTGTTACTGCTGAGTTCAGTGGGAGGCTTTTCATTGCTTTCAGCGTGTTCCAGAGCAGACCCTAAGTGCCTGGTACAGAGAGCAGTGGGATATGAAGGCATACATGGGCTCAAAGGTCTTACATAGCAAGAAGCAAGAGGTATGTGAGAGTACAAAGGTGATGACAGCAGTAGTTCTAAGTCCTCTAATTTATCTATGTGACTTCAGAATGGTGATGCAGATTAATACCAGCTTGCTTCTGACATTTACAGTTACCACTGAAACATGCATATTTCCAGTTTGCAATCATACTCTGTATACTGATTTAGGTAACAAACAGTTTTGACTGTGGTAAGTCTAAGACCTGTAGCAGTGGTTTTCCTGATCTGCATGAGTGATAGGATTTTCCTGGCATGCCACCAGGGAAGACTGTGCTTTTGAAAGGCAGTATGGAAAAAAATACCTGATAAGGAGCACATGCATCTCTTTGACCATCTTTCTACAGGTGTAGACAAATGTAGACTAAACTTTTTTTTTGTAAGAGGCCACTGGGCTACCAGGCTATGTACTTCCATTTCTGAGCCACGCAGTACTAGTATTTCCTTGCTTTTCTCTTTCATTGTGTAATATGTTTGTGTATATATACTGATTCATATAATATATATGTGTGTGTGTATATATATATATGGCAAAAGAGCAGAGAAGTTTGAGAGTTTGTGGTGAAACTGCATTGTATTCCATGCTGCACTGAGATAAAAGGAGGTGGTCAGTGATGCAGGCTGGCTTAGACTTAAGGGAGAACTCCTTTTAATACCAAACGTAGTGGTGTTTATAACATGCTATGTAGGATCAAAGTCATTGGGGAATATCTTGGAGATCTTGCGGTGCCACCAGGTGATTGTGGGCATCCAGCTCAAAGTGGATGTGCAGTCATAGCCATTTTAGAACATTTGGGGGAAAATGGAAACCTGAAGTAGTATCTTCCTCTCTTCCTATAACTGGAAGCCAAATTACACCATATTCAGCTATAAAGAAACTTCTCTCTGAACTGTGTAGAGATCAGAAAAATTCTAAAGCATATGTATAATAAGATCACTGGAATATAAATATGGCTTAATAGTAATAGTCAATTCTTTGAAGTCCTGCTTGGGGCTATTGATAATTTGGAACCTGAAATAGGAATGATTATATCTTCAAACTATTTCACTGTAATATTTGCTGACTTGAGCATTGTTTTTCCATTTTGAGACTTGTGCAATGTGGGGAAAAAAAGACTTGTTCATGAAGAGTAGCTGAAATAAATTTTGTAGTAAATAGTAACATTGCCTCTGTGTTTACCTGTCTGGAAAATGAATGCCTGCAAATAATAAATATAGATATTTCAAATAGAAATATTAAATTATAAACATGGGTTTTCATAATTCTGTGGAAAGTGATCATAAAACTTGTATGACATCATCACATAAAAATAGGGGTTTTTTCTAGCTTTATATACATTATTATTGTCTATGTAAAAAGGGCTGCTATATATATGTATGGATATGTGATAAAAAATGGATTATATCAGAAAATTTAGCCCTGTTTTTCCATGCATTTTCTGGGAAAGATGAAAAAACCCAATGATGATTATTGTTTATTTTTGTTTAGGTCTGTCTTTTCAAGAAGAGCTATGATTACATGCAGGAGATTTGGTGGCTGTACTTCACTGTGGTGTCATCTTTTCTGTAAAGATGTAAAAATGGCCGAACTAGTCCTGTGATAAGTTATTACTGGAAAAAAAGCCAAAAAAGAATGTTAGGCATTACTGAAAAAAAAAAAAAAAATAGCATCTCTGGCTAGAGAAATGCTAAATGTCACAGAAAGTGACTTATGGAATCTGCATTCCCAGGATTTTCATTTAGGCGTGGAGATTTCAGTCTTGCTAGGTTTTGTACTTTTGTGGCCTGGAAAGGACGGGAGAGTTATACAGGGTGTTTTGTTCACAAGAAATCTCTCAAGTCACCAGGATAACTACTCTAAAATGGCATTCATTCAGCTGAACATGTCAGAATAGATCTAGCCTGTTAAACTTTCAAAATACTTTCAAGAAATCTAAACCAGGATGTTAACGGTTTAAATAAGGTAAATAGACAAGTATTAGGGTAGATAAAAGAAGCAAAATTAATCTTTTGTTAATAGTAAATAAAGTTAATCATTGGAGGGAAAGCTTGCCTTTATTTATTTGTTGGTTCTGCTAGCCAAGGTTCTGATTGTTACTGTTTTACATCCAGAAATATTTGAACCATCCTCTTAGCTTGTCTAAAGTGAGCTGCTTCAATATTGCAGTCAGTGGGCTGATAGAAGCAAGCCTGTAGCTGTTGTTGGTGTATTTATTATTTGCAATAAACATTTCACTTAAAGGACTTCCTTTCATAATATTTAAAAAACAAAACAAAACCAAGCCCAATTTGCAAGAATAATTAAATGTGAAGGGTTTGCTTCTTTTAGAAGTAATGAAGTTGCTAAATGAAGCAAGCAACCAAAAAGCAAAAGAGAGGAAAATGTGAAAACACTAGAGAAAGGGGCTGTAGGATGAAGGTCTATGCATATGGCTTTTTAAAATTTTTTTATTGCAGTCAGACATAGCATATACCGATGTCTTCTAGGGCAAAAAGTAAATTATTTGGTAATATCTGCTAGCTGGTATAGTTCATAAAAACATAATAAAGCTAGGAAAATGGTATCCAAACTGGGGCAATTAGAAACAATCAGATGACTGACACCTAGCCTGCAAATAGGTTATACCTGTATGAATAGGTTGGAGTAGGGTGGTACCCAGGGGGTAACACATATGTGGATGAGCCAGGAGAAGCCAATTTTCAGCAATGGGTAGTAGCAGTAAGCTTTTGAACCAGACTAGTCTTGACCTGTGGAAAGCTGTATATAAACACTAGTGATGATACTGGGGAAGAGAGATTGCAACTTCCTCTTGCTGAAGAGCTTTTTAGCCTTACCCAATTTACCATGAAGACTAAAAGTCATCCAATAACTGAGAGCCACCCTTACAGCACCAGATTCATGGTATCATATATCTAATATTAGACTTATATTTTTGATAAATGATTCGTCTTCAGCTGTTAGGAGTTGAGCATGAAAAAAATTATTCTCTGAGATATTGAGACTTATCTGTGTCTCGTCCCTCATCAAGGTGATCTCCATTTTGTTGTTAAGAGCAGCTGTGACAGAAGCAAGTGTTCATGAGCTGTATTTTTTTAATACATAAATCTGTAAAGTCTTATTGTTTCCTTGTCTTGGCACCTGCAATTCTATGCCCTTCTGTAGGTATCTGATGAGATAATCACCTACATCTGTCTTAAGTGTAGGGACTGAGAAATAGGGTAAAGCTGTAACTATTGTGAAGCTGAAAACATCTGTATCAGTTAAATTGGGTTCTTCATGAATGCAGCTGTGACTACTTCGTTTAGAAAAGGCAGCCAGAGACATGTGTAGTGCCTGCCATCTTAGTGGCTCTGCAGTTTCAGCACAGGCCTGGGTTATTTTTGGTGCTTCAAAAACTGGTTCTGCTTGCTTAAACAGTTGTAGGAACAAACCGAGAATCCTCTATTTCCCCTTTTGAGAAACTGCACAAGTGAGTTATTTCTCCCTTTCTTTCTGTTTCTGACTTTGGATTTTGCTTTCACTTCTGCACAGTGAATCCAAGCCTGTCAATGCCTGGAAAAGTGTTTATGCCACGGAGCTATTATCTTAAAATGCTACTCTTTTTCCAGCTGTGCTACAAAAATAAACAGTGGTCCTTCTCTGGCCATTCGTAGAACAACTGTAGGCACCCAGGACTGTGAGAGGAGACCTGTACTGTCCATACTCCGGACAGAGCAAGGAGTTCAGATACAGTGTTTGCTCTTAAGATAACTAGCTGGTTGTCATCCTTCATGTCTTCTGCTTTGGATAAACTTGACTGAACACCTGTTTCCCCCAGACATTGTATGGGAAGCACTGGTACACAACTTTGAGATTTGCATTCCATCTAGGGATTTACAGGCCTGAAAGACAGATGTGTCAATGTGCCATTCCTAGGCATCTAGGTTTCTTACTGGACCCAATGATATCAAAAGATCTGTAGTATTGTCTGCTTTTTGTGAAGTAATCTGGGGCAGCTTCCAAGTGGCTATTTAAGGCAGATATTCTGTTAAGTTCAGTACTCAGTGAAGGTTTTGTTGCATAGCATTTTGTCCATCTGTTCAGTGATGGTTGGTTTGTTTTTTTTTATGATAGGAAAGAAGCTAAAATTACTTTGGAATTTGTTCCTATTCCTTGTTGCTTGTTTAAGGAGGAAAGTGAAACTTCATGACTCTTAACAGGAATTTCATGGATAGGCATGCTTTCTTTTTCAGTTAACATCTGAAGGGTTAGGTTTTTTCCTCATGTCTTCTTTCCCAATCCTTTCAATACCAATTGAAAACAAAGGTTTTATTATAAACATTTTCTAGGTAACCAAAAAAAATTAAAGGAATTTCTTGTATTTGGCAGCAATTTCCACATGTTGCTGCTGGCAGTAATGGTAACTCTTAACTTTTGTTTTTCCTGGTTTTTTAGGACAAAACCTTTGGACTTCTCATCTCATTTCCAAGAGTGTTCTGTGTTTTGAAAACATTTCCTCAGTAAGCAATGTAAACATGCAGATTATTAGATTATCTCTGAGATCTGTTAGTTTAAAAACATGGACAAAAAATATTTCTATCTTAAAGGGAAAAAAAAGCTGCATAGATGCAGAAGTGGAGCAGCTTTGAACTTTGTAGAATAAATGTTAAGATTATACCTATATAAACACTCAAAAGACAGCCCAGCTTTTTTTGTGATTCAATTAATAAATATGCTTGCAATTTGAAATTATTAAAATTTATTTTTATTTAAGAGACCAGACTTTAAAAAAAAGATATGCAAGGTCTCTATAGTTTCTGTTTGTGCACAAAGGCATTCCAGCTGCTCCAGCTAGTAAGTCAGATTTATTGGGGGCCCATCTTAAATGCCTCTATGCAAACACATGTAGCATAGGAAATAAATAGGAGGAGTTAGACATGTGTACATGCTTGCTGCGCTGCAGTCTTACTAGCATCACAGAGACTTGGTGGGATGACTCTTATGACTGGAGTGTTGGAATGGAAGGATACAGGCTCTTTAGGAAGGACAGGCAGGGGAAAAGAAGAGGGGATATCATCCTCTGTGTCAACAACCAGCTGGAGTTCTGCCTGGGGATGCAGAACTGAGAGGAGCCAACTGAGAGCTTATGGGTCAGGATTAAAGGGAGGGCTGGGACAGGGACAGGTCGTGATGTTGTATTGGCCACCTGACCAGGAAGACTGAGCAGATGAGGCTTTTTATAGGCAGATAGGAGCAGCCTCATATTCAGAATCCCTGGTCCTCGTGGGGCACTTCAACCACCCCAATATCTCTTGGAGGGACAACACAGCAGGGCACAGGCAATCCTGGAGGTTATTGGAATGCATTGGTGATAACTTCCTTCTCCAAGTGATAGAGGAGCCAATGAGGAGAGGTGCCATGCTGGACCTTGTTCTCACCAACAAGGAGGGCTGGTGGGGAATGTGAAGCTCAAGGGCAGCCTTGGCTGCAGTGGCCATGAAGTGGTGGAGTTCAGGATCCTCAGGACAGCAAGGAGGGTGCACAGCAAGATCACTACTGTGGACTTTAGGAGAGCTGACTTCGGCCTCTTCAGGAATATGTTTGGGAGAATACCGTGGGATAAAGCTCTGGAGGGAAGAGGTGCCCAAGAAACCTGGATAATATTCAAGGATCACCTCCTTCAAGCTCAGGAGCAATGAGCCACAACAAGGAGCAATGAACCACAACAAGGACCAAGTTGGGCAAAAATGGTAGGAGGCCTGCATGGATAAACAAGTACCTCCTGAACAATATAAAACACAAAAAGGAAACCTACAGGGAGGTAGCCTGGGGAGAATACAGAGAAACTGTCTGAGCAGCCAAGGATCAGGTTAGGAAAGCTAAAGCCCTGATAGAATTCAATCTGGCCAGGAGTGTCAAGGGCAGCAAGAAAAGCTTCTATAGGTACGTGGTAAAAGGAAGTCTAAGGAAAACATGGGCCTTCTCCAGAAGGAAATGGGAGACCTAGTTACTCAGAACATGGAGAAGGCTGAGGTACTCAATGACTTTTTCACCTCTGTCTTCACCAGCAAGTGCTCCAGCCACATCACCCAAGTTGCAGAAGGCAAAGGCAGGGACTGGGAGAATGAACTGCCCGCTGTAGGAGACCATGTAAGGTCTGAAGGTGCAGAAATCCATGGGACCTGATGAGATGCATCTGCAGGTCCTGAAGGAACTGCTGGATGAAGTGGCTAAGCCACTGTCCAACATATTTGAGAGGTTGAGGCTGTCCAGTGAAGCTCCCATGGACTGGAAAAGGGGAAATGTAACCCCCAGTTCTAAAAGCAGAAATAAGGAAGACCCAGGAAAATACAGGCTGATCAGTCTCACTTCTGTGCCCAGCAAGATCATGGAGCAGATCCTCCTGGAAACTGTGCTAAAGCACATGGAGAATAAGGAGGTGATTGGTGACACCTTTACTAAGGGTAAATCATGCCTGACAGATCTGGTGGCCTTCTGTGATGGGGTTACAGTATTGATGGATGAGGGAAGAGCAACTGACATCATCTACCTGAACTGGTGCAAAGCTCTTAACATTGTCCCACACGACATCCTTGTCTCTAAACTGGAGAGTCATGGATTTGACAGGTGGACCACTTGGTGGATCAGGAATTGTCTTGATTGTCACATTCAAAGAGTTGTGGTCAACAGCTCAATGTCCAAGTGGACACAGGTGATGAGTGGCATTCTTCAGGGGTCTGTACCAGGACTGGTGCTGTCTGGCATCTTTGTTGGTGACTTAAACAGTGGGATCGAGTGCACCCTCACAGGTTTGCTGGCAACACCAAGCTGTGTGGTGTGGTCGACACACTGGAGGGAAGGGACGCCATCCAGAAGGACCTTGACAAGCTCAAGAGGTGGACCTGTGTGAACCTCACGAAGTTCAACAAGCCCAAGGGCAAGGCCCTGCATGTGGGTCAGGGCAACCCCCAGTATCAATACATGCTGAATGGACAGTGGATTGAGAGCAGCCCTGAGGAGAAAGACCTGGGGGTGCTGGTGGACAAAAAACTCAACATGGCCCAGCAATGTGTGCTTGCAGCCAAGAAAGCCAACAGAATCCTGGGCTGCATCAGAAGAAGCATGGCCAGCAGGTCAAAGGAGGTGATTCTTCCCCTCTGCTCTGGTGAGACCACACCGGAGTACTGCATTCAGCTCTGGAGCACCCAGCATAAGAAGGACATGGACCTGTTGGAGCAGATCCAGAGGAGGGCCACAAAGATGATCCGAGGGCTGGAGCACCTCTACTATGAAGACAGGCTGAGAGAGATGAGGGATTGTTGGGTTTGAAGAAGAGAAGGCTCTGGGGAGACCTTATAGTGGCCTTCCAGTGCCTGAAGGGGGGCCTTATAAGAAAGATGGGGACAGACTTTCTGGTAGGGCCTGTAGCAACAGGACAAGGAAAAAAGGTTTGAAACTGAAAGAGGGTAGATTTAGGTTAGCTATTAGAAAGAAATTCTTTACTGTGAGGGTGGTGTGACACTGGCACAGGTTGCCCAGAGAAGCTGTGGATGCCCCATTCCTGGAAGAGTTCAAGGCCAGGCTGGATGGGGCTTTGAGCAACCTGGTCTAGTGGAAGGTGCCCCTGCCCATGGCAGGGGGTTGGAACTAGATGATCTTTAAGGTCCCTTCTAACCCAAATGATTCTATGATTTATTGAATTTTTTCAGTGATCGCTGAGGTCCGGGGTAGATAGCTTTGCTGCTGCTGTTTACGCCTCTGTTTCCTTCAAGAAGCTTTCTCACTGATTTCTTATCAATTCTATTAGTTTATAGAAATTTTTGAGTACTTTGCTTGATTGAAGGAAGTAATAAGTTGTTCCTTTCCTGTAAACCTTGCAATTTGAGGAAAAGGTGAATGTGCAATTCTTCATGTGAAGGTGGTACCTGTTCAGAAGTGATGATATTAACAACTGTTATATTACAGTATTTAAATTAATATTTTAATACATGTAGTATCTTTCATCCCAAAGCTGCTTTACAAAATGTGTGTTCCAGCTGTGATCCTGCTTGATGATCTATGAATGGTTTAATGGTTTCGTGATATCTCTAAATGACATACTGAATGCAATTGAGAGCTCAAAAAAGCTGTTTTGCAGTGCACTTTGTCTACTGTGGTATTTCTGGTTTACTTATCTAGGTAACAGTTTCTATATTAAATGCATTGTGTACTATGTAGAATGGCAGGGAAAGCTGCTGTAATTATCTTGGGGAGAGGTCTTGTATTATACACAAATGTAATCAGTTGTGAGATGAAGACTTATACAGGACTTCATTTTGCAGGTGCAAAGGACTTTACTTTTGTGTTTAGATTTCTCAGAGAAAGATAACAGGATGCAATAGAATAGCAGAGAACCATCCCTCTTTTTTCTCAAGAATTGGAATGATGCTTCAGTGTATAGGTCAAGATTGACGTGGATTGATAGGGGCACCTGGTGCTTTGTTTTGGGAGGAAAAGCACTGTGCTTGAAAGGAATCCATGTCAAGATTTCACCTAGAAACTGTCATCAAAAGAAAAACCATGTTTCATGGGCATTTTCCAAGTCATAGTTGCATGTTGTAATTTATCTGTGTGTGATAACAATGAAAGATAAATTGGAGTCTGTCATAAATTGCAGCTTGACTTGGAGAGGACAGTAGGCAGCTGGATAGCACAGGCTTGATGTCCAAGGATGTTAGGGGCCTGATTCAGCTGCATAAACATAGATATCTGCGATACAAAATGTCACAGAGAATATTATCTATTATCTAGCTGCTGATTCAAGAAGGCTGTGGTTCTCCTGAATGTCCAGTGACATACATACCAAGTCTGTGGAGATTAGCTTGGACTTCATAGAGTATCTCAGAGAGTACCAGGTGCTTATATTGAGATGACAAAACTGCCTCATAAGGTGCTTGCAAGAAGTATGGCTCACCCAAGAGTGTTGTTTGAATAAAAAGTGTATGATTTCCCTTCTGTATTTCTTTTGCTTGTGTCCAGAGCAAGTAAGATAAATCACTGAGGGGAAAATGTGGGAGTTAGATGTGCCAGGTAGGTGTCAATAAGTAGTGTTCTCTGGTTTTGTCCTAGGTTTTGGCTCAAGTAAAGTAGACACAGGGTGTCATGGAAATTTGCAATGGCTCTCAACAAAAATCACTGTTGATAAATTAGTCCCCATGGTGTTTTAATTCTTAGGGCTCAGATAGAGAGATCCAGTGCTGTTTTTCTCTCTAATAGATACCTCTAAAATATCCAGTTGCTAATCTATGATTTAGGGCCTCTCTTTCTCTCTTGAAGACAGATCATAGAATTTTCTGCAGATCCTGACTTTGGTTTCTGTTTTTTTTATCTGTCAGTCAGTTATCTATTTTAGTAGCTATTAATCCTTAACTTTTGAACTTTCTTTTGACTTATTAAGCAGGAATAACACTTTTATCCAGAAATACTTGGTTTTTTCCTGGTGAAAACAGTATGATGCTGCAGTTCCTCTTCAGTGACGTAATTAGACCACTTATAAGAATAATCCTTGAAACTGGCCTCTGCAAACTATTTTCAGTCAACAGACATGGTTCTCTAAGCTTTTATTTGCATTCAGGCAGGTTACAGTCTTGACTTTCCTGTCAGCATAAATAATGCAATATTAAACTGATGCATGCCATGTGCTTTTGGCATAGCTTGCAGAACTTTTTTCTTTTTTTTTGTGGCTTTGCCTAGGTTCATATTCCAATCACTGGCTGTAGATTTGTCCTAATTTACTAGATTACACGGGTGTGTAGATCAGATACTGTTTTCCAGTATAGGTACTCACAGACACTGATCACACCGCCACTCAATTTATTTTTTCAGTGAAGTAAACAGATTGGGATCCTTATGTTTCTCTAGCTTAGGCAGGATTTTCATGAGTGTAGTTTTTTTGTGGTGGGATTTTTTTGGTTTTGTTGTTGTTTTTTTTTTCCTTGCTGTTTCTGTGACATTCTTTGCAATATTGCAGGATGAAATGAAAGAGAAGTATGCTGATGCAGTGAAGAGGGAGAAGGGCTAGAAGCACAGTGTCTAAATTAGTGGAATGAGAATGTCTGAGGAATGTGATCTCTGTTGTATCTGAGCTATTACTTAAATTCTGAAATTAAATTATGTTGGCTTGGAATTACACTCTTTTGACATCACCATCCTGCATCTTTGGGATATTCATGGACCTGTTGATCTCAGCCGGTTTGCACATCGCCCTCACTTTGCTGCTGTTTTATTCCAGATCAATATTAAAATATGGTGCTTAAAAACATTGCTTTCCAGATGTGCATAATGCTGTATGGTAGAAGCAACTGAGTACATCACGGAAGTAACAACTCCAAGGGTCTTATTCTGTTTATCTTAGACTATATCTACTGCTTGTCTTGACAAACTCTATTTGAGGATGATGTTAAATTAGTTGTGTCCATTCTCCCTTGCAGTGCTCACTAATAGAGATCTTGGGTTGTGTTTGGAGCTGTGGAAGAAAGAGGGAATGTGGTTTTACAGATGTTCCTTACAATTCTCTGGCACTGTGCCAGCTAGTATGACACGAAGTTGGAGATGCAGCCTCAGCTGCTCCTGCTAAGACCAAGCAGGCAGAGCTCCCTTAGGTAGTAATGTCTTGAATAGGAAGATTTCACACCAATGTCAGTACAGTGTCACATGTAATATGCACTCTCCTGCCCTCACCCAGTGTTTGAGAGCATCATAACCACTCCTTAAGCATCAAGTGTGGAAAGCAGGTATAGTGAAGAGAATGTTTATGTGCTTTGAGAGCATGCATCTCATATATAGTGCACTGAGTAGATGATGTACCCATCTTTCTGTGTTTTGCTTTGAATGAATTTTCTACAAATCAAGCAAAAATTTAGCTGTTTGACTTCATTTTAACTTGCAGGCAATGATAGGGTACTCGATGCTAGTTTCTGTCTTTGAGCTGCAGTCTTTACAACTCCCCAGTTGAGGCAAAATCTTTTTGACCTATTTCTTTGGTCAAGGCTGAGATAAAACATTCAAAAATGCTTTTTTGTGATGTGATCGTTCTGCTCCCAAATTGGAACAAGCACACCTTTAGAATCATGTATTTGGAAGAAATACCTGGGGGAACCAAATGTATGGAGACAGTCAGCCCAATTGCATTAAAATAAATGGATCATGTTCTGCTAGTTTGACATTCTATAATCCCAGTCTTGGTTGGAACTTTTCGGCTTCGTCATGGGAGCATAGACTTGCTTATGTACAAGAAATGTGGAATCAGGACTTAGTAAGCGCAAAGCGTCACCTAGTGAGCTTGAGAAAAAGTGGATGCGTTGGCCAAGCTGTTATCCAAGAATTAAATTTAAGAAACAACTTCTAAGCAAGTAATTTACCAACAAGACTTTCTAAGAAAAGGCAGTATACGGAAAGCTTTTGAAGTTACTCGGGAAGCTAAGTTTTCAGTAGCAGAGGAGATTTTGCTACCAGTCATCAGGGTGCTGAAATCCATTTAGTTCCCATATCTAGATGTTCATTCTTTTCCCATTTCAGTAAGTTTGTGCAATGTTGAATACAGCAGTGTTTAGCCAAGAGAATTATTTGGCCCAACGCTTCTAAATCCTACCTTAGGGAACATACTATTGCCATGGTAACATGGTCAAAGCTTTTCCTGTTAGTTAACCTCAAGATAGGAAACTATATTCTTTCAAAAGGTATATTTGGAGCACAAGTTATTAAAATCATCAATATTTATACAGCAGATAGTATCTTCAGACAGGCTGGACACCATCTGCCACAGCCTGATTTAATTTTATGGTTGTAGCAAAGTGAACTGACAGTATAGAACTTTTCACAGAAGTCAGCTGGAAGTATGTCATGGTTTTCAGGTAAACCTGTGAAATGTTGTAAATGGTTGTGCATTCATGTTATGTAAATGGAGAAAGTACTTATTTTGGGGGAGGGGTTGACTTCTGTTTGTTTGCATCGTGAAATGAGTTTAAGTTCTGTTTAGTGCTCTATTATAGTGGAATAATTTATAATTGAATCCTTGATACTTGCCTTACTTATCTCTGCGGGGAAAATTGAGCATGAAATCATTCACTTTGGAAAAATTGTTGAATACAGGAAATGCCAATTTTTAAAATTAAATAAAACTTGAGCAGTTTTTGGTTTTACCTTCAGACAGCAATTTAAAACTGCAGTTGTTTTCCACAGTAAGCATTCAGTTTATGGCAGTTTATTAGCATTTTATGTGATATTTTATGTCATTAGGATAATAAAACACCTATCATTTTACCACTAAGAGGAAAGAGCACAGCCAGAAATAGATGTATAATGCACATAATCTTCTGGTTTCATGGCTGGTGCCATTGTGAGTGGCTTGGCTTCTATGACAATGGGACATTCTTTGACTATAGCCTGTTAGGGAGGGATGGGATCTGTCTGTCTAGGAGAGGCAAGAAATCTTTGGCAACAGGTTGGCCAGCTTGGTGAGGCGGGCTTTAAAATGAAGGACATGGAGAGAGGGGTTCAAAATGACAATGCTCACTCCTGAGGGGTGGATGCAGGGTAAGTCAAAGGCTTATGGGTTAAGACTGAGAGGCAGGCCAACATGGGGGATGCTGTTGTGAGTGTTTGCTGCAGGCCACCTGATCAGGAAGGAGATGATGGCTTCTACAGACAATTGAAGGTAGCCTCATGATCACAGGCCCTGGTTCTCATGGGAGAATTCAACCAGCCTGATCTGCTGGAAAGACAGCACAGCCCAGGTTGTTCCTGCAGAGGATTGATGATAACTTTTTCACACAGGTGGCAGAGGAGCCAACAAGGTGAAGTGTGCTCCTGGACCTTCTACTAACAAATACAGAAGAAGTGGTTGGGGATATGAAGGTTGAGGGCAGCCTTGGCTGCATTGACCATGAGGTGGTGGAGTTCCTGCATGGAGGAAGCAGGGCAATAGGTAGAACTGCAGCCCTGGACTTCAGGAGAGCTAACTTTGGCCTCTTAAAGGACCTACTTGGAGGAATCCCATGGGTCAGGGCTTTAGCAGGTAGGGGGGTCCAAGAGAGCTGGCTAATATTCAAGCATCACTTCCTCCAAGCTCAACACAGGTGCATCCTCATGAGTAGGAAATCAAGCAAAGGGGGTAGGAGGCCTGCATGGATGAGCAAGGAGCTTCTGGCAAACTTCAGACAGAAGGAAGAAGCTTACTGCATGTGGAAAAAGGGACAGGCCACCTGGGAGCAATGTAGGGATGTTGTCAGAATGTGCAGGGGGGCAATGAGGAAGGCTAAGGCCCATTTGGAATTAAATCTGGCACGGAATGTCAAGGACAACAGGAAGGGCTTCTTCAATTACATCAGCAGGAAAAGGATGACTAGGGAAATTGTGGGCCAGCTGCTGCATGAGGTGGGTACCCTGGTGACGAAGGACACAGAAGGCAGAGTTACTGAATGCCACCTTTGCTAGTCCTTACTTCCAAGGCCAGCCCCACAGTTTCCCATACCCTGGAGGCAAGAGAGGATGTCTGGAGAAAGGAAGACTTCCCCTTGATTGAGAAGGATCATGTTGGAGATCACGTAAGCAAACATGATACCCACAAATCCATGGGCCCTGATGGGATGCAATCCTGAGTGCTGAAGGAGCTGGCGGATGTTATTACTAAGCCACTCTCCGTCATCTTTGGAAGGTCATGGAGGACAGGAGAGATGCCTGAGCACTGGAGGAAAGCCAGTGTCACTGCAGTCTTCAGAAGGGGCAAGGAGGACCCAGGAAACTACAAGGCCAGTCAGCTTCATCTCCATCCCTGGAAAGGGACCTCCATCCTGGAGGTCGTCTGGAAGCATATGGAGGAAAATGTTATCAGGAGTACTCCACATGGATTCACCAAGGGGAATTCATGCCTGACCAACCTGATAGCCTTTCATGATGGAATGACTGACTGGGTAGAGAAGGGGACAGTGGTGAATGTTGTTTGCCTTGACTTCAGCAAGGCTTTGGCCACGGTCTCCCACAACATCCTCATGCGTAAGTTCAGGCTGTGTGGATTAGATGAGCGGACAGTGAGGTGGGCTGAGAAGTGGCTGATGGCAGAGCTCAGAGGGCTGTGACCAGCGGTGCAGAGCCCAGCTGGAGGGCTGTAGCCAGGCGGCTGCTGACCCTGTTCCCCAGGGCTCAGTGCTGGGCTCAGTCCCGTTCAGCTTATTCACCGGTGACCTGGGTGAAGGGACAGTGTCCCCTCAGCGAGGTTGCCCATGATACAAAATTGAGAGGAATGGCTGATACCCCAGAAGGCTGCACTGCCATTCAGCGAGACCCAGAGAGGTGGAAAGTTCAGTAAAGGCAGGTGTAAGGTCCTGCACCCGGGGAGGAACAGCCCCAGGCACCAGTGCAGGCTGGGGCTGGCCTGCTGGGAGGCAGCTCTGTGGAGAAGGAGCTGGGAGACAGCAAGTTGCCCACGGGCCAGCTGTGAGCCCTGGTGGCCAAGGCGGCCAATGGGATGCTGGGGGGCATGAGGAGAAGAGCGGCGGGCAGGTGGAGGGAGGTGACCCTCCCCCTCTGCTGTGCCCTGGGGACCCCGCAGCTGGAGCACTGTGCCCAGTGCTGGGCTCCCAGTTCGAGACAGACAGGGAACTGCTGGAGAGGGGCCAGCGGAGGGCTACAGAGGGGGTGAGGGGCTGGAGCAGCTCCTTTATGAGGAAAGGCTGAGGGAGCTGGGCCTGTTTAGCCTGGTGGAGACTGAGAGGGGATCTTACCGGTGTCTACAGATATCTTAAGGGCAAGTACCAAGAGGATGGGGCCGGGCCCTTTTCAGTGGCGCCCTGTGCCAGGACAAGCGGCAGCGGGCAGAAACTGCAACACAGGAGGTTCACCTGAGTATGAGGAAAAACTACGCTGAGGGTGGCAGAGCCCTGGCACAGGCTGCCCAGAGAGGCTGTGGAGTGTCCTTCTCTGGAGACACTCAAAACCCGCCTAGAGAGAATTCTGTGCAACCTGCTGTAGGTGAGCCTGCTTTAGCAGGGGGTTGGACTAGATGATCTCCACAGGTTCTTTCCAGCTCTGACCATTCTATGATTCCATGACAGATTTATTCAAAACCATATTTCTGCTTTTTAGCGTATATTCATTTGCTAGAGGTTTAAAGGACATAGAGCCCTTGACAGTAGACAGACCAGACCAGTGAGGGTGAGGTTTTAAAAATGGCAGTAGTAGTGTGTACTTAAATAGTTTTTTAGATATATTTGTTTTTGAATAAGTACTAAAATGTTTTGCACAGAAGATGCAATAATTGAAATTACTGTTGGAACATTTTTGTGTTCAGTAAGAAGATCCCGTTTGTCTAACACTTGTATGCTTTAAGTTATTAGTTAAAATTCATTCCTTTCTTGAAGTAAGTACGTAGCAGTCCACTTTTTTATATCTAATTCACTGCCTAGTGAGGTATACGTGCCTCCTTCTGTTTGATATTTATGGGCTTTGGATCAGGACTTCCTTTTTCTAATTATGATGAGTATAAAGACTTGAACCCTTCTAATTTGTGTATTCATATGCATGCATGTGCACACTTCATCTGTGTTAGTGCCTGTCTTACTGCTTTCTAATGTAAATCTGCTAGATTTGTTTTATGCTATATGAGATCTTGATTTAGAAATGTAGAGGTAATGAATAGTGCTCTTGACTTGCAGAAGCATTTTTTTCAGAAGTGACTCCTTTACCACATATAAACCAGATTTTCAAGTTTTAAAATAACACACTTCTGTAAAATACCACAGTATTTGCCTTATTTTGCAGTTGTTTGTATGATGTACAAATTGGTGTAACTCCTTAGGACAGTTACTGTTAATCAGTCTCTGTCCTTTATGAATCCTTCTGATGCATCTATTAACTGCCTCTTTCACTTAAAATCTTGTTTGTGGAAAAAATGAATCAAGTGAACTTGTCTAACAGCCCTGCCCTGTGATATTATTGCCTGTTCTCAATTACCAGATTTTGTTTCCAGTTACATTCTATAATTGCAGCAGCTCTGTATTCATCAGGCCACATGAAGTTACTGTTTAGATAGTGCTTTTCAATGGCAGAGTTAACCAGAAAGCCGATATAAAGTTAGTCATTTATTTCTCGGTCTCAGTTTAGTTCTGTTACATTTGTCCAGCTGTATAACAAAGTTAAAGAAATACGCTTTTCTTCATGGTAGGGCAGTGAAGAGGCAGTAGAAGGAAGGGAAGTGGGGTTGTGAAAGAGGGGTGATAGGACTATGTGCAGCTTCCTTAACTTTTCCAAGAGCCCCTCTTGGCCATCAGTGTAATAATCACATGGAGAATGTAATAGTTTTAAAGCCTTTTGATGGTGATGAGCACAAAATCCAAGATCATTCTTTCTTTTGCCTGAGATAAAGTCGAGGTCAACCTTCATCAGTAATTATTCTTGAGAATGAGATTGAATAAAATCAATGAAGGCATCACAAATGTTTTGTATTTTATTAAAACTAGCTGAGAAGTTCAGTACAATGGAGGGTTGTGCTGCAGGCAAATGAAAGCTGCAAAAAAAGGTTTGTATATTGAGTCCTCAAGATTGAAAAATAACTTTGGGACAAAGGAACTCTTGGATTTCATGTACAGTGGTCATACATCTGGGGAGAGCAGCAGTGACATAGTGAGTTTGGGTTCCAGCATCAGTAGGTAGCCTATCACATCTCTTCATTGCTCCTTTTGACAGTGCAACACTACATCAGACTGGAATCATAGAAATCTATAGCTGAAAGTGATGTTGAGAAATCATTTAGTTCTAGCTTTAGCACTGAGTTGGGTGGGAGAATTTGTTCAGAGATTGGCTTGCTGCTTTATGTCTTAAAACATGAAGGTGCTTGCTCACTAGGATTTTATTTTAATGGCCTTAACTTAATATGATCCGTTTAACCATTGAGAAGAATATGATCTCTGTAAGGCTGATAGAGCTGTACAGGGTATGTAGCAGCTCCTAAACCATCACAGTCTGCAACCCAGTACATTAAGCCATTGTCAATTTCAGATGACTTTAATACGCTGGATTGTGAATTCTGGCAATTCAGGAGTTTCTACATTCAGCCATCCATGCAGCAGAATCTGTGAGGAATGGCATGAACTGCTTGAGCAATTCCAATTTAGTCCTGGACCTCACGTGGATTAACAGTGAGTCACTGAGTACTTCCACGGCAGGCAGAGCTAGTACTTCTGTAGTTACTGGTCCCCTGGTAAGACCATTTCAGAAGATTCGTATAAAAATTATTAATGGTGAGCATAAAGTCACAGCTGCTTTCCTCCATCTGTTAAAAGCAGTGCTTAATTCTTTTAAAGAGTGCCTCATTTACCTACATCTATTTTTCTTTCTTGACTGAACAGCATCAGCAAACCAAGAATTGGAAATGCAGATCTACCAGAATCTCAACTTGACATTGTTGTTTTCTAAGTGATCTCTTTTTGTTTATATAAATACAGAATTGAATGTGAGCAAATACAGACATAATTGCTCTCTGAACCTCAGTGCTCCTGGTCTTATGAAAATCGATGACAGAGGTACAGTCCAGTGTTCATCCCCCGGGCTAGAAATTGTATGTACTTTTTTTGGAATTCACATTTAAAGTAAAACAAGATGAAGTTTTGTAGTTAAAAAGATCAACACTAATGAGTGCTTTAGAGGCACAAAGGGAGAGTATAAGAGCTTAGCTGAAATGAATTTAATTGGCTCATGGTGACTATTGTAGCTGTCTTTATGTTGTAAATACCTGCTTCAGTCTGGTTGATCTTAAATTTAGACTATACCTACTTCTAGTCTTGTCTATCATGGAAAGCATTTCTGCCTGTTAAGGTTGTGACTGCTATTCTGGGAAACAGGGGCCTAAAATGATTGTTTGACTCAAATTTTCTGCGCTGTGTCAGGCCATTATGGTGTTTATCTGAGGCCTGATTCCAGACTGGAATGCATTTTATGGCATCTTGGTATATTTTGGCCCAACCAGTAAGCCATCTCACTGTAAAGACACGAGCTGTAATCACTCAAGGAGTGTGGAGTGAAATGCTGTTAAATAAGAGCTGTTAAATAAGAGGAAGCACCATCCCTTCATTAGAAAAAGCAGCATCTGAAAAGATGTTTTCCATTAGATCTGTACATTTTTTGTGTGTTTGTTCCAAGCACAAATACCATAATTCACTCCAAAGCCTCTGTCACCTCTGCAAGAGCTTAGACTTTTTTTTAAAATTCTCCCTTCCCCCAACCCCAGTCTTGTAAATATGTGAAAAGCAACCACTCCCTACCCCTTCTGCACCAATGAATGGTCAGTTAATGCTATTTTCAAAGGTATTCTCCAATTCTGCTGGCTCACACAAGAGTGTTTTTCCCAGGAAATCTATTTTTGACTGTATCCTGAACCATTTAGGTAATATAGGTAAAATATACATATGAACATATCTTTAAGGAAAAAATATCCCCCTTTGCTCCAGATTAATAGTAAACTTATACATATATGTGTATATATATTTGTGTATGGTTGCTGTAGTGGAGTCTTTCACCAAATGAGCAAAAGTCTTTTAATAGGTTTTTGAAATGAGCAAACACACCAAAAAAGAGGCTAATATGTAGGCTTTATTCAAAGAGGTAATTTAAGTCTGGTATTTTATATATTAGAGTCTTGTTGAAGACAACTGTAAGCACAAAAGAAGTAATTTTGTTAGGGTATTCTCTTGTGATATATTGTAGGATCTGGAAGGAAAAAAAAATTCTGGAAGTAAAAGGAAGCTCCTTTTATCAGACCCCC
The DNA here is from genome assembly GCF_017639655.2 of Falco naumanni. Lineage (NCBI taxonomy): Eukaryota > Metazoa > Chordata > Aves > Falconiformes > Falconidae > Falco > Falco naumanni. The sequence continues at coordinate 18,129,796 of NC_054054.1, read as the reverse complement.
TCTGTGCTGGAAGCAGTAGCAGTACTTCTTGTGCAAACATGACAGATGAGTATGGTTACAGACACAAAATGGGAATGAAGGTTTTGGTGTGATGAGGGTTTGTGTTGGGGGTTTTTATTTCAATATTTGGTAGTTACTTCTAATTGTGGCTTCTGCTACGCATGTTCCAGCTCCTTTACTTGCCTCTCATCACTCAAAAAACGGCAAGTGTAGTAAACTGTATTTCTGAAGCTTACCTAGTCAAGTATACTATGGTTACTGAGACCAGTTACTTGACACACTAAAACTATCTGGCTTATTGCTTATGTCTATTGTGCAGGTGTTTGCAAACTATGGTGGAGGTTGTACCTTGCTGCCCCTTGTGCCTCCTTAGGGCATTGGTGACACTGGCAGGATGCTGGTGACAATGGCAGGACATTCTCTGGGCACATAATGTACTTATGCATGCTGCTTCAGTCTGTCCCATCCAGTCTTCTCTTAGTATAAGGTAAAGCACAGGGAGAACTTTCTGTGGTGATTTCTAGCTTGTGATAGAGTTGTTAAATAGATGAAAAATAATTTAAAAAAGACACAGTGTGGGCAAGTTGGAATCATAGATATTTTTTTTCTCACTAGAAATAAATGTATTCAGGCCTTCATGCATGTATGTATGCACACAAGGTACACAGATCAAGATGAAAACCTTCGATTCCAATATGCAGGAGAAACAGGCTAATGAAGAAAGGAAAGTGGAAGAATGTGGTATAGTTAAGACAAGAATGGGTAACCTATGACACAGCCAATGACTTCATCTGTAGTTCTGTTACATACTTTGTTTATGGATCATGTTGTCTGTCAGTGTATGACTTGCTAAAGCAACTTGGACGGCCCTCAGAAAGGAAACAGTTATCCAACCTGAGTTAGAGAGTGTCTGTGTTAGGAGTTCCAGGTCACAGGGGACTGTGTAGCTTTAGCAGTGGTAAAGTCCGTGGAATATTTGGACCACTGGCAGGAAAGCTGTAGTGAGCTCCTTGGAGCTGTCTATCAATGTAATTGATACACTGAACAAAATTGGTTTGTTTTCCAAAGAACACAGGTATTCCAGCAAGATAGAATTTTACCGTATTCCTGGCTAGCTCTTATCCCAGCCTAAATCTCATGGAAGTCTAGTTCAGTGTAGTAGTTTTACCAGCGTACTTTCTTTGCTCTTTAATGTCAGAAAACAGGAGACATGCTACAGCTTGATGTGTGCACAAGAAATGTCATTTGCGTAAATTTTCAACTTGAGAACATCAGAAATCACTGCCACCTCTGCTAGTTTTGTGAGCTCGAAATGCAATAGCTCCTCTGTGCAATAGGACCTTTTAGAAGTGGCAAGGTTTTAGTTTGGGGATTTGAGGCACTCTAGTAGTGGGGACAACATACTGATAATGGGGAGATCTTTAGCAGTTCCTTGGGTTTCTAAGGGACTCTATTCTCAGAGTTGCATTGCTTTTTCATGTGAGCAATAGCTGCATGAATAGTTGTGCTCAATAACTGTGAGGAGATGTGTTGTGATTTATTATTTTTTTTAACACACCCTCCCGCCCAAGCAGGAAACTTAAATTAATTTCAAATATTTGCATGATTTCTAGGGCGATGGGCATTTTATGCCTTTGTATATCAGCTACTGCAAACAAAAGAGCAGATCTACACTGCTGTTACTATCGCCTCTCTCTGCTGACTAGCTCCCCGATGCTGCAGATGCCCGAGCTGCCGCTGCTGGTAAGTGCTACAGAAGACTATTCAGCTTCCCTTTGCAGTCTGCTCTGTCCCCTGATTCACCAGGGCGTACCGTAGCTGTGGCTGCAGATTAGACTTTTCTCTCCCTCCCCCTGCGAGACCTCTGTGTGCTTTGACGTCATGTGTGCTCCTTTCAGTTGCCATAGCAGCCCCATTCCCCAAGCTCTCTGCCTGTCTCCTCTGGTAGGTTCCACAATGGTACAGCCAGCATCACGCTGCACAATGGTTTCCAGGCAGTGAAAGAGCGTGATTCAGCAAGCCACTCTTTCCCCCCCCTTTTTATTTCATTATTATCAGACATTTTGCCTCCCCTTTTCTGTTCTGCTCTACCCTGTCCCCCAGGCTTTTATTTAGTTCTTTAAAGGAAAACAGTGATTTACCTTTAATCCAACTACCCATCTTTTTGTTTTTTATTATTATTATAAATAGCCCATCTTTTCCTCGGCACTGTTTGGAATGTGATTTAAAAATACCACCTAAAGTCGCAGTTTGGGGGAAAGGTTTCTGGACAAGGAGAATAGCTCGCAAGCACGGAATGGTAGGTGGTTGATGCTAATATTCTATGACTAACTGCTTTTGCAGGGTGGGGTGATGAATATTGATTGCTGTTTAAAAAAAATGGGGGAGAGGGAGAGAGAGACAGGCTAATGAAGTAAACTGCTAACCGAAGCAAGAAGGCTGCAGCTGTATATTTTGTGGCCAGAGAACCATCATTTTCCTGTGTTCAGGTGCGTATGAGCTTTTCTCTTTGGGTGATTTAGGTGACTGGTGGTTGTGAGAGCAGTGCAGAGGCACATCATGGACAGGAGTGTGATAGTGCTTTACCAGCTGGCTCATGTAAACAGTAGTGTTTTACTCAGCCTCATCACCTCTAACGCTGCTTGGGGGCTTATGGGGGAAGGAGGTGTCTTGCCTTGCAATTCAGTAGGAATGAGTGCATTGTGTGAGTTATATAGTCCATAAAGAGCCGTATAAAATTTGAATTCACAAACAATTTTTTTTAAAAAAACAGGATAATGATAAGCAATTAGAAGATCTAGAGAACAGAAGTCTTGGCCTTTTGCAAAGTGGTTGAATGCAAGAAAAAAAAAAAGAAAAAGTGTGTGTGTGTGGAGAAGTGTTTGACAAACCTTGTTGGATATGGGGGTTGTTTTTAAGAAAGTGGTCTTTTAAGGTAATCATCACTCTTCTTCATTACTCTCAGATGCAAGTGAACAGTGCAGCCCATTGAGTCTTACAGAACCACTGAGAGCTTTTAGAAGTGTTTACAGTGTGCTACAGGCCAGTTATTTTGCAAAGAGAATTAACAATCTGTAGATACTGCAGTGAAATGAATGTTGCTTTGCAGGGAAATCCTCTGGCAAAAAGCTATTGCTACAGGAAGAGATGTTGTTTTTGTTTTTTACTGCAGAGAGGCCTTATTAGAAATCACACAAATTTGACTTGGATAATTAAGTGTTACAGCATTGTTTAATAAGCAGGCGGTGCTTCCGGTGAGCCACGATGGGCATGTTTCGCACCATTTGTGTACTGAGTGATTGTAAGCTTGTTTACGTGGGCTCTTTTTGCTGCATAGCTTCATGATACCCTCAATGCAGCCTTCCCCTTCTCTCATATGTTCACTGTGAGTTTTGCTAGAGATTTGTTTGAAGACAAACCAACACTATATGAAAATACAGATTTTGAAAAAAATGATGGCATAGAGTAGAATTTTTTTTTTTTAGGAGGAAAATGCAAATAAGCGTACTGTAAATGATCAGAAGTCTGAAATCAGCTTGCTGGAGGACACAGAGCTTGTCATGCAAGGGCAGCTTCAGAAAAAGAGAAAGGTTAGGACAGAACAGGATGGTGTTGGTACTGTACAGGGCTGTTTGTCTTTGCCCACATGTAAGCTATCTTTTGTTCCTGTGCTTTGAGGAAAGTGGAGTGCACAAAACCTCTGGTATTTTAACCCTCTTTCAGAACATTGCTCTGTAGTCACTAGCCAGGAACACTCTACAGTAGTATTTTCTTCCATGGTGCTTCTGCTGTGTGCTTACTCTTCCTGCTAGGAAAGGTGGCGTAGAAGTAACTTTTCAATTGGCGCAACTTACTGACTTTCTCTTACTGGACACAGATGTGAATGACAAGGGTGATTTGACCTTAGCCATTAAACAATATTCTTTCTTCGTGGCTCTCAGTAAACTGCACTCTTGTGCATTGCTCTCTCCTGCTGTTTCAGAGTACACATAATTTGTTGGGGTCCTGCTGTAATTATGATTTTGTTGAGGTGTCTTGGGATTATAGGGATGTCCCTAAATAGGATAAGGGCAAAAATCACTTAACATGAAAAATAAGTTGCCTTCAGCTGCCTGCTCAGTATTAGAAAATGTCCCTCTCATCATTAGAAATATGTGTGCACACTGAAAGGGCTTTTTATGAGCAGGCCTTAGGGGTGAGTGGGTTTTTTGTAGGTTCCCCCCTGCCCCGCTGTCAGTGGTTGGCAGGTTTGCAGCCATTATTTAGAGATTTAATAGTACTGGATCAATAATTATAAGACAAAATACCTTCCAGTGGTGTTACAGTACTTTGCTTGTGAAAGCAAAGGGAGAGCTATGAAATTTCCCTGATGTGGTATTGGAGAATGTCAGAAGCTCACTTGTAGTTTGCAGTCTGTTGCAAAACTCATGCAATTTAAGGGAGAGCTAGAGCAGGCCCAAAGAAGGAGGGGTTTTAGTATTGCTTTTGCAGACGACACCATAGTTTTATTAAATTTTGGAAGGCAGAAAAGCTGTCTTTAGAGGAACGTCCCTAGCTTTAAAATTGATTACCTCTTAAAGTGTTGTTCAGTAGAAGCTACCCAGTTCTTTGGACGATTCTTAAATAACAGAAAGTATTGCCAGCTTGTTGATAAATTTTCAAAACAAAGTCATTTATTTATTTTTTTGAATGGCAGGCATTCTATACCTCACATTTCACTGGTTACATTTTGAGCTTCTAGCAGTACTAGAGTTGATGACCTAAAAGCCTAGTGATTGCTGTATTACCACAGCTGCTGTGCTGTTATGTCATCAGGCAAAAAGGAGAGAGACTTCATTGATCCGTAGTACTGAATATGCGTATAACCTTTCCAATTCCAACGTTTCCAATGCTCATATTCTGCTACCCTTTTCTATGATTCTTGCATGCTTATGATTTTGAAGGCCATGTGCAAGAAAAATTAACCCTCATAAAAGGGCACTAGTTAAAGTAGAGAATGCTGCATTTGCTGTGAGTTCTTTCTTTCTTGCAGCACCCTCTGTGGAGACAAACATACGAAAAACAGTCTTTCACAGAAAAAATCTCTTGTACTTAAGTAACTATCTAAAACGGATGGGTCTGAAACTGGAAGTGTGAAATATTAGGTGTTTGGGCTGTTTCCTTTCTCTTGGGCTGTGATAGTGAGATTAAATTATAAATCAAAAGCATTACAGGGGATGGGATGGAATTTAGTGGTCCCCTGTCCACCATTTGCAAAAGGTACACAACTTTACTTGAGTTGCTGTACTGTGTTTTAGCCTGATAGCTGTAGACTTGTTAGCAAGCTTTAGAATCAGTCTTGCCTAGTTGTTAGAAGCAAAGGATAAGAAATTAAAATCCTGATACTTTACAGTCTTGTTTGTTATGTAGTGAGATTTTTAGTAAGAGATTTGGCACATGAACTCACTAGTGGCAGCAGAATGTTCTCAGCTTCATCTCTACAGAAGGGGTGTGGAGTCATTAGCTTCTGTGTATCTTCAGATATCCCTGACCATGCCTGGAGCATAGGACAGAGTCAGAGCCCTTGTTACAGCAAGAAAAAGAAAAAGCAGTTGTTGTATTTTTAGGCTTCCATGTTTTTCTCCTATCCAAGGCAAAGAGGAGGATGATGATGAGTGCAGACCCTTGCTCTCATCACAGTAGTGACATGAGAAATTTTGGATGTTTTAGTCTCCCAGGACTGCTGTCAGCTTTTTACGTTGCAATAACCAGTAAAAGTTGGAGGACCAGAAGAGCCTTCCAGCCAAGTCAATAGCTGCTTCACCAGGATTCTACACTAAGAGGTCAGGAAATTAGGAACCACAGTTTGAAGTGGAATTTCAGGGAGCTTGAGTATGTGCAACTCTTGTACCAGTTCAGTGAAGTGTAGTGGGCCCTCTCTGATTAAGCCGTTGTTTTCTCATAAGGATTTTTAATCTTCTATTCTTAGTAGAAAGCTTTAGTTCTTCTGAGGTATTTGTGAACATGTTGTTAAACAGTGGTAAGAAAATGTTGCCCAAACCTTCCTGTTGGTCACCTGATTTTGTTCAGTGATTAGACCAGAGTGGTGCATGCTTGATTGTTCCTCCTGTCATTCACTGTCTTAATGCTGCAGCATTTGCTTTTTGCCACATTTCTGCAGGTTGTCTGTAAGTTTCTCACCTGCAAGCACTTTCTCTGTTGACCATATTTTGTTATGTGTTTTATTGTTTGATTTTAAGAGGATGCTAATTTGATAAACAGTAATAGTAATTCACAGGCCTTTTCTTATGCCTGTATGTATCCATATTGCACAGTTTTAAAGCTGTTCATAATGTCACCAGTCAAATTTAATTTTAATCCCCAAGCATTGGTAACAGATAACTACAAATCATAACTTGTTATAGTGAAAGTTTCTGCTTTTCCTTATTCTAAAGAGAAATTTGAAGATCCAACCTGAGAAAGATAGGATAGAAACAAAAATAATTATTTAAGAACAGTTTATGATTTTTAGTGCCATCAGTTGAAATTTGAACAGTCTTGAATATGAGCTCTTGAGCACTAGTGTTTGCCTACCTTAATTTTTATCTTTTTTCTTTTTTTTTCCTTCTTTATTTCTTTGGGAAAATAACCATGACACCTCTCTCCCATTTAAACAACTCTTCATTATGCATTATTACCTATCTCTAGCCTTTTTTCTTTGCATGGAAGAAGGGGAAATTTATGGTATGCATTCTGTCTGTAACTGGATGCTTTACGGTATTATCAGAGGAAAATCTTAAGTCTTTGTTACATGATGTGCAAATATTGACATTCCAGGTTAGCTTAGTTTTCTGAGCTTTTTCTGTGTCTATCAGACTTGAAAAATAAACCCTAAATATTTCTTTCTCTTTTTTTGTGTGTGCTTAGGGCTAGTGTTAGAAACTTGTACCAGCAGCAGGCCAGCCAAATATCAGCTATGGCAACCCATGCATGAAGTTGATGCCTTTGAACCATTCCCTATAGATGAGACATAGCACATGCTGTGGTGAGTCAACAATGCATTATTTATTAAATCTTACTCCTTAGCAAACAAAGTAGTGCTTAATGCCAAAGTGCATGCTAATTTTTATTTGGGGGGACAGGGGGACGGGGACAGACAACCAACATTAAAACTTCCAGTAATTTTTAATACACATGAGCATAATGCTGTCTTCTTTCAAAAACCTTTTTCAAGTGTATCATTTCTGCATTGAACATGTAGTTATCGCATAGAGTGCATTAGGAGTATGGTTTTGCTGTAAGTGTGAAGACAGCAAAGTAATTAAAAAAAAATAAATCCTGTATCTGCAGTGTTCCGGGTTTGATATAGCCACTATTTTACACCAAGTTTTGTAATTAAGGTTTTGCATCACTTTGATTTGGGGTGGGTGAGAGGAAGGGTTTTCTAATTTCTCTTTGAGATGACTGAAGACTAAGGAATACTGACAGAATTTTTTTGCATATATTCTTTATCCTTGGACAGGAAAATAAATTGTGAGAGTAATGATGGAAAGCAAATAGCCTTTTTAAAAGTACTCTGTGGCTTTAAATATCTGGGAGTCTGCCCTTAATTTCAATGCATATTTCATGCATAATAAGTAATTTTGATCCTGATAATTCCTGTAAGATGGCTTTGATATACCTTTGGGAGATGAGGAGTTGTTCTTAGGTGTCTCATGTAATCACAAAGGGATTATTGTGCAACCTTGTAACACTTGAAGGTAACCAATTTTCTGTTCAAAACAAGCTTATCTTCATTTCCCCCCGCCCCTATTGCTAGCTAGATGTTTGTCAGCTGCACTCACCATAACCAGCATAAACTGAAAGCCAGCAGCTTTAAAAGGAAGCCACAGATCCAAACTGATCTGTAGACTTCAAGCAGATCTTGTGTGATTTGGCCTTTAACAATAGCCAGCATCAAATGTTATTCCTGGTCTTATTACACAAATAAAGCGTAGGTCCAAGTCACTAAAAAAATTCTGCTGTCTTGTTAGGGGTTAGAACTTGTTGTAAACTGCAGTTCAGTCAGAGGTGGAAACACATAGTACGTACTGACTGGTGGGTAGTAGTGGTACGTGGCTAATACATTAGTAATGAAATGAGTGCTCTGATGGCATGTCATTTTCATCATTGATAGAGCTGCTGAAAAAAAAATGTAACAGGTGTCAGTTAAATCAAATTGACTCTGCTCTGGAGTGAAGTAAGAGAGAAAGTAGCAGAGCCTACTAGTCTATTGAAAGAATCTGTTCTGTTGAAGCCGAAGGGGTTTCCCTGTGGGAGAAACCATACATTGGACTTGTATAGTGATTTGTGCCATGAGGAGTCCCAGTCTGGGTGCTCATGTCCTTGACTTGTAGACATCCAATGGAAGCAAAACATTTATGTAGAACTTACAACCACCCTATATTACTACTATTTTTAACTTATGGTTTTTAAGGCCTATTGCATTTGTCCTAAGGCAATTCTTCTTAGCAGGCTAGCCTTCTTCTTGGTTTAATATGTGGGCTATAAAAACTGTGACACTTAACCTTTCTTATATGAATCAGTTTGGGTGAATTTTGAATCCATGATGAAGCTCAAAACCATACAACCATTTATTTATTTATTTTTAAATTTCTGTGTTTAGGACCATATAGATAACCTGCTGTTTGGAGATAATGAGAGTTTTAAATAAACTGGCCACAGCAAAGTATATATGATTTATAGTAATTGGTAGGGTTGTGCAAATAAGGGATTTTGTTTAACATGTCCATAATGAACAGTAGCTACAGTGGTATTGTGCACATGTTAATACAATTAGCCCATACTCATGGCAGTTCAGTTCCTCTCTCCATTAACATTTTAAAAATTGCTGCATATGTAGAAACATCTTTTTGAAGAAGCTGGGTGATGATAATTCCCACTCTCAGCAATTTTACATTTAGTAGTATATGCAATGCTGTCTACAAGCAGTGTGACTTGATCATTTCTTCTTCAGGTCACCAGGAAGTCTTTGTCTTAATGTTGTAACTATTGATATTGCTGTGTGGTATCTGAAGCATTTACCAATGGCTCTATTCAGTGTACTTTCTCTCTGAGTTCAGTGCACATCTAAGCTATGTCATCCAGCTTTGTTCTTCCCAATTTAGATTCTGTGATAGGTAATCAGTACAAATAAACTGCGGGTTTTCAGAAATGGCATATGATACGAATCAGAAGAACTCAGAGATGTCATTGGTAGGGAGCTGCTTGAGAAGTTTTCCTCCCAGCTGACATAATTTTAATAGACAAAAATAGTTAAACGTTTTAAACAGAAACTAGAGAGTTCAAGGTCTTGTTCTGAAGCTAAAGCTCCACAGAATATGTCTGTAGGTGTCTTCAGCATATAATACAATCCTTTAGCATGTATTTTAAGTATTTTATGTGTATGAATTAGGGATACAATCCTGTACACATGCATGAAGCAAATACAATTGGAAATCTGGGGCCTTGATGTGCAAATGCTTACGCTTTCTGTGGAGGTTCTCTCCAGTTAATATTGATCATTAAGGCATACAAATCACTTTGAATGCACAACTGTATTTTGCATCCAACCATTTCTTTTACGAAAATGCAAGCTTTATAACTGTGGAACTTGTATGTGAAATCAGAAACCAGGTCTAAAAGCATCTAGCACTAGCATCTAACCATCACAGTTAAATTAACTGTCAAGCAGCTTTTAAAAATGGTCAGGAAAAGTATCATTTGGAGAACAAAAATACTTAGCAGTATTCGTCACAAAAAAGAGCAGGTAATGAAAAAACTTAGGCAGTTTTGTTTAACATGAAAATAAGGTTAGTGCTATGGGTGATGGGAGTTTTGTAAAGCTGAGTTATAACTTTGGTAGAAATCATGTGAGAGGCTTTAATATATCTATGCAGATGAACAAGTGGGGGATAAAGTAATTTTTTTTAAAAAAAACGTTTTTATAGAAAGCTCCTCAAATGTTTGTTTTTCACAAAGTCTTAGCTTGGTATTTTGCAACCAAAGTTGCATGTTTTTATGAAACATTGTGTTGGCTTCTCTTATGTTCTTCCCTGTGTAAATGCTAAGTGCACAGAGAAATTCTAAACTCCATCTAGCCAAGTAAATGTAAAATAGCTCTAGTGAGTTTAATATGGTTACACCAGACTTGTATCAGAGGAGCTCAGAGCACATTTTCTCTGAGAAACCTGTGTTCTGCTTCTCTGATAGAAAAAGCCTATTTATATTAAATTTTCTGCATATGATAAATGTAAAAATTTGTTATCTCTTATTGATGGTGGTGATGTAATGAGCAACATTTTTCCCATTTGAGAATTGTTGCCTTAGCATATTTTTAAAAGCTATTTGTCATGTGATCAACTTCATACAAAGGTTTTCCAGAAGTGACCTGTAATTGTCAATGCTTTAACTGTTCACCTTCCCTGCTCTTCAAGGAGGATGGATGTTTTTTTTTTCCAGAAAGTGCTGAGATATTCACTTTGAATTACCGACTTTTCAGTGGAACCACTTCATCACCTTTTATTTTAATAAACTTTACTGGAAATACCCATATAAGGGAATTTTCCTGACTCTTGTTGTTGATTCTTTTTCCTTTATTTGGTTTTGGTTTGTGGTTGGGTTTGTTGATTTGGGGTTTTTTTGTCTCCTCAGGATATTGTTTTGTAGGATTTTTTCACTCCCTTTTAAGCACAGATAGCATTTTATTTTCCCCTGTTATTTCTCATTCTGATTCATATCCCTTTTCCCTCCATCTTTGGTTTGTCTTTACTGATCCCTGCAGCCTGTAAGATTAGTATTTTAATTAAATGATACTGAAATGCAGCATTGTCACCTCTTGCAGTATTTGGGGTTTTTAATGCCCTAGGCTGTGTCACATACATATGAGAAACTATGAGCTTTTTTTTTTTTAATAATAATTAGGGTTTTCATCCTTATTCCTGGAAAAAAAACCCAAAAAACAAAACAACACCAAAATAAAGCTTAAGTATATGAATGCTTGAGGCTTCAAAAATGTATAACCCTCCCACCAAGATGATTCTGTAGTGGTATCTTAGAATTCTGGGGGCATATAACATGGTTCTTAGACTTCTGGGACTGATAGTCTTAAAAAATTATTTTTACAGTTAGTTGGAAAGTGAAGATTTGCTGTCTTTCTAAATGCTTGTAAAGACACGGACATACTTCTGTTCTGTATCTGTGTCTGTGTGCCTCCAGTTGCCTGGATTGGCCTAGGAAAAGCCAAGGTATTTGCACATTTAAAAAGTAAAAATGAAATTCTTCTAAAAAACTCAAGTGCAGATGCCTGTCTTTGGGGATCTCTAGTTGTTTTAATTTCACTTTGAAATACAAAATGAAATGCTTTTATTCTGCCATATGTCAGTCTGTGCTTATTGAAAAGGAGTGAACTTACTTTACTTCCCTGTGCCAGGTGTGACCTGTGAACATATCACACAAAACATTTGTGTGCCTGCTATGTTTTTTGAGTTGCTGATGGAAAAAATGACTCTGTGCAACCTGGCAGGCTAGTTCAGTATTTGGCAGGCTCCCCCTCAACCTTTTGGAAAATATCCAGGACTATTGCTGTGGAATATGGGAGTAGAATGTCAGACAAATATCTTCTGAACCTTTGAGCAGTTTTTCACTGTGATCCTTATGAGTTGTATTAAAATAATTCAAATAGCCTGCAGAAGAATAAGTGGAAATGCCAAATCAATAATAAAAAACACAGAGAATGGTGCCAGCAGAAGGGTGGAAAGGAGACCAAGACAGCAGTAAATTCAGCTATGTTAATGGGTATGGCATATGAACCCATATTATATAAAGTGGTGGGAAGTATTTTCTAACCACAGGGGGAAATATTTTGCCTGCTTCCTCTTCTAGACTAGTCAGTATGGTGTGTTGACTCTGTGCCTATTTCTGTGTCTACTGTTCTTAGCAAAAGAGCTTTTTCTTATTGCAATCTGTCAACAGGAGCAGAAACTTGAACATACTGTGTAATACCATCAGCTTTTCCTCTGCTCACCTTCCCTCAGCTGTTGTGTGTATCAGGAAGAATGGGTAGCATTGACTGCAAGTGAAGAGCATAGCTCTTGTAGAGAGAAGCATCTGCAGTACTGTGCAGCATCAGCTAGCACATTCATGCTCACTGCACTAAGGCTTAGGTCAAGCTGCCTGAAGCCACCAGTATGCTAACCGCTGTACTTCAGGTTAGCTGCTTTAAGCTTTTGGGGCAACTATTAAAAAAAAAAAAAAAAAGAGTAAAAAGTAAAAGAGAGATGTACAGGATTATCGATGCAATGCAGCAAGTATGATGCTAATGTCATGAACCTTCTCTCAACTACTGTATGTTGGGATGGAGTGTTGCAGACTAGTGAGGGATCAAAGGCACACATGCATGATGGAGGACTATCCAGAAGGGTGAGGTTATCCAGAGGTTATTTAAACTCATCGTACATCCACAACCTCATCTACAGCACGTGAAGTATCCTTGTTGTGTTGGATGCAGACTGCTGTCCGGTAGCAGGTTGGCAAGAAGAGAGTGAACTTTGCAGACATGGTGCAGTACTCGTGCATTCTTAATATGCTCTAAATTCCTACAAAATTACTAAGAGCAATTCACTTGTGATGACTTTGAGGAGATGTAATTATTAAATAGGCATTCTTGAGCTGCTGGATTTTGAATAGCTTTGGCTTTGTTTTATAAGAATCAGAATTCTTCAGGCTTACAATTTTATCTCTTCAAAGAAAAATAAGAATCTAACAATAGCCAGTAGTCTCACAGGAAGAATCCATCTAGCAAAGGCTTCTGTCCTCAGTAGCCATTAGCTAAATATTTGGTGAAGGAAAGTGAGAACAAGATAAGCAATTATTAATGTGTCCTTTTGTATTCCAGAAGGCTGATTTTTTCTGAGACAGAAGTTGTTTCTTTGTGTTAAAAAATTTGTTTGGTAATTCAACATTTTCTGCCCAATTTGTGTTTTATGAACTCTTTTCTAGGTGCTTAATATGAAGAACAAGTTCTGGCTGCATTACAAGTGCAGCTTGTCAGGTGTAGATAGTAATCTTATCCCAGAAAAATAAAAATTTCTCGTGTGAACCCACTGTAAGACTGCAGGGGTTTTGAAGGTACTATGAAGACATTATAGCATCCTGATAAGAAGTTTTGATTCATAGCAGATATGAAATCATTGCTAAAGGTAATGTTTATACAGCAGACTCTGAAATAATTTATCATGTATGTAGCTTTGTGTTAACATGGGTACTATCCCAAGCTAGTTCATCAAGATCCGTGCAGAATATGATACAGAGACTTCCTAATCTGCTCCCTTAATGCTTTTGTTTCTGGCTGTAACTCCAGTTAGGTATTCAGCTAGTAGGGTTGCTTTCCTTGAGTAGTGCATAGGGTGGGCTGAGCCGATGTCAGTGCTCTCTGTTCTGGCCTTCCAACACTGCATGAGAGGGGAGAAGGATGGGAGGGTTTTCTTGCCTTGTAAGCTGTTAGGATTGAAACAGAGCACACAAGAGAAAGCAGGGAAGAATTAATTACCCTGTGTCTCAGAGAGTGGATGTGAAGGTTTGACTTGGTTGCACATCAGAACCAGATGACATAATGACCTATAATGGTATCCAAATGTTTCTGTCCCTGTACTCTCAAAGCAATTACTTTTCTCTGAACCTAAGTGGTTACTGTTGTTGGCAGGTTTTTACCTTTAACTTCACTAATTCATGCCTAGTCCAAATACTGTCTATATAATTTACCTCAGAAAATTCAGAGATAGTTTAAAGATTGGCTCCTATCCTTAAATAGGAACATTAAATAAATAAAAAGCGGGGGGGGGGGGGGGGGGGGGGGGGGGGGGCACGCAAAAAATAAAAATATATTTTGATGCTGATTTTCTTGAAACAAAAATAACCAAAAGATCCTCTCTGAGCTTTCCTGAAAAAGGTCTGCATGATTTAATTGTGAATCACAATGCTGCTTAAATGCCTGCATTAATTTTCTGTTTGATTTCAGTTATCAATATGTAGATAGATGTTTTTATGGCATCATGAATGCTTGATTTGCTGTTGTACTTAAAATTAATTTTATTATCTGTCAAGCTGTGTGAAGAGAATCTGGTGGATGACTTTCATGACAGAAGAATGTCAAAAAAATACCTATGTGTTTGTACAAATGGGAATGATAAAAACAGTTATTCAAGGTGGGGTATACTCTTCAATCTAACAAACCTGTAGTGCAATTCTCTGCTTTTCTTTTGGGGACTTGAAAAAAATAAAATCAAGGATATCTGCTTGGTTTTGGCATTTTTAGGTAGCTGTGGCAATTGTTAGTTGAGCTTACATGCGTAGGCTCACATCCTCTACATAATTACATTGATTGCAGTACAAATGGGGTGATTTACAGCAGTTAAGATTTGCATTCTGTAGGTTTAATTTAATGTTGTTTAAGTAGCACTAGGTTTGTTGCAGAAAATTTCTTCTCTGATTAGATGGAGACTGAGTTTCTAGACTACAGACTTTTCTTCCACTTCACCCAACCTTCATTTCTGAACTCTTATATATATCTCATCAATGTGGAAAAAAATTCTCTAGCTCTCAACATTACATGTGGCTGAAACTGTCATATATGAAGTAGTTTTGTCAAACCCAAAGTACTCAGAAACATTGAGTGAGATGTTCAGACTCAGAGGCTGTTTGATTGTACGTTGTGAGCTTGTAGGCTACCTTTGGGTCTTACTGTTAAGGTTTCCTGTGGAATCCAAAAGCGCGCAAAAACCTAAGGTGGGCTCCAGGAAACAAACCAATAGGAAAATCACAGAAAAAAATTTTGGTGCCAGCAGTGGTAGGATATATGTTACAGCAAATTTTGTTGGAAACGCAGTTATGCATGGATCAACTGCCCAGCATCCTTACCAGATAGAATGTGACCTGGGAAGTACTACTTACTTAATTTTAGAAAGTAATTGTCAAGATCCCTCCAAATAGCTATCAAGTGTTTAAATTATAATATGAAATATAGTTCTTACATATAAGGAAGCTTTCTGACACATTTTATTGTATTTGAAGGTGTGTAGTTGGAGAATTTGCCCTGGGTTGCATCTCCCACAGTCAGTTTAGATGCACACACATTTTCTCAAATCTTTTTCTACCTGAAACTTGGTATGGACTTGGCTAGTTGGCTCAAGAGTTTATTCATCTGAATGATCTGGGCTCTAGGTAGTCCATACCAATTAACCAGCGAAGCAGAGCTTGGTGGGATCATGGAAACAGTATATACAAAGTCAATCTTTATGTATCCCCTGTGCTGTGCAGTCTATTTTTATCATTCTGAGGCTATCAGGCTACTCTCTTTAGGTTTTTGTTCTTTTTGTCAATGAATGGAAGTAGAATTAAAACTTGGTTCAAATTTTGAATCATATCAGGAACATAAACTTTTTGACAACAGATTCTGGTGGTGTTAATGAAAAGAAAATAAAAGTATACATCCCTCTCCTTTCTCTTTCTCAAGTCCCTTTTGCAGTAGTGAGGAACATCTCATACTGTCCAGTGTAATGGTCAGTGATAGCTGTTATCTGAAGTATCTATGCTGCAGCTTTTGTTCAGGGTCTAGCTAGTGTACAGGACCAGATGCTTTTCTTCATGGCTTCAGAGTTTCAGTAACTGGAGAGAACTGCAAAGAAGAGAGCTATTATCAATTTAGGCGTTAGTAGCCTTGAAAATTATAGCTGAGTCATGATACCCAAGATTTCAGGGTATGTCAAATGCACTTGAATTGCTAATCCTTGTGCAAGTGTCACTGTTTGTTTTTTTTTTCCCCACTGGACGAGTACTTTTGGACTAACGATTAATTTGTGTGAGCTCTGTCTTACACAACTGGTAAGAGAATACAGAATAGATCAAAGCAGACTTTTTGAGCTGGTTCAAGCTGGAATTGTTGGGGTGTTTTTAAAGCAGCAATGTTGAATTGTGGCAGGAGAGAACAGGACCCACTGGTGAAGGCAGGTGCGCCTTTAACAAGGTGAAGGCAATAGTAGCAAGTTTTAAAATGACAAAAAATATTATACATACAATTGCTACTTAGAGACCCCAGGGTACGTAAATCAAGCAGTAGCCCATCATATATGATAATGATTTATTTATTAATAGTAAAGAAAAAAAAAATCTTAAACTGTCTGTCAGGATTTGACTGTCAGTAGTGAAGTCCAAATTGGGATGTAAGTGGTGATCACTAAAATAAGTTTGACCTCTGATTGCAGACCTGAAAGTATTGCAGAGAAACTTTCTAGTTCTCAGTGAGCTAATTTTGATCATCTGTAAGCATAAATCAGTTTAATTAGCAAGTCCACTCTGCTATAGTGAGACCGATCTGGAGTACTGCATCCAGCTCTGGAGTCCTCAGCACAGGAAAGACATGGACCTGTTGGAGCAGATCCAGAGGAGGGCCACAAAAAAGATCAGAGGGATGGAACACTTCTATCAGGAAAGACTGAGAGGGTTGGGATTGTTTAGCCTGGAGAAGGCTCTAGGGAGACTTTAATGCATCCTTTCAATAATTAAAGGAGGCTTATAAGAAAGATGGGGACAGACTTTTTAATAGGGCCTGTAGTGATAGGACTAAGGTGTAATGGTTTTAAAATAAAAGCAGGTAGATTGAAACTAGGTATAAGGAAGAATTTTTTTACATGAGGGTAGTGAAACACTGGAACACATTGCCCAGAGAGGTGGTAGGTGCCCCATCCCGGAAACATTCAAAGTCAGGCTGGGTAGGGCTTTGAGCAACCTGATGTAGTTGAAGATGTCCCTGCTCATTGCTAGGGAGTTGGACTACATGACCTTTAAAGGTCCCTCCCAACTCAAACCATTCTATGAAAAGAAAAACAGAGTACAAACCAATACTCCCGATGTAGAGCTAATGCTATTTCACAGCAGTTGTTTTCATTGAGCAACCTGACCTAGCAGTTGCATGCTTATTCCCTTCTGCAGTAATGCTTCAGACAGAGTTTGGTGTCATCAGTCCTCAAGTTTTTGTTACCTGTCCTGCTGGGTTACAAAGCCCAATTGAAGCTTCTTCTGATCTTGTGATGAGAGCTACTTCTGTTCCACCACCTACTCCGTTTCTTGCTGTTCTAGATAAATGCTACCGCTTTGCCGACTTTGTCTGCAATTTAAGAACTTGTATTAAAATACACGTCATTTTCACAAACACAGTTCTCTTGCATGCAGGGATCTTCTGAAGGGATTCTGCTACATCATCATTTACAAGGACTTTGTCTCATGCCCTTCATCTTTTTTTCCACGATAATCTTTTTTGCATGATAAAGGTGAAAGTTAATATCTTACATAATGGTGAAGTACAAATGCTAGGCATAATTGTCTTAGTCTTCCATACCTTATTATAGCTATAAACTTTTTTGTGCTTACTTACATACTTCTTTCAAACAGAAATGTCTTCCAAATTTACTTTGGAGATAGGAAGAAAAAAACCAGAACCCCATAACAGAGAACATGTGGCCTTTCCACTAGTTCCCTAAATTATTCTCCTCTGCTTTCTGCAGATGTCAACAGAACTCTGTTTTTGAGCCCATCCAGAGTTCTTTGGGCAGGTGAAGAGGAGGAAGCTTTCCTTTTTATTTCAGCCATCAGGATGACCAATATTTTGCCTTAGAACTTGCTTCTGAAATAAAAACATGCTCCAGAATCAAATTATTCTTATTGCTGTGTCTTACCACAAAACTTGTACCTTCTCTGTTGCTGTCTTGCATCCATCACATCTGTTCCTTTTCAGTGTCTGCCCTTTCCTTTCAGAATGTGTTGCTTTTTAGTTTCATCCTTTGCCAGTTCTGTGTTAGAAATTGTCCTTGAAAAGGTTTGGTGCATATTTCCAGAAACAGATGCTCAAAGTAATACCGTGTGGAATGCTCAAAAAAGCAACAGCATAATTTTGGGTTAGGTCTAAAGGCTCATTTTGTATCTAGTGCAACTCAAAGTAACAAGTAAGTGTGATGTTAAAAGCTTTAAAGAAAGTTAAGTGACTTCTTAAACACAATAGCGTGAAAATTCACCTCTGTGATTAAAATTCGGGTTCGAGATGTATCTGTACCTTGAAAAGCTTGGTTGTAACAAGACACTTCAGTAGCTGTGCTGGAAACGAAATGGGCTTCCTTGCCTAGGATGCTACTTCATACAGTCAGTAGACCCTTAATTCATTGCATAGCATAATCTCTGGAAGATTCTCAAAATTGTCTTGCTCCTGTTCAGTCCAGAAATCAGTAACTGTTTCAGTTCACTGGGCACCATGTCTCTGACTGGTGAAGAGATAGAACAGACAAAAAAAAAAAGTGTACCTTTGTTTTGACAGATTTCTTTTGCCTGTTGTGTTTTGGGGTTTTTTTGTCTTTTTTGACATATGAGGCACTTGCTTTTGACACTTCAAATTTATGTTGTTACTTATTTTCAGTCCTTATGTTCTAATGCAAAGCTTCAGCTGGAACTTGAGAAATATCTGAGACAGTGCTTTGAATGCCTTCTGTTTGTCTGTGAAAGGGAATGTCTCTGTCCGCCAGGAATTTTGTGTTGTAGCACCAAGCTGTAGTTTGGAAAGACTGTGTATCAATGCTCCCAAGGACAGGAATATGTAAAGATAACTAGCAGGCTAGGCAGCTAGATGGAGGCAGAATGGGGATAGACATAGCAAGATAAGGGCAGAATGAGTTTTAAGGAAAATAAGACTTTTATTTCACTGTGACGTTATGTTGGATTTATAATCTGTTACATCATTGCACTTAATGGCACATGAAGAGCTTTGTAATGTTCATTACACCTAAACCCATGGAGAGATTTTTCATGTTGATTACACCTCAACCTGATATTGTTTACATGAGTTTTAATGAATATATAACCAGCCATAAATCTCAATATTTTGATTTATATTCATGGTAAAAAATATTAGTGTATCTCCTGGTAGATTTCATGGTTGTACATTAATAAAACCTTCTGGTCTTTATTACCATGTATGAAAATAAAAAATGGTGTCAAGAGGGATCGAAGCCATTATTCCATCTTCAGTACCGAGTAATACTGCAGACAGATAATGTGAAGTTCATGTCTAGAATCACTTTGTTCCTATAGTAAAAAGAAATATTTGGGCTTAAAGCTTCTGTTAGGCTAGTAAGTCATCGGAATGATAAGATTTTCATTATAGTTTTGGTATTATGAGTTCGTGTTAAATATTGCTCTTTAGTAAGGGATGCAAGCATTTTCTTTCACTTAGGCTGAGGCCCAAAATATATCTGCTTACTTATCAAAAAGAACAGATGCTGCCATTAAATTGATCAAATTTACCATCAGGAAATGGTGTTGCTTTGGTATGAAAGTTCTTTTTTGGCACTTAGTCCTTATACTCAGTTACTTTTTTACATCTTATAAGTCAGCCTTTTAATGATGGTTTCCCCATAACACATATAATGGGGAGTTTAAAAAAAAAAAAAGCTATGCAGAGATTTATTTTAATTTCTTTTTGTGACATATAAAACGCAGTAAATTTGTGGAACACAAAGTGATTTCCTCAGGACACAGAACTTGGCCTCTGTGCTTGTGATATTTTGCACTATTTTCCATGCTATAGAATTTTATAGCTTAATTCTCTAGCGCAGTGCATCATCAGTGTTGCTTATTTGCATTGACTTGTCAGTCTTGGTTTTTTAAATAAATAGCATATGTAGTAAATCATAGCTGGCTGTGAGACTTAAAATTAAGTCAGTGAATGAATTGATTTGTCCTTGCATATGATAGTTTGTTTGTTTGCAAAGTACCATGTTTGGTATTGAAATGTAATGTTATCCCAAGAGTAAAAACAAGCAGAAGAGAAAGGGAAGAACGTGCAGAGCAAAGCCAAATGGCAGCAACTTTGACACGATTGTTCTTGGAGTCCAGGGCATGATAGCTTTGATGTTGTATGTGACATGCTGGCTTTTTTTTTTTTTTTTTTTTTTTTTTTCAAGAGACTTTCACATAGTCAGTCACTATTTGTTAAACATTCGATAAGTCTAGCTGACAAGCGTGCTATGCTTGCAGAACCAGCAGTCTAGAAACATGGAGGACAATGTAAAGGGTGTTTGTGTAAGAGGGCAGAAAAAGCCTCCTGCTAATGTGATATTAAGCCTTTGTCATTGAAATTGTTTGGTAGGACAAGCCAGTGCTATGGGGAAGTCTGCCAAGGGAACAAGTAAAATTAGTTACCAGAATTTGAAATGCCCATTCAAATTATGACTTTGATAGGTTAATAAAGTTTGGAGTAGGAAACTGTAAGTGTCTGACACTGTTGGTAGTTGGAAACCAGCAAAGCCTTTGCCTTCAACCAGGTTGTCTGGAAGGTGGTGAAAGCGCTTAAAGGAAATTTCAGGAAGGAAGAGCAAGCAACCCAGTGGATAACCTTGTGGCTCTCTGAATTAGTTGCTTTTGGAATGCCGCCAGAGGAAGGAGACAAGGTACAGCTGCAGAAAGAACTAGGCACTTTCTGGTTCTTAACTGCAAGTTTTCCTGGTTACTTCTGCAGCAGCGCTCTGCTATAACTCAGACATTATATGTATATTCTAGTCTGTCAGAGATTTGTTAGTACTAATGCTTTACTGTTGCAACTTACCTTATTTTCCCTTTGTGTAGAAGGTATCGGGGCTGTTCTGTCAAATCATTTTGGTGGATTTACTCTTATCTTTCCATTTACCCTCTCCCATCTTGTGGTTGAGGAGGGGTGTTAAGGGTGACATGTGAGATGATGCTCCAAGAACACTGCAGAGGGGACAGTGGTGACAATCTGCTGTGTGTTGTCTTCTTCCAGGGAAGTTCCAACCACACCTGAATGCTGTTGCATCTCATGACCAAGACTGACAAATGTCTTGATTTTACTGACAGTTTCCTTACTGCTGTTCTAAATCTAGAGAGCTGTGTTTCCTTTTAAGCCTTGATTTTTAAGCTTACAAAATTTCATTTAGATGAAATATTCCTGTTGGCATTCAGTGAAGAATGAATATCTCCTTCAGTTTGCTCAAATCCTATTTGCTTATACAGGCAATTGATTTGGGTTAATGTTGGACAACCACCTTTCATGCATCTCTTCATATCAAGATGGGTCTTTTGCTGGACATCAATTTTGGTTTTTTGTTGCTTCACACACTGCCTCACCACACTCCTCCCCAGCATGAAGTGTTTATTTTCTTTTCCTGTGACTGTTCCTGAAAACCACCATTGCCATCACAAAGAGATTCCAATTCTGGGTACGGAGTAGCATGAACATAGAACTGTAGAGGAGCCTTTTTAAAGACACATTGTTTTAGTGTCAAATACTTACTCTCTTTTTAAAAGGTTTGTGAGCAGTACCTAATTTAAACAGATTTTATGGTGGTTTTACCTCTTCTGATGAGTCTCTGAGGTACAAGTATGTGGGTGGATGGGGGGTAGAGGGGAATGGGCTGAGATAGTTAACTTTTCTTTCTGTTTATTGTCTGAAAATGAGCCTGGAGTTCTGTCTTTATTTGCATACATTGTACAAGTGACTGCTTAAGCTCATAGAACATATTTAAAGAAGATTTGGGAGTAAGGATTTTGAAGTAATACTTGTTTTGGAAAAATACACTAGGTAAAAGCAAGTTAATTTTGCCCAATTCTTTCCTTAACAAAAACTGTACTATCTTCAGTATCATATACTTTTTTAAGTCCTAAGTTGTCTTCTAAGCAAACCACTTAAAGGATTTTATATTGTTGTTTGATTAAAGGACGAGCTGTGACGTCTAGTGTTTTTGTATAACATTATAAGAGAATCTTACTACAACTTTTAAGTTGTCTTGGTAACTTGGGAAGTTGATCTTGGTAAAATAGCCTGTTTTCCAGGTTAGGAGTTGTGCCAGTGGCAATTGCATGCGTAGCTTAAATTAGTATGTAGCAAACAGAATAGTTTTGTATGAGGGCTATTTTTTGTAATCAAAATTCCAGTGGTGGCATGTCAACAAGTAACGTAATGGGTACTGATTGATTAGACACTAAATTTAAATTGCATGTTGCCTCTTCTTAGCTTCAATGTGGAAAAGAAATGTAGGGTTTAGAAAAGTGGGGATTAGTGATAGCAAAATGCATATCAAATAATCTTGTACTGTTTGAAGAGTAAGTGACCAATTGCTGGCTTGTGATTCAGAGTTCATTTTTCTAATATGTTTATGTTAACAGTTTTATAATTAAGCTTCACTTAAACTTACAATAATTTCCTTTTTCATTCAAGCATAACAAAACATTTTAAAAGCATTAATAAGCCTCATGTCAACTTTGAAAAATAAGTGTTATTGCCTTTATTTTACAGTTGGGTAAGCATAATTGAGGGTAAGTGATCTGCTCTGATGTGACAAATATTGCACAGGGCAGCTCCTGGACACTTCTTCAGCTGTGTGGACCACAGTGTTAAAGTGCAGATCGCTGGCTAGATCCTTAAATATTAAGGTTTAATAGCAGAAAAAAAAAAAGAAAAAAAAAAGGGAGCTCAATAATGCTTAATGTAGATGAAAAAGCTTTGTGTAAATAACATGCATTGTGGCAGAAAGTGTGTATCTGAGATTTGCAGGGAGAAAGACAAGGACTTGGTTGGTTGGTCTACCTTTTTTCTGAGGTCTTCTGCTCAGATTTTTCCATAAAAATAGTAGTTTCTCTTCTGAACGGGCTTTTGTGCCTTTCTGGCACATAAATGTAGATCCTTGAACTTCAGCTGTGTGAAGGCCCAAGACAGGCCTGCAGAACTGCAGTGCATCACCCTTTGGGAGGATAGAAGTCTCTCTGTGTGCTCAGCAGCTGTGGAGATTAAGACAACCATAAAAAGAATCCATGAACTTTTGCTGAGTAAAGCATCATGATCAATCTATTATTTCACAGCTCACCTGTTCAGGCAGGAAGATCCTGAATCTTGGCTGGGATATAGCACTTTGATCCAGCCCTTGACAAAATGCCCAGCCCAAGCTGGATCTGAAGGACTTTGTGTTCTCTCAGCTCAAAGTATTTCCAGTTTCTTCTGCGCAAAGACTTTGTACACAACCTATCCATGATGTTTTTCTGTGCTCCAGGCATATGCCACTGAGAGGGGTGTAAGCAGGAAAACAAAGCAAGCTAACAGCAGTTGCATGTTTTTGTAGGGAAAACTTGCCTTTCTATTGGGAAGTAGGTAGGTGGACCTCATCAAGATGCATTTAATGAATAAAAAAACCCCAGTAGAGTAAAATTGCTGGACTAAATAAAAGCTGACCTTGCATTTTTGAGGACTTTTTTTGGGCTTAAATTGACAGGAAGCATCTATAACCAGCCATTTCCAGAAATATATCCTAACCTGCACCACAGCGGGAAACACAGGATAAATAATTAGATGCCTCAGTAAAAGGTATACCGCAGGAAGCAAAGAATAGAAAAACATTCCTTCCTTCAGAAGAAAAAAATAATGAAAAAAACCTGGAAGCAAAAGATCATAAATAGTGATGAAGCCACCTGGAAATTAAAAGCCTACCTCTTGGGGAGAGGGAGAGTTTTGGTGTGGCCAGAGACTGCTGATGTCTTCTGCCTTAAACTCTGCTCTGATGTTGCTTACTGATGTTTTTGACAAATGTTATCACAGTATTTATGTAGTGTGTACAGAATTCACAAATACAGAAATCGGTACCATTCACATTGATCAACAGCTTACATCCCTATGGCTGAAAAGGCTTTTCCTCATATAACAACGTCTGCGTAGTTGTATAGTATATAAAAATCTGTCTATATGCATTGTAAATTCAACACTAGCAATTTATAGGCAAAACATTTTGACTGAGAAATCTGTAGTTTCCTGAGAGGTAATTTAGATGTGAGTACATAAGGTATTTTTGACAACTATTTAGCCTTCATGCACATTAGTACTTCAAGTACTTACCATATCTAAGCAGTATTTGCCCCTAAATTAATTAAATAGAACTTGCATTCAAGCATATAATATTTGACTCACAGGTTAAAGGGGCAGTGAGACAGTGTATGGTACCTGACTACAGTGAAAGGAGAAAGAAAATAAAATAGTGCTCTCAGTTCATTTTTAGGAGTGGACAACTACAATAAGGAAGATTTTTTTTTCTAATACGAAAGAATATAATATTTTTTGCTGCATTGTCAGTGTTAGTAGTAGACTAGATATAACTCTAGTCTGTCTCTACGAGGACTGATAAGACAACGTCAAAGTGAGCGAAGCAAGATAAAAAATGTAATCAGGGTACCACAGAGGGAAAGGAAGAAATTCAAAATTTCCGATACTCATCTGCTTTATTAGAATACAGTTAACTTTTTAACTTTGATTTGAGAAACATTGGTATCCTCAACTATTGAATTCTTGTTATGGAAAAAAGTATTCAGCTGCATTCTCTCCTTTCTGGCTGCTTTATTGTTACTGTCAACAGCATTTCTGGATCCAGTACTACCCACAGGACTGAAAAAGAGAGCTCTATTTACTAGGATAATGTATGCGTACTTAATTTTAAGCAACTTGAATCATCCTGACAAGTCTAACTTTAAGTAATCAGACTATTCAGGTACTTAAAACTAAGCACAGCATTAAGAACATTATTAAATTAGGTTTGCATGCAGAAAAAGGTAATTGCCACACAGGGGGAAAAAAAAGAAGTTTCCACAGGCAGAAATCACAGTTTGCCCTTCAGTGTATATCTTTGACAACCTTCCATATGCACTGTTGTATTTACATCATGCATTTCTTCAACCCTAGCAATACCAGCATTTTTTTTGGCTAAAGCTGCTGAACTTTATAACTGTCATTGCTTCCCAATATTTACAGACGAAGAGTGAGATAAAAGGCGTAAGCCTGAAACGGAGATCTCGTTATTGGATACCAGACAGCTATAATTCCATCTGTGTAGATCTACAGCCAGGATCTGGGTCATGTGAAATACTCTGTCCTACCCCCATCCCCCAAGCCCTGTAATGACTATTCATGGTTAATTTTAAAGATAGTACTGCAATTTACTACTAAGTGATTGTATTTTCATTTTTAGAATCCGTCCCACTGAACAGCATTTCAAGCAGCCATTATTATAATAGTCCTGACAACTTTCTGATTAATCCTCATCCATGTGTGTCAGGTATTATTAACACTTAACTGGTAGAGCTCAATCTTTACAACCTCTGAGTCTGTTTCTTCATGCAGTGCCTGAGTGAAGCTGTCATATGTGTCGTACTGTCAAGCTGGAATGCATAACACATTTCTACTTGTTAATTTGTTTACTGACACTTCTTAATGTAAGGTGGATCTCTAAAGACGGTGGTGGCAGTTCTAATTGCTGGTGCAAATGTTGGTTGTTTTTTCTGCTGTTCTTTAAATAAATGTTCTATGTATATGTCACATAGTGCAGTGTTAGGTGTTTCCCATTCATGTTGCCCTGATACTCTGCTGATGTCTGAATTTGCTGCGACTGCAGTGCTGGGCACCAGTGGTCATTGTGTGTTGGCATAGGCTTGAACACAGAAGGTGACTTGGCTTTCCTGTCAGAAGTATTTGTCCTGCTATTCCTTTTGCTAAGCTGTTGTCATGTAGCAGTTGCCACAGTTGTCAAAATAGGTTTCATCTGGCATATTCTGCAACTGGATCTTCTGAAACACTCATTACAGTTTCAGATTTAGAACTGGCTTTGAATTCACTGGCTGGGTTCTCTCAGATGAGAGTAGGTGTCCAATGCATTCATCACAAACTAGATTTTACCTGGATTGACCTTAAAATTTTCTGCTTGGGCCTTTGCCATCTCTATCTTCAGTCTCTGCCTGAATTGATGCTCTTATGTCATCAGCTATTATACATATGCTGGCAACACCTTCAGGTTTTTCTGTGTTCAGTAGCGAAAGTAATTTGTCAGCTGATTGATTGCCAAAAATAAGTAGATGGAAAAACATGCATTTTTTTTTCTTTCTTCCCCCCCCTCCTTTCAAAGTACATGTTCAGATGTTATCTGATTTGTTAGTATCTTTGTGGATTACTAAGTATGTTTTTAGCAATTGGGCTGTACTGAGTATCTGGTATGGGGACTGAGGAGTGCTGTCTCGGGATAACTTTGTTAAGATATTTGAAATTGAGGTGGATCCTATTCTTGCTATGTCTAGCTTAAGTTTTTGCCAGGCTACCATCCTGTAGTGTGGGCTTGTTTGCTTCAGCTGTGAGTTCCTCCTCTTACTAGCTCTGTGCGTACAGCTCCCTACATTTGTCATTGCAAAGAACCTATTTCTGCATCCACATATGATGGTGGTGATTCAGCAATTGATGTATTTATTTGGTTTGTTCAAGAACTCTTACTTCATCAGCATTTCTGGATATTGTCTCATCAGCTCTTTTTTTTTTTTTTTGGTATTGTGCATCTTTGTTTATAGTAAGCTTATAATGCATGCTGGCTTAAACTTTATACATTTATCCAGTTGATATTAAAATATAAGTGTGGGTGAACTGAAGAGTGGCCTTGTTGTTGATTGTAATTTCTAATGGAGGATTTCACCAGCGACTCTTCCTTGATCTCCACATATTACAAGCACAACATCCATGTGTTTTTTAAATACCTTTGATACTTTTTTCAAATGTAGGTTAATAGATGAATTTTAGCTGCAGTACCAAACTTGAAAGGCATAGGTATGTTGTTTTCATACTGAACAAAGTACAGTTGAATTCTAGTCTTCCAGTTCACTAGCAGATTTCCTTCCCCACCTGTAGGTTAAGAAATGAGACCTGATACACAGGAGTGCTTACACAAGGAGCCTGGCTAATAGGTTGCATTGCCTAGGGGGAGCATGTCTGCAGTTTGGGTATTTTTGTGCAGAGATTTTCCACGTACAGAGGGTGTGCCTCTGTCAGTGTGAGGGTTGTGGCATCTACAAATGGCTTGCGGTCTGTTTGTCCTCTTAACTTGTAGTTGGGAAACCACTGTGCTGTGTAATCTGTGATACCTTATACACAAGAAAAGCTTGATCGCATCTAAGTTCAGTAAACAATTTGTAGGTCTTGTATGGCTAAATTTTTGGCTATTTCTTTGGGAGAACAGACATTTAATTTTCTGCATTTTTACTGCTACTTCAAATACTGAGCATATTATGGGTGGCTCTGTACAATTACAGTCTTTTCAATTTGTGTGACTTCTTGTTCTGTGTTTACTTTCACTAGTCCAGTTCTTCCTTACCTTACCTTGAAGCTGCTTTTGTGCAGCTGGCTGTGCCTTTATTTCCTGAAGCAATTTCTCTCTACTAGTGTGCTTTCCTGCATCAGGCTTCCTCTTGATTACTTTACAGATAATAGCAAAGACAAATGTTGTGAAAGAATAAATTTAAATATTTCTATATTGTATACGTCTGATAACAGTGGACATCTTAGTTCAAGCAGTAATGTATTGTGATTGTTCTAGTTGTTGCTCAACCAGGGTGGCAGTTTTCAGTCTATTCTTCCTCTACCTTTGTATTCAGCATGAAATTCAGCTGCAAATACAAAATTACAGTACATCTAGACTAGTTCATTGGTAGAAGAGATACTCATACCTACTGGTGCGCACAAATGCATGTCCGTCCTTGCAATGGGAACATCTCCCTACTCTGGCTACTTGGGATTTGCACTGCAAGCTGTATGCAATAATGTAAACAAACAATATTTAAGTATAAAGATAGAGTGTTTATTTCCTTGATTCTTAGATACTCATACTGCCTATTGGTAGCATAAGTTGCTCTGAGCAGAAGGTACCATTTAGGTCTAATTTCTCAGACAGGTCCTTTCTTTTGGCTGCTGGGACTTCCTCGCAGGCCCGTGTTTTGGTCTGTCAGTCTGCAGTAAGAAACTTTTTTTCCTACATTTGAAGCTACTCTCTAGTCACCACCATCTATTTAGTTTTCATCCTTGCTGGCTTCAATTATTGTCTTTCATTGCAAGTGGTAAAGAAAACCTTACTTTCTGGATTTACCATTTCAAGGGGTTGTCAGAAGGAATGGAGATACTAAATTTTTGACATTGCATGCACATACACAAACATGCATAAGTGTATTATCCCCGTGGTTTCTCTGTTTGTGTAGCTGGGTCATTGACAATAGAAAAGTGTGTGGAATAAGAGAGGATTGACTTGGCAGGCAAGTATCAGGACAAAGTAGATAAAACAATGTGTTTAAGCTTGTGGAGGAGTGTTGATTCTAAAACCAAGTTACAGTCACAAAGGCCAATATGAAGAAAACTGATAAAAATCCTGCAGCAGTAGACTGAATATGTCTTCATGCAGCCTGTGCATTTGTAAATTCATAACAGTAGCAGCTGTTGGACCAGCTAGTGTCTGTGGTTCTGTCCCTCTCCTGTGAGAAGATAAAAGGAAGAAAATGGGAATTGCATTACATTTCCTGTTCCTGTTTTTCAGATCTGGGAAGGGCTTCTGCTTTACTCTGGTAATTGGGTTATATACTGCAGGAGGCCAGTATATTTGCATGATTAATAGTCTGTTTTGACAAATCATGTATTTCTGAAAAGTACATGGCGCACACTGCGTTTCAATGTTGGAATAACCATGGTTTGGTTTACTCCTCTATAAATATGCTTCTCTGCTCTCATGTAGGATGTGCATAAATCACATTTCAAACATGAGATAATCATCAGCAGTCAGTAAAAAAAGATATCTCCATGGCAACAGTTGCTAAATTAAACGGTGTATCACTACCTGCTCCCTGTTTTTTCCAGAAACCTTCCTGGCTTTTGCTCAGATAACATGTTCCTTACTGATGAGTAGCAAAATTATCATGCCTGTTACAAAACAATAAATTCACCATTGCCTGTGTAAAGAGTTATTAGAGCAAAAATTAGCAATAGTTAATCACTGCTGACAGTACAGGGCATCAGCCTTTTACATCTGCAGTTCTGTAACTCTCCATAGGCCCTGTCAAACACTTAGTATGGTCTTTCCACATTCCCAGTGGAGTTGCTGTAATTGTATTTCAAAAGCTCTGGAAAAAATCTTCTGGCCTAGATGACAATCTGACTAGTCTTCCTGGCTTCCAATTGAAAGAAACGAAAAAAATGTAGAAGTGTTGGCAGTTCCTGTGGCTTTGTGGTCGGTCTGTCTTTTTCTGTCCATCCATTTTTCTACATCCAGAAAAATTACTGTTTTAAGGAATAAACTGACCCTATTCAGCAGACATGGAGGTTATTACTCTTAAATGTGGCAGGTAACCTGAGAGTGAGCATAAGGATTACAGGATGATGGACACTGGCATTCTGGGCTGATGTGAGGACTACTCATTTGATACTATACTTGATGGGAAATTGTCAGAGGGATGGAGGCAGACCACAAGCGATCTTTTGCAGGAGCAGACAGGTGGCTCACCTGTGACAGGTGGAAGGTGATTTATGTTAAGGCCATTATACAGAAACCATCTACAGTGTTGTTGCCTTGGATGCTCCTGAATCAAAGACAGCTGCCGAGGAGAGTGGTCCCAAGGAGGCTGCGGAGGGGGAGGGATTACTGGCCCTTTTCAGCACCACAGGGTGCTGTGGAGCTGATTGCTAGCGGAGCAGCCCCTAGGGCTGTGAGCTGTTAGGGGAACATCCCGAGGCCTCATTCAGCTTGCGCTCCTCCCTGTGTCTGAAAGTTGCAAGGAGGGACGGCACATTCTGCTGCACAGTTTCTTCTGTGTCGTCTTTGGGTCATTTGTTTCACCTTTCACAGTAGTCATTACATGTGGCAGTTAAATTAGCACAGTGTCTTAGTTGCTTTTTCACTGTCGCCAGAACAATTCTGCTCAATTTCTTTAGATCCTACACCGGTTTAATTAGAAAGATAATGGGAACCTCAAGCAGAATCATAGCTGATACTTCTGTTTACCTCAGTTCCCTCCTTTCAAGCCAATACAGCCTGAAAGGAATGAGACCAGTACTGTACAAACAGGGAATCATTTTCTGATATGTCTGGAGGTTCACAATGCAGAGGCAGAGCTTGCTTGAGTGTGTTATTTATGCTTTCATCATTGCTGCATTATTGAATGTGGCTGTTCCAGCAAATGTATAGGTGGATTTATAAACTGTTTGGAAAATTAAGTGTAAAATAATGCCAGTTAGTAGTTCAGTTTGTGTCCCAGGTCCATGTGATTTCAGTGTCTTCAGAAGTGGCTTTATTAGAACACACCTGGGTGGATCTTCACTGCAGTTAAATGGAGAGGAAAACTTAGAATTTGAGAGGAAGACAATATCTTAGAGGTTGGCAGAGGGAAATAGAGTTTGTATATTCTTGTCTTAAATCTGCACTGACTTGGGGCACATGTTAAATGTTTTTGTCTTTTGGGGTATGACCTTGTTGGTGGTTTGACCTTGGCTGAAAAAGGTGCCCACCAAAGCAGCTCTGTCACTCTTCTCAGCTGGACAGGGGAGAGAAAGTATAAAGAAAAATTCGTGGTTCAAGATAAGGACAGGGAGAGATCACTCAGCAATTACTGTCATGGGCAAAACAGGGTCGGCTTGGGGAGATGAGTTTAATTTATTAACATTCAAATCTGAGTAGGATAACGAGAACTAAAACCAAAATGTAAGGACATCTTCCCACCCCTCCTTCCTTCTTCCTGGGCTCAACTTCACTCTCGAATTCTCTGTCTCCTCCCCCCGAGTTGAACAGGGGGATGGGGAATGGGGGTTGCAGTCAGTTCATCACACATTGTTTCTGCTGCTCCTTCCTCCTCACACTCTTCCTCTGCTCCAGCTTGGGGTCCCTCCCACGGGATACAGTTTTCCATGAACTTCCCCAGTATGAGTCTTTTCCATGGGCTGCCGTTTTTCATTAATTGCTCCAGTGTGGGTTCCTCCCACAAGGTGCAGTCCTTCAGGAACAGACGGCTCCAGCATGGGTCCCTGATGGGGTCACAAGTCCTGCTAGCAAACCTGCTCCAGCCTGGGCTCCTCTCTCTGTGCGTCCACAGGCCCTGCCAGAACCCTGCTGCAGCGTGGGCTTCCTATAGGGTCACAGCCTCCTTCAGGCATCCACCTGCTCTGACACGGGGCCCTCCCCAGGCTGCAGGTGGGTATCTGCCCCACCATGGACCTCCATGGGCTGAGGGGCACAGCCTGCCTCACCATGGGCTTCACCATGGGCTGCAGGGGAATCTCTGCTCCAGTGCCTGGACACCTCCTGCCCCTCCTTCTGCACTGACCTGAGGGTCTGCAGAGTTGTTGCTCTCACGCACTCACTCCTCTTTTCTGCTGCAATTGTGTTGTGCAGGTTTTTTTTTCCCTTCATAACTATGTTATCTCAGAGGCACTACCACTGTTGCTAACGGGCTCGGACTTGGCCAGTAGTGGGTCTGTCCTGGATCTGGCTGGCATTCGCTTCATCAGACACAGGGGAGGCTTCTAGCAGCTTCTCATAGAAGCTACCCCTGTAAGCCCCTCTTCTACTAAAACTTTGCCATGCCAGCCCACTACAGACCTATTCCGCAATACTCTTGTGAATGTCAGAGCAGTTTACATATAATAGCTGGTGAAAAGAAAAGAGCTTCCAGTGTGTGTATTGAGAAGCTCATTTATTAGTTCCTCTTACTAGAGTGGGGACACACCAATAGTTCAACAGGTTATATTAGGATGCCACAAAACATGAAAAAGAAATACTGGGATTTGGGGTATGTGTGCATTATTTTAGTGATAACTTGGTTTTAGTGGTGTGTATAAATGAGAAAGAGAAAATTCCAAAGAACAGAAATCATTAGACTTGTATGATAAAGTATTTTGAAGTAGTTCAGCTTCAGTGGGACACGGGACAGTGTAAGAAGGATCATGAGCAATTTTCACATGGAAGCTCCTGAGGGAAGATTAAATGAGTCAGTGTGTTTCATAACCAGGTACTGATACAATGTCCCCTTCCTTTTGATTCCTTTTGCTTTTCTTGAATTGTTTGTCCTATCATCCTGAGGAATCTGGTTCTTTTCTGTTTTTTTCTCACTCAGGTCCTCTGTATTTCTACTGGTTCTGAAGACAGTTGTCTTTTTCACTCTTAATCTTTTCAAAGCAGTCTGTAGTTGTTTCTTCCTGACATCAAGAACCACCAGACACCCTGTCTTCTGAATGCAGGCAGTCTTTATGAGGCAGTTAGAGACCTCATCTCTTCTGCTTTTGGCTTGACTGTGAGCAGATATGAGACTTGGTCTGTATGTCTTGTATAGGATAGCAATGTTACCAGTAGGGCTGGTGTTTTATAAGGCTCCTCAGTAAAGACTGTTCAGTAGTTTTGCAGAAAGATATGGAAGGTAAGTGGGTAGACTGGGTATTTTGGTTACACAAATTACAAAAATTTGAGATTAAACCCTCAACAGTTCTTTCTATGCTCTTTATATTATGTGTGTATTACTTAATACTACGTCTATGCATTTTGGTGGGGTGCAGGTGGTTTGGTTTTCTGTTTGGTTTGGGTTTTTTTTCTTTGAAGTGCTTGTCAGTAGGAATTGCTCTCATGAGGTTGAATAAGAATTTTGGGTTTTGTTTACATGCACAGTCAACAGCATAGACTCATAGGATTATTTAGGCTGGAAAAGACCTTTAAGAGTCCTAACCATTAACCCAGGACTCCCAAGTCCACCACTAAACCATGTCCCTAAGCGCCACATCTCATCTATGTGGTTTTTAAACACCTCTAGGACTGGTGATTCCACCACATGCCTGGGCAGCTTGTTGCAATGCTTGACAACCCTTTCAGTCAATACATTTTTTCTTAATATTCAATCTAAACCTGTGTTGTGGTTTCAGCTGGGATGGAATTAACTTTATTCTTAGTGGCTAGTACAGTGCTGTGTTTTGGCTCTGATGTGAGAACAATGTTGATAATGCACTGATGGTTTTAGTTGTTGCTGAGTGATGTTTATACTAAGTCAAGGATTTTTTGTTTTCTTGGGCCTTGCCAGCCAGAGGGCTGGAGGGGCACAAGACACTGGGAAGGGACACAGCCAGGACAGGTGACATGAACCAACCAAGGTGGTATTCCATACCATGGGACATCATGCTTGGTATATAAACTTGGGGGGTTAGCTGAAGGGGGGATTGTTGCATAGGGACTGGCTGGGCATTGGTCAGAGGATGGTGAGCAGTTGTACTGTGCAACACTTGTTTTCTTTTCTCCCTTTCCTTTGGATTTTATCCTTTTCCTCACCTTTCCATTATAACTATTATTATTATTATTGATATTGGTATTATTGGTATTGTTGGTGGTATTATTGTTCTTACCTTTTTATTTTGTTTAAATTATTAAATTGTTCTTATCCGAACCCTTGAGTCTTACATTCCTTTCTGATTTCCTCCCCACTCCCTTCTGGGTGTAGGGGAGTAAACGAGCGGCTCTGTGGTGCTTAGTTGCTGGCTGGGGTTAAATCATGACACCTCCCCAGGCATGACAGGCTGTTTCCTCTTGCCCTATCCATTGTTACCTGGGAAAAGAGGCTGACCTCCACCTGTCTACAACTTCCTTTCAGGTAGTTACAGACAGCGATAAGGTCCTCCCCCAGCCTCCTTGTCTCCAGGCTAAACACCCCGGCTCCCTCAGCCGCCCCTCACAACACTTGTGCCCCAGCCCCTTCCCCAGCCCCGCTGCCCGTCTCTGGACACGCTCCAGCCCCTCAGTGTCCCTCCTGCAGCGAGGGGCCCAAACCTGAACACAGGATTCCAGGGGCGGCCTCACCAGTGCCCAGTGCAGGGGGACGGTCACTGCCCTGGTCCCGCTGGCCACGCTGTTGCTGACACAAGCCGGGATGCTGCTGGCCCTCCTGGCCACCTGGGCATGGTGCTGGCATCTTTCTGCTGTACAGTGCTAAGGGGTTACTATTCTCCAGTATGTTTTCCTTTGAGTATATATTAACTGCTTTTGCCATAATGAAGCAAAGCCTCTGAAAAGGAAGAAATTGTTTTAATAGTAGGAAATACCTTATTCTTCATTCTACCTCAACAGTAGTGTGAACTATTTTACATTTCAAACCAAAGATTACCAAAGAAGAGATCAGAAAGGCAGAGAATAAATTGGTACTTTTTCTTTCCATTTTGTTCTTCAGGTATAAGCTACAGGAACATATTTTGTCAGTCTCTGCATTGAAAGGGGAAAATGCTTACTCTTTGCTGTTACTGAAATATTTCCTATCTACGGTGCCTTTCCAGACTCTCAGTAGCTCCTTTTTTTTTTTTTTTTTTTTTTGGGGGGGGGTGGGGTGAGGGGGCTTTTAGTGTATAATTTTGCATGGTCTCATTTCATCAGCATTCTGTTCTGTTTCATGTCCTTTACAGCTTTTCATGTGATCCAGTTAATCTTATGCCTCACTTTGGCCTATCTGCCCTTCATCCTAAACTGGGAACTTGAGGACTGAAGAGTGAATGTCAGAGGCTGACCACACTTATCCAGCATAAAGAGTCTGGTGGGCAGCTGAAGTCTGCAGTGTTCTTTTTCTTGTTTCTTAGATGGGTCTTATGCAACTGTTAGATTGGCAAAGGTGGAGAAGATAGATACTAAAGCATTCAGAAATATTTTCCTTCCCTTCGGGGGCAGTTAGAGATGTAGAATTGGACTTTTATACGGGAGTCAAGTGAGGAATGGATTAATTGCTGTAGAAGGACTTGGAAGGAAGAAAACTGTCCCATGATGTGGGTTTTAAAATCCTGTGTGTTCCTGACAAAAGTGGGACTGTTACCAGACTGTCTCATATGATAACTTCTGAAATTAGCAGAATGTTAGCAGGTCTTAACTGATTTTACAGCTGCTTCTTTTTTTTTCCCCCAGCCAAGAAGTAATACTAAGTTTAGTCACTGTTTCTCTTTATTAAGAAAATGGAATGAAAAGTCTCAGTGCATTTTAACTGCTCACTGCATCTTTAAACCAGCTAATTTTCCAGCTCCATCTGACTCTATGTGATCAATTGTACTTAATCTGCTGCATATGAAAGGAGTTTAATGAAGTTTGTCCTGGCAGGAAGACAGTCTATTAATATAGATATTCTGAGTTTAGGAGGTTGTACATTTGCGTCCTTACACGTTTCTTCAGAAATCTGAGAAAGAGCAACTGTGTAAGGCTACTGTTTCCCAGGGAGCACATTTTCCTTCTCATTCAGACCCTGTCCATGTTTTCTGGCAGCTGGCTGCTCTGTTAGATTAAATTTTAAGAGGCTGGTTTTCATTATTAAGCTTGGAGAATCAGGGACACTGATGATAACTTAGTGTTATAATTAAACAAGCACAAATAGCCTAGTTTTGGGGTTCCTGAAAATAATTATTTGGAACTGTTTTGGGTTTAGATGCACTAACTGAGTTTGGGGTGACTTGACCATTTGGTGGCTTCACCAACGTATGAAAAGTGATGGTTTTGGTGTGCTTTTCATTTTATTTGCCTTCTAAGGCTGTGCCTCTTCTCACGTG
The DNA here is from genome assembly GCF_017639655.2 of Falco naumanni. Taxonomy (NCBI): domain Eukaryota; kingdom Metazoa; phylum Chordata; class Aves; order Falconiformes; family Falconidae; genus Falco; species Falco naumanni. The sequence continues at coordinate 18,094,347 of NC_054054.1, read as the reverse complement.
CAGAGTTCACTGATGTATTCAGCAATATTAGAAGTTTCAGGTAGAGTTTTCAAGGAATTGAAAACTCCAATTCCCGATTTCCAGAGTAACTTAGCCCTGGGGCCCATCACTGGGAAATCAGTCATCCGCTTCCTACCATTTCTTTGCTCCCAGACTGCTTTATAACAGGTCTTTAATGGCTCAATAGACTTTGTGCTGTTTGCTTGTCTACGAGAGGTGTAGGTAAGCAAGGGTTGCTTGAATTTGATGAAGAAATGCCATTCTGTCTGCTCTGTTATAAATGGGGAAAGAGAAGAATCCCTTACTCAGTCTGGTGTGAATCATGTCCTTACTGCAAAAAACTTGTTCAACTAACCGCAGCTGAAATTAAGAGTCTTGAGGCAAAAGGGTGTGCAGGCTGAACAGCAGAAAGTATTGGTGTCTAGCAGTAAGGCTTTAGTGATCTCTGAACCACAAGAACTGCAGATGCAGCATCAATATGATCAAAGTACTGTTCTTGACTGTATTGCTTTTGTTTCTCATCTTTCCATTTCACTTCTTTGACCAGCAAAGCCAATAACCTGCCCTCCTGTTATGGCTGATGCTTGAAGATTATGCCAGAGTTTACAATGGGTATTGAGCTTGGCTTCATTTCTGGAATGTCTTTCAGTCTGAAGACTGAAGGCAGGAAAAGGAGTGAAGTAATTAAGATACAGGGAAAGTCAAGAAGTGTTCTTGAGGGAAAAAGAAAGGAAGTGTAGAAGCGAAAAAGGTGTGCTCAGGAAGAGGCATACTGAATGAAATGAGAAAAGGATGCTCTGGGGAGTAGAAAGAAAAAAAAAAGTCAAGTGTTGGCCATTAAAAAACAGCAATGGACAGAATAGAAAAGGAGAGGCAGTATGGGTAGAAGAAGCAGAAGTGATAAAAGATGTAGCAAAAAAAAAGCAAAATAAGAGAATGCAGAGCAAATGGGGTGCAGAGGAAAAAAGATACTTTAAAGAAAGAATGCTTTGAATTGTGAAGGTAGCAAGCAAGTTTAGGAATGGAATTCTGAGGGAGTGAAACTGGTGAAGAAGGATACCATCCCCTGTCAGAATTGCGTGCTTTCCCAGGAGGCCATTTTCTTCAAGCATTTCAGAAGGTGATACCCTTTGTCTCCTCTGTCTTCCTGTGGCATCTTCAGTCAGCCTCAGTTTGTCTTCTACTCACTAATTCCTCACTTGATTGTTTACAGTCCCTCTCATGCTCTAGAAGAATGGCAGCCGTTGCCAGCAATTGAAGAGAGTTAGTGATTGCTTTGTGTGAACATTACAGCTGGAAATTTTAGGTTTTCCTCCTTCTACCTTGCACAAATTAAACCACTGTTGATTACAGTACTAGAGAGCTGCTGCTGGCTACTTATATAACTCCCAAGGCAGTCGTGACTTGCTGTTGGAGAAACATAGTTTTATGAGAACAGCCCATAGTAGTGATTTTATCTTTGGCTTTTGTAAAGGTAAGCATGCTGAAACCAGACAGTCTAAAATCCTGCTTTATGCCCCTTTTTTTCCTTTGTGCTTTTTCACCCCTTTTTGATATTTGCCAAGAGACATGCTTCTTCGAGGCAGTAACTGACAGCACAGGTGACAGAATTGTGTTTTGCCTGTCTCTGTGAAAGTGTATGCTTGTTGCGAAGACCTCATTCATATTCTTGTCACTGGTGTAATGTTCAAGTGTTGTGAAATGCCTCAGAGTGAGACCTGACCTCTTGGCCTGATACTGATATTACGCTCAGTACAGTGCATCTAGGTATTGTTTGCCTCTGCAAGGTTTAGTAATGAGCAGAAGATGAAGTAGCTAGACATACACCTGTGTTTTACATAATTAACACCTGCTGTCATGTGTATTTGTTTATTTCTTGGCTCCAGAGACAGGAGTCAATGAAACTAAATATGTAAGAGAAAAAAATTGTTGTTGTGTGTAGTATATTTGTTTTTTAATTCAATGACTGGAAACCAAAAAAGAAAGCAGTAAGAATAGCCTTAAGTTAAAAAATATAAACAAGCCCAAAATACCTGAAGAATTTTGGATTTAGCTTATGGACATAAATTACATCTTTTCTTCCCATGGAGAAGGTAAGACTGTCATTCCATTGCAAGATTTTTTGCACTTTTTATGATATGGCTGGTGATGAGACTTACTAAAAGCAGTTGATAGACCAACCACTAGTCTGATATAGTGGAAGTTCTATTAGTTTTCAACAGAGACTGCTCTTTATTGCCCTTATTACTACCATTGTTAAGGGTGTTAGTGAGATGATGACTTCCAGACTGTCATGTACGAAGTCTGCACAGACGTGCTATTGTGGGTCATTAGATAGAGAGATCAGCAGTTTAAACTACCTCCGGTACATCTCTGTCAAAAGCACTGATGCCTTCCATGAAACTTCCCAAGCATGACCTTTGAGGTACAAAATGCAACTTGCATGCAATTCAAACTGGTACATTTGTGTTGGGCATTTAGCCAAATTGTAATAGTTTGGTAAATGAGTTCTAATAATTTTCCTGATTAAATAAATGGAGTTACTTATTTAGTTTGTAACTGATATGTCTTGATATTCTCTGGTGCATAAGGCAGAGTTTATCTCTGGTTCTGGTCATTAGAGAACCTGGGGCACATTTCTAAAAAAAAGTCTTAGCAAATGTTAGAATAGGCAATGCCTTTTTGTGTTGTGCACACTGATTTACTCTTCAAGATGTTTCTGCAGCACCAGTTGTTTTTTGAGAATGGAAACTTTTCTTCTCATCAGTGATTCTTCTGGTGATCTGTAAGCTCAATACTATTTTCTGTGTAGTTCTGTAAAGCAGAACTGAGTTAATAATCTGACAAATTAATTGGTAAATGCTTGTTCAGCATCTTTAAAGTTGCTAGCAGGCTATTTATTCAAAACAGCTTAAAGAGAACCCCACTTCTTTCATGTGAAATGCATGAATTGGACAGACTGGTGGTTCAAGGTTTGGCAGTTAAATGAGTATGGGAAGGGTGCAAATGTAACTAGCCTGTTAATAGATGAATTAATTTCCAGTCTGCAAACAGGGTTGAACTAGGGACATAGATGACAATATAGTATTTATGACATTTGGATGTGCTTGACCTCTCTCTACTAATCATTTCAATCAGCAGCAACTTTTCTACATTTCAGCAGCATGCATACTTTTGACTTAATTGAACTGTTCTGAGAACAAAATAGACACAGTCCATACTAATAAATTTTTGCGAAGGGTAATCCATGAAAGGATTAAAAGCTCTCAGAGTTCGGAGCATGCTGGGCTGTGTGCTCTGTTGTGGTTTGATGGTAGATTCACATCTCAGAAACCTGTATTAGCAAGCGTAGGAAAACATTTTCGTCAGCCAAAGGGGTTTTTTTGTTTGCTGAGCAGTACAACACTGAAGCAATATGAGGTACTAAGGCACTCTACATGTCCTGAAGGAATGTTCATGTTTTCTGGGTGGAGAAGACTTTGGTGATGTCTCAACATGTGATGTTATTGTGCATAAAAAACATGTGGTATGTGAAGCAGAACCAGTCTTCCACTTCTGCTTGAAATAATTTCAGCACGTAAAATGGCCTGCTGAACTGAAAACTAATCAGACTGCTCAGTCCCTTGTCACAGATCAGAACCACAAATTTAATTAGCAGTATGGATAGTTCTGGGTATCAGCTGAAGAAAATAATCTATATTATGTTGAGGATAAGTGGTAATTGACATGGGAAGACTTGCCAATACTATTAAAATGATCAGCAACAGTTGCACTGTCAGCAGTAGAAAATGTTCAGAGTTAATTTTGAATTGAAATCCCAGGGCTTTCATCTGAACACCTGCTGTTTAGAATTGGAATATGAAACATTAACTGTGATTACTTCCCCTCCCCCTCACCCCAAAAGGCACCCAAAGCTGAGCAGCTGTTACTCCTTAAATTAAGGTTATGTTTAACATCAGTTTAAAAACTAATACTAGAGGCATGGCTAGATTGCATATAGAGTTCCTATGGTTCACTCTTTGTAACAAAGTAAAATTACAGTCTGCTGATAGATCAGTGAGGAGTTAGAAGTAATTTCTTGTGAAGCATACTCTGTGAGAAATGAGAACACTGGCTGTTTTGCAGTAAAGTTGAGTAACGTTACTGTTCAGTGTAAAAGACAGAAGAAGAGGCAAGAAATGTTGCTTTGGCAGCCAAAGCAAAAGGCTAGCTTTATGTAGACTTTCATGTTCAAAGTACCACATAAGTTCAATGAGTATGACTAGATAAACTTATGTAGTATATATGTAGCTGGTATATGTGCTAGATATTACAGTATAATGTGGGCTTGAGAAAGAAGTGCTCTTCATTTAGTAAATGTAAATAGCACTAGTATGAACAGGGCTCTGGTTTTGCTGTTGTATGTGAGTTCGTTCCTTTTAACTGTTCGATGTGATTTGGGCATGTGCAGGTGGCTTTGAACTGGACAGTGGTAAATTGTGATTATTTTCTTTTGTGCAAGGGACTGGCATGGTGTTTGTTTAGTTGCCCAAGGTATTTCATTCTTTAGATTGTTTTCCCATATTTTCAGTTTGTAAAATACAGATGAGTAAGATGGCAGTTTTATGAAGTACTTAGCAATAAATGGGCACAAAATGTTATGCTGTAATCTTTCTTATTCATGTTAGATACTTTCCTGTTTCTGTAATCTGTAAAATTTCCTTGATAACGTTCACTACTTCACTGCACAATTGTGATAGTGAAGGGGAAAAGCCATATAGTATGTACTCTGGTTTCTTCTACACTTTTGTAATATCTGATCTTAATTACTGTGATGAAAGCTAAGACTTTATGGAGTCATTCTTTGAGGAAATGAGATAAGAATTAGCCCTGGATTTTGTTGTTTTGTTTTTTGTTTTGGTTTTTTTTTTTTAATTATTATTTATGTTGTTTGTTGGTTGTTTTTTTTTTATAGTCCAGTTTTAGTTTATCAGCTTCAGGTCACTAGGTAGTTTGGGTTTTGGGTGGGAAAAAACAGGAAGAAGAAGGAGGAGGATCTTTATTTTCTACCTTTTTGCACAGTGGTTAAAGAACTCGCATATTTTTTAGGTCACGTATTTTTTCTTTTTCCTGTCTTTTGCAAAAGACACTAGTTGCATGCAGGTGTTCAGGAAGCCTCACACCGATTTAATGAGAGACATACAAAACTACTCTCATTTAAAGCCAGTGATGCAGAAATTAAAGTGAGATTCTGAAGGATTCCACTGTTGTGGAGTACTTTTCACTTTTGAGTTCCTAATGAAAGACTACTTTGGAGCTGATTTTTTGAGGAGGTGATTGTGCCCATACTCCTATGGGAAGCTACTGGTTTTGTGATTTTTCTACTAGTCCTAGACTTCTGCTCTTGCAAGCAGTTTGCGTCATCAGAGCTTGACATAGGATGTTTGAAAAGTATGCTGGAGAAAATTACTGATGTTAGCTGTCCCCTGTGAATTGTAAGTGGTTATCTATTTCCATAGCATGAGAAATGCTGTGACAACAACACAAATGGTATTGTTGCCTGGAATTTAAGGTGTTATGAAACCTCTCAGCCTTGGAAGAGCTGAGTTATGGGCAGGATGGCATCAATGTCATCCAACTTGGTGAGCAGATTGCTATCCTATGCCATTTTCTCTGTGTGTTTTCTGTAGTAGGGTATGGCTTATTGGATTTTATTTTGACTGTATGTTCCAAATATCCATGTCGATATTGTGATTTATGTTTGATATTTCCAGCCTCATCTACTGTGGGTAGAATAACCTTGTTGAGAAATGCATGTACAACAACAATTTACAAAGATAATCTAGGTACTTCCAGGTAACTGGAATTTTTACATGGTACATGCAGGTAAAAGCAGCCTCACCCGGACTGCTGGATCATTTAATCTCTGAACATGTTGAGTTCTATTTAAAAAGGTACTGGGTGGGTCAATTAGATTTGAAGCTGTTTGTCTTACTGCACTTTATTTCCACCAATATGTCATCTTTTCAAAGTGTTTGTAGAAGGTCTTTGTCATAGACTGATTTCAAACATAAGAAGTGATTGAAAGTGGAATTGCTTTTTGAAGTCCCATTTGTGTTTTCCTTAATATGGTACAGCACTCACATTATACATGACATATCTACCTCATCTGACTTCTGATAATTAGTATGTTCCTATGGTGAGAAATAATTTCTAACTTTCCTTTCTTAATTTTGGATGCAGCTTGTTTCTACCTTAGCTAATGGTTTGGAATTAATGTTTTGCAGGATAGTGCCTATTGTCACATAGGAAGATAAAATGAAAAATGTCTTAGGGTCTGTATTTTGGTTTATTTCACTGTCAGTGCTTCTCGTTTTCTTTCATACAGTGGAATTTGTGGAGCAGCTTGCTAAGATAAATTGGAATGAATTTACTGTAGATTTCAATATGCCCATTTATCTATAAGCTGTCCTTTTATTTAGAGATTTTCCTATATTTGCAATGGCTTCATCTTTCTTTATGCAAATTAAAGATATGCTCTGCTCACATTATGCCATCATGGCAATACAAAGGTACCGTATACTAGTCAAATAAACACTTTCACATCCACTTCTGTTGTCAGTGACTTTGATTCAGAATTGGTTTGCTATAGTGTATAAAAAAAACCCCTTAAAATGCCACTTAAAAGTGACTTGTATATCATTCCAAAATTCCGTGGATGATGTTTTTACATTCATATAAATATATATTTATATTTTCAACAGCAGGAAGGAGGAAGACTACAGGTATTGTAATAAAAACCTTTAGGCATTTGACTGGTTAAATGTTATCGTATAGATAGGTTGATGTATCCTGGATAACAATCAGATATGCAGTGTGCTGTTAGGTATGAATATTATTCATATGCTTTTTTCCCCCTTGGAACAGCTGCTGATATTTTAAAGACAGCCAGAACCGTGGTTGCCTGCGGCCCTCTCAAATGAGGCTTTTCTGTGTTGTACCAACAAAGTAATGCTATCTATTGTATGGAAAACAAAGAGAAGAATAATGAAATGAGACCAGCCTGGGATGTTTGTTCCCCATTTGCTTTTGCAAATTCTTGTGTTGAATCTAGGGCAAGAAGTATTGCTTGAAGCTAAAGGAGGAAGAAAGTTTTCACTGGATGTTAAGAAATCACTCCCAAAAGGAAGAACAATTAGTAAAATAAACAAAGTGCTCATGCAGGTATCATTACTGCAAGTAAACCACAGCTTTCCACATGAGGATCAACAAGATGCCACACAGAGTACAGGCTTACTAAATGTGCTTGTAATTTCACCACATAGATCGTTTTTGGTGAAATTGCTCTAGATAGTCACATGTGCAAAATGGCACGACCTCATTCTGAAATCACACTGCAGTCTGTCAACTTCAGTTACTTTTTCAGATTATTAAGTGACTCTCCTCTCCTGTAACGTGCTTTCTGCCATTACATTTTAACTAATTAATCATAACTTTAAATCTCCATACAAAGTGAGTAACTTCAGGCCAGGAATGCACTGCTGCTGTTTTTAGTGTACTGCTGTCCTTGATCAGTGCACACTAACAAGTTCCTAAGCATGTAAGAAATGCTGTGAAAATGAATGTAATAACTTTGAAGTTAGACAGATGCATACTAAACTATTTTGCTCAATCAGGACAATGCAGAAAAAGAAAAGTATCTTTATAATAGGGGTACATTTTCTTTTGTGGATATTACATTATAGGCTTTAATAGTATATACAACAGATACCTTGGATAGTTTATTATTAGGAAACAGAGGAGGGTAGAATTTCTTGTAGTAGTAGCATGAATTTTGACTACAGAAACAGAAATGGCTGGACTAGATGCTGGTCTTTGTGTAAGTAGAAGGTAAATATAACTTGTGTCAGCATTGCCAAGTTGTTTGTTGCATGTGTTTCTACTTAATTTTAGGTATTCTGATAATACACATAGCCTTTTAGAAACCTTATCAAAAGTATTTTGTGGTCTTATTGTTTTTAATACTTAAGGTACTCTGGTAATAATTACATTATCATGTCTTATAAGGATTCTATTACTGTAGGTATGTTCAGTCTTTTTGGAAAACACCGGAAAAATTCACAGTGTATGATCAGAGGTTGAAACAGTTTCATTCAAAATACTTCCTTTTATATTCTGCAAGGCAGTTGCCTTAAACTGTTAAAATGTTTTGGTTTTGTGAGCACAGGGTCTGAGCTTCAGAAAAGATGCTACCAAAATATCATTCAAACTTTATTAGAAAACCACAGGCAGGAGCTTCAGTGGGGAAGCACTTCACCCTGCAACAGTCTGCCTTGCCTCCATAGCATTTGTATGGGAGGATGCAAGGCATGTTTCTCTGTCTGATAGGTTTGGAATGAGATCTAACAAATGTCTCAAAGTTGAGTCACTCAAAATATTCAGCCAAAGGTAGCTGAAGATGTGTTATCAGCATAAGTTTTGTCGCCAGAATTATGGGGTTCAAGGTCTTTGGAAAGCCAGGTTTGCTGTTCTTGCAGCTGTTGGAGGGCAGAGAAAGGAGAGCATAGAGAGCTGGGTCTACAGAAATTGCTTCCATAGTAGCCCTGACACCGTATATGCCAACTTCTATTGAGTAGCAATGGGAAATCTGTCTCTCTAGGGCTTGGGCACTAATGTATTAAGCAGAGGAGTCAACAGGTGTGCTGTGCCCAGAACCATGCTATTTTAAATAGCTGTTTGTTTTGCCTAGACCAAAGTTCAGGCCTGAACTTAGCACCCCAAATTTCCTTTGGTCACCTTTTGCTGAAATGTGAGATATATAAATTAATCTTGTGTGAACTTAAGTCCTTAAAGTGTTGACTACCATTCAGTAAGGTTCCGTATTTGGAGATAGTGGAGGTTTCCTTGGCACAAAAAACAGTAACAAAAATTAGGAAATATTGAAGGAAGAACAGTGGTAAAGTGGTAGAGAAATAGAAACATACATTTATTTTTGTCTATGATGTCCTTGTATGAATAACTTTTTTTATGACTAGAATATGTCATCTTAGAACAACCACTGGAATAATGAAAGGGCCGTTTTCAAAGGACAATCTGAAAATAATTAATATCTCTTGCATTTGTGGCGTTTGACCCTGGGTGAATGCTAGGTAACTACCAAAACAACTCTATCACTCTCCTCCACAACCAGACAGGGGAGAGAAAATATAACAAAAGGCTCATAGATTGAGATAAGACCAGGGATATCACTCAGACGTTACCATCACAGGCAAAACAGACTTGACTTGGAGAAAATTAGTTTGATTTATTACCATTCAAATGAGGGAAAACATCTTCCCCTCATCCCTCCCTTCTTCCTGGACTCAACTTAATTCCTGATTTCTCTACCTCCTCCCCCTGAGCAGTGCAGGGGAACAGGGAATGGGGGTTGCGGTCAGTTCATCACACATTGTTTCTGCTGCTCCTTCCTCCTCACACTCTTCCCCTGCTCCAGCTTGGGGTCCCTCCCACGGGATACAGTTTTCCATGAACTTCCCCAGTATGAGTCCTTTCCATGGGCTGCCGTTTTTCATTAATTGCTCCAGTGTGGGTTCCTCCCATGAGGTGCAGTCCTTCAGGAACAGACGGCTCCAGCATGGGTCCCTGATGGGGTCACAAGTCCTGCTAGCAAACCTGCTCCAGCCTGGGCTCCTCTCTCTGTGCGTCCACAGGCCCTGCCAGAACCCTGCTGCAGCGTGGGCTTCCTATAGGGTCACAGCCTCCTTCAGGCATCCACCTGCTCTGACACGGGGCCCTCCCCAGGCTGCAGGTGGGTATCTGCCCCACCATGGACCTCCATGGGCTGAGGGGCACAGCCTGCCTCACCATGGGCTTCACCATGGGCTGCAGGGGAATCTCTGCTCCAGTGCCTGGACACCTCCTGCCCCTCCTTCTGCACTGACCTGGGGGTCTGCAGAGTTGTTGCTCTCACATAGTCTCACCTCTTTCTCTCACTGGTGCAGACTTTTTTCTTTTTTTTTTTTTTTTTTTCCCTCCTCAACACACTATCACAGAAGTGCTACCACCATCACTGATTAGCTCAGCCTTGCCCAGCAGTGGGTCCATCTTGGAGCTGGTTGGCATTGACTCTGTTGGACATGGGCGAAGCTTCTAGCAGCTTCTTACACAAGCCACCCCTGTAGCCCCCCATTACTACCATAATCTTGCCATGTAAACCCACTATAGCATTCCTTAAATAATATGAAAACCAGACAATTTCTGCACATATTTCTGTTAACAAAGAATCAATTTACTACTTAATACACTGAAAACATCTTTGCACTTCAATCCTAGTGAAAAACCAGTTTTATATCAGTATTATGACTCCCGGTTTGAGCATGAAGTCTCATTTCTGGAATTCAATTAAAGATAAAGAACCAGCGAATTCTGTAAACTCATTACAGAAAAGATGGAATCATTAAGGACATGATCAGATATCATAATGTGGATCTAGGAGACAGGCTGAAAATTTTCAGTTTTTCTATGCAAGTAGAAATGTCATCAAGAAAGTATGTGTGCCCATGTTTGTAATGGACTAAGAGAATCTAGGGAGAATGTCAGGGAAAAGGAACTGTTGCATGAGGAGGCTCAGCTACAGGAATGTAGCTCTGTACTGAAGTCCAACCAATTAATTCTTTAAAGCAAACACCAAGGCCCACCTAAGATGGGCAGGAGTCCGAGAAATGGAAAATATATTGCGGTTTCATTTTTATATACTTTAAATCCAAACTAGATGTAAACACATTGAACTATGAGAAGGAAAAAACCTAATCCCAATTTATTTGAAAGAAGACTGTCTATTTATGCATTTCTCATTTATTCTACACTTTGGACACTTGATATGTGGTTTTTTTATGTATGTATATATCAGGATAATGTGCTACAAGGTAATGGCCCTCTTCTTCCATCTCTATTCCCTTCTTATTTTGGCTTTTCACAGATTATTTTTTTTTCCAATGGATCAGACTATGCTATGGAGAGGCCTTTCTGTTGTCTTCCTATGATTTTCTGCAGTTTGCTGTTGTCTGTTCAATAATTATGCTACAGTAATATATCTAACTCCCTGGTATGGGACACTGATAAGCTCACACTAGGCTCGTACGATATAAAAAATAGCAACATATATTTTTGTTTCATATCTGTGGTCTGGTTTCTGGTACCAGAGTCTCTGTAGTTCACAGTCCATTCCCTAAACCATGGCTTATTAAGTGCTTTGACTGATGGGTGATAATAATCCCAAAGGAGAAAACAAAAAAGTCTGTGTTAAAGAATATGTCCCAAGACTTGAAGCAGTCATTTGTTCTATGTCAAATGGAGCTCAGCTTTAACGGGTTCCCGAATTATGATCATTTCAGTTAGCTTGATATCAGTTTGGACTGTTTGAGCTGCCATTTTTGAAGGTTACATTTGTTACAGGGCCTTCAGGCCACTTCCAATATTAACTAACAGATTATGACACCCCGTAGAGTTCATCTTGTTTAAAATGATCTATCATGCAAAAAGATACCCAGTCCTGTTATGAAACTGGTAAATTTATTTAAAACGGAGTCTCTGGCATATTTTGTTTTTCAAGGGAATTATTCCCCTTTATTATCCTCATCTCCATTAAATTGCAATTATAGTATAAGGGACATTATAGACAAAAGATACTAAAATTTCTTCCTTTCCAATAATGGTTTTCATACCTAATGTTCTTTTTTCACCTTAGGGAACCTGAAAGATAATCTCATGAATGCAGTCTTGCGTCATACATTATTTTGGCATGTTAACAAACCCCATTGTTTTTCTAGGATGTATAAAGTGTGGAGGAAGGCTTACTTTTTTTATTTTTCTCCTTACTCTTACTAAATTACACTTACTCTTTTTATTTTTCTCCTAATTAGATTGCTTTTTCATAGCTACATGTAATGTTGTAAAAGAGCAGAGGAACAAATCAGCTAGGTTTGAACTGTGCTAACATTCCCAAGTATTGAGAAGGTGGCCAAGAAAAAGCTTGTCTATGCTAGATAGATTGTTTCCCTTCAAGTAGAGGTAGGGGCGTACTCTCTGAAGTTCCCTTCCATGTTGTTTGTGTTGAAATGTAAAGTTAAATGGATTGCTACAGCAAATTGTAGTTTGGAAAGTGAAATAACAGGCAATATTATGCCTTTCATTTCTATTTAAACCTGCAGATTTTTTTTAATCAATTTAAGGCACCAAAATAAAGTCATTGTTTCAGAAGCAAAGTTTTCAGTTTATGAAGTCACTTCAATGATCAGCAGCTTAGTGCTGATGTTCTGCTGCAGTGCTGTATTTGCAGAATACTAACAACATTATCTGTGCTGCACAAGACACAAATATAAAGGGAATTTCTGCTCCATTGAACTCCCATCCCAGAAAGCAGACACAAAGGGCTCAACTTGCTGTGCATGCCAGAGAAAGGAGGTGATTTTAGATGCAATCCCATGTCATGAAATAATTTCTGGAAGGCTTCTCTTTCTGCTTTCAGGTTTTGGTGCCTTTGGTTGGCAGCTGCTATTTACAAAATATTTTGCAGTGTCTGGGGTCTTTCCAAAGTGGTTTTGATAACCTCCGTCAGGGAGCAGAAAAGACTTCACTTTCTGGAGCAAGTTATAGCTTCTTTCTTTGATAGATTCTTATTTCTAATAGTCATGTTGAAATCAATGAGGATTTCCTTGTCTGATGACTAAGATATTATTATTTTTTTTACTGTAGTGTCTCTCCTTAAACTTCAGATTGTAAGGACATCTTTCAGTTCAGTGCTTAGATTCTGAATCCACTGAAAGAAATCAAGTTCCTTTTTTCTACTTACTCAGAATTGTGCTTTCACTGATTTTTACAGATAATGCTATAGTGATAACTACAGGCTTGTGACTACTGTTTGTTTGCTGGAGAATTTGTGGTAGGAACAATAGGAGATAAATACAAGCTAGAAGGACCAAGATGTGCAACAATGGACATAGGCTATCTGTCTAGATTGCTGGTAAAAAATAATGCAGCTTCACAAAAATGAACTCTTGAAAAAAAAGCCTGTGATATGGGTATGCAGAGTCTCCCTGGAGAGTGATGGGTAGGAAAGTCAATATGGACAGGTTTTTCTCTAAGGTTTTTATTGTCTATGAAATTATTAAAACAGACTCAGTAAGTTAAAATCTACATGGTAAAGCTGAGAATGTTTAAATGAGTCCCTAAATAAAGTCTTAATTGTTTTCCCTAAATAAAGTCTTAATTGTTTTATGTTTCATATATGAAGGACTCAGGATCTCACTGGGGTTCACCAATGGGCAGAAAACTTAATACTCAGAAATCTATGCTTATTGACTGTGATTGTTGCTGGAAGTTTCTAATCATAGAGGAGACAGAATCTAAAAAGAAAACCCACATAGGAACAGTAGGGTTTTACTTGTTATTTGAATGGCTGTCCCTCACTCTTCTGTACTGCAGCAAACTGAAAGAGTCAGAAGTTAGGTGCTCTGGAAAGAGCTAACAGGCTAGGAAAAGCTGCAGCTCACAAGGGAACAGAAAGTTGTCTAAGTAGAATTAAGGAAAGAAAAACTTTTTTCAGGGGGAAGGTTATAGATTCAAGTACTTTTATCTAAAACACCAAAGCATACAGTAGTTAGTGAAGGGATAGTACTTCTTCCAAAGATTAGAGGGGCATTTTCCAGAAAGTTTTATGATGCATATAAATTTGTTGACACATCCACATGTCTAAAATAGATAATTTTGAACAGCTTCACACTGTATGATGCCGAAAGTTCCTATATAGTTCATAGAAATGTACACAAAAGGGTGGGAAAATGCTTAAAATACAAAATGCTATGTTGTTAGCTTTACTGGAAACACAAAAAATATGTGAAAAGAACGACTATAAGAAATACTGTAAGAAAATAAATGCATAATTTGAGAACCAGAGATTTAGATAACGCAAAGGGGTCATTCCTAGAAAACATGCCTATACCATGCTGTTTAAAAAAAATAATACCCTATGTGTATGGTCTTTTAATGCGACCTTCAAAAGCAGGTGAGTGCATAAAAATAAAGAAAAAAGTCTGGAGAGGAGGAGTATTCTTGGGCAGAGGAGGAGTATTCTTGGGCAGCACACTGAGAGCAGGCGGTGGTTGGCTGTACTGGGTGTGACTGCATGGCAGTGACAACAGCAAATGGGATGCAGAGCTTGCTGTTCAGAGAGGGTGTGCACTGTTTGGAGAGAGGAAAGGGGAAAGAAATGGAAACCAGAGAAAGCCTTCAGTAGTCTGGCAGCATATCCATTTCTTGTGGTGAGAAAATAAAGAGGTACTGGTAGGATGTGGTAGGTTAGTACATTTGGCAGACTTGAAAGGAATGGAGTCAAACATTTTCTCAGCGTTTGGTAAATAGTCAGGGTTGAGGGGTGGAGAGGGGGACACAGCGAGCTCTGCAGAGCCCTCTTGCTTCATTTCATTTTGGAAGAGAGATTTTCTTCACTGGTGGTAGACATCAGAGAGCATTGTTTTGTGGGGAAAAAAACCCACAAAACTACTTAACCCTTCTGTTGTTTGGTGGGAAAAAAGAAATTTTTTTGTCCATCAGTTCACTGAGAGCTTGACACTTCACATTATTGAGAACACTTAACGATTGTTGACCTGATCTTTCATTGTATTTGTGTTTTATGGCTGTGTTTTGGTGTTACAGGCTATAGCTCTGGCTGACAGGCAGCTCATATCAACCAAAGCACCTGACATGAAAGCAGCAGCTAGGGAAATCTTGACAATAGTGACCTTCAGCTTGTTAAACCATTTGATTTGGTGAGTTGGGAACTCTGGCAGTGAATCTATACAGGCTCATGGGGTGAGGAGAAATGGGAGTAAGCCACACAGCTCCAAACAACATCTGAAAGGTGCCTCATTTTTTTTTCTCAGCAAAGCACTGACCTGCCCTTCTGATCATTGTAGCAGAAGTAGGAGTCTTAATATCATTAACAGCAATAATAATAATATGATAATAAAGCATTAAAAATAAAATGTATAGATCTGTTGTTGATTCAACCAATCTATGTTTTCAGCTTTCCCGTTGCCATTGCCTGTTTCATATTTTTCCTGTATTGTTGTACTGCTTATTGCCATTTTGGATAAACAGCTCTGTGGGGCACAGATCCTGTCTTTTTGGATGACTGCTCTACAAAGAACTGCTCATATAGTGATTGCCGCAAAAAGCTACGTCTGCCTTCAGCTACAATGAAGCAGTAACTGAGCTTCCCTGCTGAACCATTTAGTACTTGATCTGAAAGCTGTGCAAGTGTGCAGTGCTGTGCCATGGCAGTAGCTTATGTCTTGTTCAACTGTTATATTGTATTCTATTCTTAATAATAAATTCAGTGGAAAATACAGCTAGTTATCCAACCAAATAACAGATTTTTTTGCTAAAATACATAAAGGTAAATAATTCCAGTTAACCAATGGATAGCTTTAGATGGCAAGCTGAATATGTTGTAGGTGAAACATATCAGTCCTAGAAATCATAACATCAGGACTGTGGGTGATGTATGTGTTCTGCAGTAGCTCATTTCTTGTTGTCTCTTCTTAAAATTTGTTAGGACCAGGCAGAGCCTCCAAACTCCACTGGGGGTAGTGAGGTTAGAACATTAATAGCTGATGCTCATGGTTTATCACTGAAGGTTATCTGCTGTACATATCACAGGTACCTGTGTACGTATCACAGGACTACCATGGTTGTGACTGTTACTTTACCCATTGTCTTTGATTTTTGCAAAAGGGTAAGTTTATTTGCTCAAACAGCATTCTGCTCTAAACTAGTCAGTGCTGTGGTGGTCTACTCCTTGTAATCCAGACTGGCAACTGTGCCAAACATCTTGGCAGTACTTCAGAAAGATAGTGTTTATGTTTAAGGAAGGTGATGCATTGTGAAAGCTGTCACGTTATGTTGCACTGATGGAGGGGCCAACTGGAATTACTGAGACAGAACTCTCTTCAATCACTGTAACCTGTAATTTCTGAACTGAAAAGTGCTGGGTTTTTTTTAAACCCAGCGAAAATGCATCTTTAGATACTTTGAGGCAAAACATGCTACAAACACCATAAATATTGTCCATCGAATATTGCATACATAGGGATCTTTGTCTAAATATGTCAACTGCAAGAACACTTAAGAATGAATTTTTGCCCAGAAAGATTAATGCATGAAAACAAGATGTAAAAAGTAACTGACTAATGTTTAATGAAGGTGCATGCTATTCAGGTCAACCAGTTAAATTTCTGACCTGCCTTTTCTTACCAAATGCAAGCTAAAATAGAATTCTTGGCTGAACAATACAATCTGATTATAGTCTTGGAACTTCAGTGTTTGCTATTACCACGTATCTCAGTAGCGTTTATTATTTGGGGCTCATTACTGTGCTTATATAATTTCTGCACAGAAAATAGTTGGCTTATGGGAAATCATAGAATGGGGTGCAGCAAGGAACCATTTGGATTTGATCAACCCATCATACCGTACATCACCTGCTCAGCATTACTGTAGGACTTTTTGCTAAAGTTACTTCAGAGTTGCAAAATCACAAGTTGGCAGCCTTGTCCTGCAGGCCACTCCTTCATTTGTTCTGATCTGAAGTATGTTGGTACGTATGAAGAGGGCCGTATTCAAGTGGCACAGTTGAATGTGGTGGGATGAGCCTTTGGTAATGTTTAAAGTGAGGCAGGTAACTAATACTAATTTCATTGTGTCTTGCCTGCCCACAAGTCCTGGATGAATGAGAATTAGATGAGGAAATGGGATATGGGGCGCAATGGGGCTTGCCTGTGACTATCCATCCTAACATTTTCTACGTAGTTTTAATGAGCTAGCGCGCTATGCAGTTGCAGTTAGTAAGAGGTAATGACAGACATGACTCTACTTTGGGAAGTGTAAGCTAGCTGCATGAGCAGTGGGTGTGTCAAGAGGTAAATCTTGTAGCTGAGTCACTGGTTTTACAGAACTCCAGTGCAATGCTATCTCATTTGCTTGCTTTTTTAACTTTCCGGAAGATATGATGTAGTAATTGGTGTGATTTCCTTACTAATCTAATGTCTATAATACATATTTTAACCTAATGAGTCCTGAAAACTACTCTAGCTGTAGCAGATGAACAAGTTGCTTAGATGTTTTTTGGCAGGGGGTTCGTTTTTTCCTCTCTTGAAAAATTATAGGGAACTTTCAGAAATACTTTGATTGTGAATTGTTGTTTCTCAGGCAGTTCATGTACTGACTTAGGGAAGCCCTGGAGCAAGGAGCAGCTACATGGAAATTTGACCTTGCTCTGTAGTGCTTTGCTTCTGATTATACTTGAAGCCTCACTCGTTGTTACAAGTAGTAAGAATCAAACCTTGTTTAGCATGTGCAAGGTCACAGTACATCTACAAAAGCAGACACCAAATCAGTCAGTATTCATATGTTACCGCAAATCACAAAGAGAGAGAGAGAGAGAGAGTAACCATATCAAGAGAAGATGAGAAGCAGACAGTGAAAGGAACTCAGAGACCAGAATTATGGCCCAAGCTAAATTAAATACAAACCAGTAATTTCACGTTGGTATTTCATCTTTTAGATATTCTACTTGTTTTCTTATGCAAAATAACTTTTCAAAGGGTAGAAGAGGAGACAGAGCTTTAGGAGCACTATTCATTCATGTTTCTCTATCTATGCTTCATGCAGACCTTGGCACCAAGAGAATAAGCTAGTATTGAACGATGTCTGATAGCGTGCACCCTGCAACAGCTTTTGTAGTTATGTTGTTATCCTCTCCAGTTATTAAAATCTTAAGAAAGATTCCTTTGAGATTGTGAAAGCGGCTTAGAAATGCAAGTTTGAAAATCATCAGTGGCAAGACCCCTTTATCTGGCTTGTATGTGGTTTGTTTGTGGTGGGGTTTTTTTGGAGATGCTAGGTAAGTTATGTGGAGTGGGCTTTGCTTCAGATGTCCAGCAGCAAAACACTTGCTTGATGAATCTAACTTAGTGTCATGTTTTGGGGACATCCAAGGCAGCTGGATATGATGCTGTTTCTTATAATGCCATCTACATAGATTCTGTGCTTTTCCACACTTGTTGGGTGCAACATCTGCTCTCAGTAATAAATTTAAACTTTTTAGACCCTTTCATTTTACATTTTAAACTCTAGAACTCTGGTGGCAGAAAAGGCATGCAATATAAATAGATAATAATACTTATATCTGTGATATAGCTAAAGATATATCTCATATAATGAATAAGATTACATACCATCATTCATTAAAGTATGTGACTGTACTGTGTGTATATATATTTTAGAAAAGATGAGATTGTAATCCTTACATGTCTTGAGAGCTAAAGGCTTTAAAAATGTATATAAAAATTACCAAATAACAAAAAAACAAACAGTTCACCAAAAAAATGTTATTAGTATAAGCTACCCACTTTCAGTGACAGTGTACAATCAGTGAAGGAGGACAGAAACTCCCCAGCTGGCTTTGCTGTTGTTCTTAGTGCCCAAAGAAGTGTGCTGGCTGCTCCCACAGGAGTAGGACTCAGTCTCCATCTATTCACTCTATCACAAGAGGAACTGTGAGTGCCAGGGTTGGATAATGTTGTTCATTCCTCTATGGCATTGCCTCTTTTCTCTGGTCATTAACTAGGACAGTGGCCTAGTGCTGCAGCTGGGTCAGTAATGTCACCTGATTTATAATATGTTAATAACTAGAAGTTTCTAATTTATTTTCCTTTTGCTTTGTATTATACAGCTTTGACTAAAATGTTTGGTCTTGGATATTAGAAAATGTGTAAAGTGGTGATAATTTTCTTGTAAAATTACAAAATTTTCTTACATGCATAACACTGATCCAAAGGGAAAAGAGACCTCATGAAATAAGGATACTTTAGCTTAAAATTCAGCTTATCAGTTAAGCAATTTTCAGTTTGATATTTTTAGATTTGTTATGCAAAGTCCTTAAGCACATCCCTCTGGGAAGCAGGAAGCTCTAGAGTAATTTTTTTTGGCTGAACCTGGACTGTAAAACATAGGTGAAAGGTATTAGGTTGGTGCTGTAAATATGAGGCCTTTATTGCAACTAGAACACCACTTAATGAAATAATCCAAAGTCTGGTGAAATCAGAAAAATATCTACTGAACACACTAACTCAGTATCAAAATGTGACCTACAGTCATTATTTTTTTTGAGATTATGTTTTTTAATCAGAAATGAAGTTACTGAACAAAAAATTATTCCTAAGGTTGAAACATCTGTATCTATCATAAAAACTTCTGTGTTATGAGATTAATAAATCTTATGGTTTATATAAATAATATATCCAAAGACAAGATGCCACTAATATTCAGGGAATGGGGGTCAACTATTACTGTCTGTATCTGACTGTACGGGAAGATTTATCTTCTCTTTTTGCCCCACTGCTGGCTTATTCTTGCTGAGTGCAAATGCCTTTTGGGAGATACGTGTATGTCTTCTTCAGGCTGAGACCATGCTTGTTAATTTTTTCCCTTTTTATTTACTACCTTCTGGCTTTTGTTTGTTTGTTTGAAAATTGAGTTTCACAGTGACACATTTTGTACTTTATTTACTAAACATGTTAAACTGTAGCTTCTATTAAAACCTGAAGTAACTGTACAGCCTATTCCCTTTGGCTATCTTGAGATGATCTGGGACTACCCTCGAAATTCTACTGCTTCCCTTTGTATATGTTTAGTTGCAGTCTTTTCATTCTGTTAGACTCAATTGTCTTGGTGGTTTTGTTTACAGTATCTTTAGTTTTGATAGAAGATAAATGTAGCCTTAGAGAGAAATCTATATCCATACATACTCTTATCAACTGCTTTGATCATGCAAATTTTTTATCTTGTTTAGGTAATGTTTAATGAAGTTATGTTGCCACACTACTGTCCATTTCTGTTGACTAGACAACCTTTTTGGTATCATTAAGAGTAAAATATTAAAACGCTGATCTGTCTTTCTTTACTCCATTTTATTCTGTGTCTGGTCATTGCAGGTATAATTTAATTTTCCAGATTTGTAGGTACATTGCTATTTGTGGATCTTACTTTGCCTATTTTAATTTATTTTTTCTTTCTTTAATTTCTATTTGTTACTATCTTAATATTTATATTTTCCTATTTTGAACACAGTTATGTAAAGTATTTGTATATGAAGTGCAGGAAAAACCAGTATGTTGAAAATCTATCTATATGCTTTAGGTAGACTGTGTGTTGTACAGAACTAGCTCTTTATTTAGTTTTTATTGTCCAGGTCCAGTACAAAACAGAGAAAAGCTATCAAATGCTTTCCTTTTCAGAGGAAGCTGGCTTTCATGTCCTTATTCATCTGTCCCTAAACTTCACAGTGTCCTCCTATGTGACACATAGGATTCTAGCAATGGCAGTGTGCAGCTAGAATTTTAATTAAGGATGTTGTTTTCTTTTTGTGTTGAAGAACTTTTTGATGAGCTCAAATGCATCAAGTATGTGCATATCTGACAGTATAAAGAAGTAAAGGACAAAGACCTGTGCTTGCTCTCTGTCAGAGACGGTTTAAAATATTTTGCCATTTGATGTGCTTCATTCCACTGCAGAGGTAGAAAAGCTGTAATTCTGCTTCATGAATTGTCTCTTCCATTTGCAGTCATGGAAGTGCTTCTACTGTGGAGCTGGTGTAGCGTACGTGCCATTTTATTTTTATCTTCATTGAAATGCAGCTGGGACTAGGCATGAATCCACTAAACTGTCTTGGAAATGGAAATGTCTTTCTGTGACTGGTTTAGTGTGCCTTTTTGACTGAGAATTGGAGGCATCCATGTTGCTTTGACAAGCTTTTTAAACATCCAATTCATTATTGCTGATGCTGTGAATTTCATTAGTACAAGATCTCTTTCAACGTATGGACTGATAAACTGCATTCTGTTTAACAGTAGGATAGAGATTTCGTGGTTGAATGTTCTCCAGGACTGAGTAACTATTGAACAGCATGTGCTGGCTAGTCTAGAAAAGGATCTGATGATCTTCTTTAACCATTCAAGTATGGCAGATAAGTTCTGTATGCCAAAAAACTCAAGCCCCCAAAATCCAAAATAGTGCACTGTGTGCTTAGTGTTTCACCTTCAAATGTCAATTTGACAGCAAATGCCGCCTGATTCTTTAAGTATGAAGCCATTCTACTAAATGAAATAGGCTTAATTTGTAAACTTCATTGAAGTAATTGAATTAGTCCAGAACTAATGTCCTTTCTACAATCCAGTAGAATTGTTTCACTGGTAGTATATGGCTGTTAATTTGGGGGAAATTGTGTTCTACTATAGCACAAATGAATGCATTTGTCACAGAAGAATGGTTGCTTGTCACCCACCCGTCTGTGACTGACTGACTGAGTTCTTCTGTAGCCATGTGGGAATGATATCCCACAACTGTGAGTTTATTTTTCTTTCGGTGTATCTTTGAGGTAGGAGCTTCTGCTTAAAACAAAGCACCAACATTCTCATTGATCAGCTTTCAGACATTATTTAGATTATACAGAGAAAAAGAAGCTACAATTATAATACTACGTGCTTTAAATGAGACAGAGGCAAGTGATAAAATAAAACTTCAGGTTTCAAAAGGCAGAGAGAGTAGTCTCTCAAAGGAAAAAATCCCCAAAGAAGTGAAAGGGAGAGTAATTATTCTGAAACATGCTGCTGAATTAATGAAATTGCTAAGTAGTGAAATACAGTGACACATATTTTACGAAAACATTCTGCATTTGAAGAAGGGTGTTGTAAGGTGTTGCTCATTGCGGCATGCTTTATTGCTACCTGTGTGGCTTTCCTAAAGCCTGTGAGCTGTTGCATGCCTGCATCTGTTTAGTAACAGTGGTATCGTGTTAAAATAATTATGAGTCAACAGCAGAAGTGCAAAGCTGGAAAGATTGTCTCTCTGATGTGAGGTTTGTTTGGCTTGTACATCCCTTGTACTAGCTGCAAAATAAACAAAATAATTCTTGTGTTGGAGACTTCCTACAAGTAGGACATCACATGTTCCCAAGGGTGTAAATAGCCTTCCCTGTCTGGATACTGTTGCAAGGTCTAACCTAAAACTTAAGTTTGTTATATAGTGGATATGAAATAATTTCATGAATTTTCACCCTTTCTCATGCTTTAACTCCAGCTGGCAACTAAGCACTACGCAGCTGCTTGCTCCCTCCCTCCTGGTGGATGAGGGAGAGCACTGGAAGAGTGAAACTGAGAACTCAGGGGTTGAGATGAAGACAGTTTAACAGGTAAACAAAAGCCACGCACACAAGCAAAAGTAAAACAAGGATTCATTCAGCACTTCCTATTGGTGGGCAGGTGTTCAGCATCTTTAGGAAAGCAGGGCTCCATCAGATGTAACAGTTACTTGGGAAGACAAATGCCGTAATGCCAAATGCAAATGTCCCCTCCACCTTCCTCCTCCCCCCAGCTTGTATATACTCAGCATGACGTTCTATGGCCTGGAATACCCCTTTGGCCAGTTCAGGCCAGCTCTCCTGGCTGTGCCCCCTCCCAATTTCTTGTGCTTCTCCAGCTTCCTTGCTGGCAGGACCTGAGAAACGGAAAAGTCCTTGACTTAAGTATAAGCTTTACCCAGCAACAGCTAAAAGCATCAGTGTGTTATCAACATGGTTTTCCTACCAAATCCAAAACACAGCATTACCAGCCACTAAGAAGAAAATTAACTCTATCCCAGCCAAAACCAAGACACCCTTGCTGAGCTCTGCAGTGTGCACTGGCGGTTTCACTCATCTTGTTCCAGGTCTGTGACTCATCTCTGGGGGGCCTAAGCCAGCGAAGTTATTTCCAAATATTCTGCCAGTCCCTCATGAGGTATGCGTTAAGCAAACCTGGAGTCACTTGATGAAAGGCTGGGCCTTGAAAATGACATAGGGAGTGTTAAGGCCCATTCCCAGATAAAAGAATTGTAAAATGTTCTTTTAGCTGCCATGTTGTGGTTTAATCCTGGATGGTGACTAAGCCCCACACAGCCACTTGCTCACTGCCCCAGGTGGGATAGGGGAGAGAATCAGAAGAGTAAAAGTGAGAAAACTCAGGGATTGGGATAAAGACAGTTTAATAGGGAAAGCAAAAGCTGCACATGGAAGCACAGCAAAACAAGGAATTCATTCACTAGTTCCTATCGGCAGGCAGGTGCTTGGCCTTCTCCAGGAAAGCAGGGCTCCATCCCGCATAATGATTACTTGGGAAGACAAATGCCATAATGCCAACTGGCCCTTCCTTCCTTCTTCCCCCAGCTTATATATACTCAGCATGATGCCATATGGTATGGAATACCCCTTTGGCTAGTTTGGGTCAGCTGTGCCTCCTCCCAATGTCTTGTGCCCCTCCACCCTTCCTGCTGGCAGGGCCCAAGCAACTGAAGAGTCCTTGACTTGATACAAACACCACCCAGCAACAACCAAAAATATCATTGTGGTATCATCATTGTTCTTACACCAAATCCAAAACACAGCACTACCAGCTACTAAGAAGAAATTTAACTCTATCCCAGCTGAAACCAGGATGCATGTGCTTTCTTGTGTCTTCCAGAGATGGTCAATGAGCTCTCAGAGTAGACACCCATCCCACTTTGAGCAGAAATTGATAAATGCTCTGGTTACTTTTGAAGTGACACTGATTAAAAAAAACCCACAAAACACCCCACAAAAACAACACCCCAAAAAAAGCAACATCCTCGCTCCCACTGCAAAAAGACCAACCATAAACAGTTACTGGTTAATAGTCCGTGTCTGGCAGGCTATCAAAATCTGGGGGTAAATGACCATGCAAAGGCATTTACTCTCAGTGTTACATTCAATGCAAATGTGGTAGAAAAGTGCCTTGGAGCCAGAAGATAAAGCCTTGTTGGCTGTACTTTTTCTGCTTGTTGTGAAGTGGATAAGAAAAATCCTTGACTTAAATGGAACATGAAGCTCTTCTGGTTGGGTTGATTAGACCTGTTTCATCAGATTACAGTAATTTAAATGCAGTGGTTGTTTAAAATTATATTTGGCGTGTAAAGTAACTGACACAAGAGTATACTAAACATACAGGCTCTTCATTAACAGATAAAACTCTGGAAGGTTTGTAGAGTGCATATACTGGTTCATCATGGAGGTGGGCATAACCCTGATTAACCTTTCTACCAGCGGTTAATTTGGCCTGGAGTATATAAATTTTCTGTGAATTCTTTCATATTTTTGTAAGCCTAGCAATATACTGTTCTTTGGATGCTACAGATTTTATTTTTTGTAAACAGGGAATTCTCCACTGAACGCAATGTAAATTGCAAGGACATGTTTGATTATGAAGAACAAGTTACGAAAATATCTCTTAGAAATAATTATGGTTGATCCCACTGTCAGGCAGGAATATAGACTGGATACTTTACTGGCGTCTCCTTCAGCAGTATTTTCTATAGTTCTCTTACCAGGAATATCGGAATTAACTAAAAATGGTGGTAAGGGGAAAAAAGGGAAAGGAAAGGTTATTAATCTTCTATTCTTGGCTTTGCACAGCGGCTTGTGACATGGGCTTACTCTTCCATGACTCTGTAGAAAGCAGAGTGTGCTCATGGATACTGTTTTTGAAGATGTGGAGGCTCTTGAATGTACAAATGCTTCCCTGTTTTTCACTGACACCTAAGGATGTCTTAAAGGCCTCAAACAGCTGTTTGTTCCTTTTAAAGTTTGTACCTTACATCAGATGTGGCATGCAGAGGTAGACACACTGTATGGTGGTTTGAGGTGTATATTTTGCCAAGTTGTCTGTAAAAGTGACTTCTAAGCAGCCTGTAAAGTAAGTTAATGGGAGAAGCTGCAAAGCTGTTGGTTGCCATTGCCCTCTGCTCCCCCATTCTCTGTATTATTTATTATCTAGACTTGCTACAATTGGGCAGGACAGCAAGGCAAAAGAGAAAGATGAAATGTATAGAGGTGGTGGGACTAAAAAAAAAGGTACGTTGGTAAACAGCTATTATAATTTCATGAGTCTGGTAGAAATTGAAGTGTCAGTATTATTCTTACAGAGAGGACAACAATACATCTTTCTAATGTACCCTTTCCTCACCAATATCCAGCTGGTAAGATTTTATTGATTGCCTCTGTTAAATTTTTACTCCTGAGTATTTCAGCACTGACATTTTGGGGGTTTTAATTTACCTTTCCTCAGAAGGTTTCCTTATTTCTCCAAATAAGGAATTTCCCTTTCCTGTAAGCCTTCAGCATCATGTAGAAAGAAGATCCGGGATGTGGAATATTATTTTTTTTTTTTTTTTTTTTGTATAATGGTCTATTTAAGGAGTAATGTATTGCTTGTTTATTTGCCTTTTGGACTATTCTCTATACCCAGAGGTCCACAGCTACAGAAAGGTTCTCTACCTGAAGTTGAACAGGATGTTGCAGCCATTGATTATCGCAGTGCATTGCAGCGACCTCCAGGGGTTTTTAATCCAACAGAGTATACCAGTGAGTGAAAGTACTGACTTTAGAAAGGCTGCAGAGTTTGAAAGAGAACAGCTAGTTTAATAAGAGAACATGAGCAGGGGACACGGAGTGGTCCATTTTATCTGTGTGGTTTTGAACTAGAGCTTAGTAAAATGGAACAAATGGTCCCAAAATGAGCTAACTGTCTCAACTCAGACCCAGGCTTCCTTAACTCTGCATGTCTTTAACTCCTTTGACAGCTGTCTTCCACTGGGACAGAGGTGAAACTTCGCCAGGCTGCATTTGTTGAGCAGTGGTCCCCAGATTTGCAGCTCTCCCCGGGAAGACCTCAGAGCAATTACAAGTGTGTCACCTGGACAAAATGTAAAACTTCGCTGTCAGATTATCCTATCCCTGGTAAGGCATCTGGGGCCACCTAATTACTGATGAAAACAAGCTTAATAAAAAGGAAAATCATTGCAAAAGTAGTGAACTGCTATGGATATGTTACATGTTTGTGAAATGTTCATATTGCACTGTGATGAGTGTACGATAAAGATGAAAGTAATAGCAGGAGAATCAGTACAGAATAAGAAACGATTTCTAAAGGTGTTCTTTAGTTTGTAGCTGTTGTTTGTAGTCTGCCCCATGTGAGGAAGAATTGATTGTGACCAGACTAAATTTATGAAAAATGCCTGTGAGTGTTATGACAGAGCTGGTTTTGATTTGACCAGTCAATGAACCTTTGAAAAACCACTGAATGAATATGATGTTTTGCATGATAGCTGTAAGCCTGGACAGCATGTGGGTGAGGTAAACTGTATTCTGTAGACATTGACCTATTTATTTGTGTATCTTGCTGTGAAATTTCACCTCTAATTCCAGTATTACTTCCCTTCCATGAGATGACTGTGCAGCTGTGTATCCTATACAAAGCCTTATGCACTTGTTTACCTCTGCTGTCTAGAGGGCATTGCACATGCTGATATTTCCTTTAGGCTTGTATTTAAATTTTTGCTAAATCAAGATCTCAATACACTTGTAATATTCCCTGCATAGTATGGATGTATCATATTATAATCTAAGTAGAATATAGTAACAGGGTAAATGATAATATAAAATATGAGTTAGCAGTACTCAGTACAATGTGACTGTTCTTAGTTCATCTTTAAGTTCCCATACATTAATATGATAACGATTAATCACGGTAACGTGCTAAAACACTGACAAGGACTAAAGATAGTTTTGAATGACATTGTGTTAAACTCATTCGCTAAGCAATGCTGAGAACAGCTGCATAAAATCACAAAATATTCTGATGCCTACGGGGTTTTTTGTGAGTGGTTTTCTTGGTTTAACTTTTTGTTGGGTTTTCAGCTTGTTTGTGAGTTGGGTTTTTTGGTTTTTTCTTTTATTTGCTTTGATAACATAGCCAATTGAGTTCTTGATACAATGTGACCAGGTAAACCTAGGTTACAGCTATAACTGTTGGCTGCATGTTAAGCAAATGAATGTGAAATAGGAATAAACAAGACACTGGAAAAGAGGAGACTGAGAGGTGATCTTATCGCTCCCTACAACTACCTGAAAGGAGGTTGTAGGCAAGTGGGGATAGGTCTCTCCTCCCAAATAACTAGTGACAGGATGAGAGTAAAGGGCCTCAAGTTATGCCATGGGAGCTTTAGATTGGATATTAGGAGAAATTTCTTCACTGCAAGGGTGGTGAAGCATTGGAACAGTCTGCCCAGGGAGGCAGTGGAATCACCATCCCTGGAGGTGTTTAAATAGCAGGTAGATGCAGTGCTTAGGGATGTGGTTGTGGCCTACAAACACACCCTCCCAACTTGGTGTTGGCTGCAGACTCACTGAGGGTGCACTCGATCCCCTCGCCCAGATCACAGACAGAGACACGAACCGGGACCGGCCCCAGCGCTGAGCCCTGGGGAACACCACGTGTGCCCGGCCGCCAGCTGGATGTGGCTCCATTCCCCACCCCCCTTTGGGCTCGGCCAGCCAGCCAGCCTTTTACCCAGCCCGGAGCGCACACCTACAGGCCGCGAGCAGCCGGTTTCCCCAGGAGATGCTGTGGGAAACAGTGTGAAAGGCTTTACTAAAGTCCAGGTAAACACCCACAGCCTTTCCCTCATCGACTAGGTGGGTCACCTTGTCACAGAAGATCAGGTTCATCAAGCAGGACCTGTCTTTCACACACCCCTGCTGGCTGGGCCTCATCCCCAGGTTGCCCTGCACATGCTGCATGATGGCACTCAGGATGACCTGCTCCGTAACCTTCCCCAGCACCGAAGTCAGGCTGACAGGCCTGTAGTGCCCCAGATCCCCCTTCCTGCCCTTTCTGTAGATGGGTGTCACATTTGCTAAATCCCAGTCTTCTGGGACCTCCCCAGTGAGCCAGGACTTCTGATAAATGATGGAAAGTGGCTTTTGAGCCACCAGCTCCCTCAGTACCCTCAGGTGGGTCCCATCCAGCCCCATAGACTTGTGCGTGCCTTAGTGGTGTAGCAGATCACTGACCATTTCCCCTTTGATTGTGGGGGATTCATTCTGCTCCCCATCCCCATCTTCCAGCTCAGGGGGCTGGGTACCCTGAGAACAACTGGTCTTACTATTAAGGACTCGGGTAAAGAAGACATTAAGTACCTCACCCTTTTCCTTACCCTTTGTCACTATGTTTCCCCCCACATCCAGTAAAGGATGGAGATTCTCCTTAGCCCTCCTTTTGTTGCCAGTGTATTTCTAGAAACATTTTTTGATTGTCTTTTATGGCAGTAGCCACATGAAATTCTAGTTGTGCTTTGGCTCTTCTAACTTTCTCCCTGCACAATGTGTTTTGTTTCAATCATGTAGCTTGGGGCACTGGCCCCTGTGAAAGCAGAGGCAAGGCACTGGCACAAAGGATTAATTCTGATGCTTTTTTATTGCAGAGATAAAGTCCTGTAAGTTAGAGAAACAGGCTAGACTCATGAGAACAGGACAGTTTTCCTGCTATTCTGTTGTGGTCAATACCTGGCATTTCTGCTGACTGAGTTTCAGTTTGGAAAAGTGTCTGAGTAATTTTATTTATGTTGTATTACTGCATATTTCTAGATACATTTATAGCAAATCAATAAAGGTATAAAAATGCCTGTCTTCAGTTTGAACCTGTTTGGTGTAAATTAGGGATTAAATGTTTTTGTAACATTGTCTCACCAGTTATCTACTGCAGTGAATTTGCTGGACTCATTAAACGTTCTAGAGGACAAATTGTCTGTAAACTCACTCAAATTAATTCATGAACACTTAAACTACTAAAACTTGTTTTTTTCTATATATCTAGCTCTTAATTTAAAGTTATTTAAAGCTGAAGGATGATCACACAAGCTTTATTCCAGTAGGAAAGCAAGCTAAAACATTCAGTCTGCATGGCAGTGATTGGTATCCTGCTTGGCAATGCCTACAAAGGCGCCAGTTTGCCCTGAGATGCTGCAGGACAAGAGCTGTCTCAGTTTGTCCAGCTTATGGTGCGTTAGCCTGCACCTACAAGTAGCCGTCGCTGGAATTGCAGTGGTCCAGTGTGGTATCTTTCAGCTGTACTGTATTATCATGCAGAAAGGATGCAAAACTATGCTTGTACATCTCACATAAGGGTTTGTTAGGAAAGAACAAATGGCAGCTGAAGACAGAGTTTGGAACAAGAAAATAGCAGTGATAGTTAGCCATACTTCAAGCATCTTGTGGTAACCAGTGTGGCGAGTTCTTATTTGTGGTTGTAAATACCATAAAATAGTATTATATTACAGATCTTGTTATGATATAGTTGGGCTCTGATAAAAGTGGAATTTTTCTTCACTGTGTTACTATTTTAAAAAGCTGTGGCTTAGTGTAGAGTTAAAACTCTCCTTTTAATCAAAATCATTAGTGGTAGTCAGCTTAGGCCAGAAAAAGCAGAAGATCCTTTTACTATTAGCCTATGCTAAAAACAAAACAAAACAAATCCCCCAGACACCAAAAAACCAAAACAACCAAAAAACCCCCAAAACTAAAGGAAAGAAAACAAATAAAACAACTTGTGAAAATAGCAACTGGTTTGGCAACAATGCATTCTGGAAAATTGTTATTTAAGCTGATGTGCTATCTAGGTTAAAAATAGAATACTAGATTTTTTTTTTTAATTTAAAATATTTCTTGTGAGGTCAGGATCTGGTGTAAGATTTTTTTCTTTTGTTTGTTTGTTTTAAGGCTACAACTTGTATAATGCTAGTTGAAGGTACTTAAATAAAACAAAATTTAAGCCTTTCTCTCTGCTGTGCCCTTTAGAACAGAGTATTGAGGACAAAGAGGATCAGGGGAGACATAGAATGGCTGATAAAAGATGTTTGTACTGACACAGAGAGGTAAAGGCAGGGAGGAAGTTCACTGTTGTAGCCACTCTTACAAGTGCTTTAAAGGCTCATTTTATTTCAGAAATGTCATTTTCCTTTCCCTGTTTCTCACTATCATTCAAAAATTTCTGCCCAGCCAAACTTAAAACTCCCTGCCACTCTAAAGAATATAGAGTCTGTCATTATTCATGTATGCATTTGATTTCACACCAAAACCCAGAAACACGTCCTAGAAAAAAAAGTTAGAAAGTTCAAAAAAAACCCAAGTGATAAAAAATACTGGGTGTTACAGAGAAATATATCAGTTTATTCAGCTGCTTATTGCTATGTTCCAAAATTTTTGGATTAAACAATGAAATAAAAAAAAAAAAGGCAAGCATTTGGCTATGCAAGCAAAATTGGATTCTGTTCCTTTGTTTCTGGGACAGTGAAACCCAGTTGTCCTTAACTTTTTTTTTTGTGTAGGAATTTGACCTAAACTATTTATGTTAGCTTTCAGTGGTGCTTTCAGTATGGGAATTACAGCCAGGAACCCAGGCTACTATTCCTGACTGAGTGGACATGTCATTTATTCTGCTGGTTTCTTGATTTTATTATCTGTCAAATGTGTGTAGAAGAGCTCTTGAGGAGTGTTGTAAACCTGGTTTTTGTAAAACATCTAGCTTCTACTTTGCTTACCACACTGTACTTTTGGGGAGGGCGGGGAGAGATCTAAAAGGTGCTTTTTATCATCAGGTTTTCTCCCTGTGGAGCATCACTGAACCTGTGTCATTGATTTTGCTGAAAAAGCAGTAAACAGTTGATTACCTAGGAGATACATGAATTATGCACATTATTGCAATGGTTTTATGTAGCGAATGGAACATAGGTTCTGTTCTGTAGTCTACACAAGGCTGAAAACCACGTCAAGCAAATTTCTCATCTCAGTTCAGGTGGGTTTTGTGGATAGTGGGTAATTTTTGTGTGGAACAGCTTCATGGCATTCATTGTATTTTGCCATAGCTCATGCTACCACTTTGAAAGGGAGAAGAGGAATCAATCAGCTGTCTCACAGCAGGATAATTCCCTCCAAGTGATGCCAGGTCAGTTGGATTTGAGTTGATTTGTCTTATATACAGCTTCGATGACAGCTGGATTTGATACCAGAAATACTTAGGGACAGTCATATCTGATTCTCTGGGCATCTGCTCCTGTTTAGGAAGCAGGGCTCAAGCTTATTTATGATACAGAAAATTGGTGGTGTTCAGTGCATTTTTTCAGCTTGGCTTTCAAAAGTAGACAGCAGAGCTGTCTGCTTATGCTTGTATTCTGGACACTTGGCCTTTGTGAGGTTCAAGAGAACAAGAAATCGTATCATTTCCAAATCTTTGGGAATTAGGAACAGAGAAAGAAGCAGTCTGTCTTAAAATCCTCTATCAAGGGAGTAATGACAATGATTCATGTGTAGGCCCAAAAGAATATCTCTTACGCTACCTGTGTCATCATGGCAGCAGCAGCTACTTGCCTCAGAGAAGGGCAGGTACCTCAATGTACACAGCCCGTGGACAACACTGGGGTCACAGACTGCCAGCTGGGCCATCCAGTATACAATGTAGTAGTCATAGTAGACAGCTGCTTCAGAGGAAATGTACTTTAACTGAATTTTAAAGTATCTAGTTCAAATTCCAGTTGCAAGTTAGGGACAACAGCTTAAAGCTTTGTGCAGGCCAACCAACCAGGTTTTATACATTATTTTTTTTCCTGATTATTTACAGAAATTATTAATAGGTTGAGCTCTACTAGTCCATGTTATTTTCCAGGTAACTATGGAAAGGTTGTTATTGGCACTTCCTAGCTGGATTGTGGTGTAGAAATAACCAAATGTGAGGGTAAATGACAAGATGAGGGTAGAATGAGGGGCAAAATGGCAAGAATATGATAAATATGAATGAATTAGGATTGGTGCATATTATTAGTAATGTTGGTAACACCTCAGCTGTCAGGTCTGTGTTATTAGCAGCAATAAAAGCAGATCTCAGTGATGGATGTTCTTATTACAGTTAACTGGAACCTTAAACTTCGTTCATTCTTTCATGTATTCACATCTATCATAAATTTGAACAGTAATTTCTGGAAATTCTCTATAGTTTATTTCTTAATTCATGTTTCAGTATTTCTTCAATTAGTCTTCTTTTCAGATAGTTTCTTTTGGACTGGATCTTATGAAGCGACCTGGAAACTGCACCTCTTCTGGCATATCATGTTTGTTCCTATTTGTAATAGTTTCTGTCTTTTTCTCATTGGCTGAATGCTTTCCTAAAATTGCCTGAAACACTGTTTTACAGAAAAACAGCTGTGATATTCATTGCCTTTCTAAGAAGAAAAATAATGATTTTACACATAGACTAGGGGAAAGGCTTTGAGGGAATTTATGAATTCCCTTTCTTTGTTCACCCTGGGACTGAAATGAAAGTATTCATGTGGTGGACTAGTGTTGTTCTGTGGATAAAAAGTTAATATGGATTTCTGCTCTCCCTGCCCCAATTTGGTAAACTGTTTTTGTATGGCTTGAGCAAAAATTCTACACTTGACCTTGAGAAGAGGAAGAACATTGCAGCATTTACAAGATGCTGATCAAGCTGCAGCCTGTCAACTGGTCAGTTTTGTCCTGTTCATTTTGCCATGTTTACATGCTGGAAATATTGCTGTATTCTTTTTCTGATGTATTTCCAGTTATCCTGTAAATGGCTAATTGGTTTTTTGGGGTGTTGTTTTTTTGTTGGTTTTTTTTTGTGTGTGTGTTTTTGTTCTTCTTTTTTTTTTTTAAAAAAAAGTATTTTTAAAGAGATATAAACAACAGTGTCTATAATGTGTCTGGCAGTGTTGATTTAGTGTTTTATCTTGTGCAATCCTAAACTCTTTCTGTCAGATAGCGTAGCTTTGGAGTGAAAGGCTGTGACCAGACTGGCAGCTTTCAGACAGCACAAGCACCGCATAGACCTCTCCAGCAGATGATCAGGGTGTTTTTGAAGCAGGCTGTATGTGAGCATGTATTTTTTTTAATTTTGAGGCTTTAGACTTGGAAGTATGTTTAAGAGCTATTATTAAATAAGCTAGTTGAAGAAAATGTTGGTAGAAGACTCATCACTACTAAAAGCGCTTTTAATGGAACAGAAACATTTGGTTGGGGGCAGGAAATAAAAGAAAATTGATCAAAGACTAAATATTTAAGTTCAACTGTGTTTCCCTGTACTCTAAGGAATATTTTTTTTAGGCTTTTTTGATTGAAAATTTGACTGTTAAGGTTTTCTTTCTAGTTTAGAAATATTTTTTAAAGTGTTGTATTTACTGCAGATTGGATAATGCAGTTCCAATGGCTCTGTTAGTAGTGTGGGAACTTAAGTATACTAGAAGGAGTCACAGTACATCAGGTTTGGGATGGTTGTCTGCAAGTGTTTAAGAAAAGTATTTGTTTATTTTATATATCCCTGTTTTTCATGTTTTTCATAATATCCATACCTGTTGAGAAGTCTAGGACATAGGGGAACTGAATAAGAGTAAAATTAGACAAGGTGCTGAGAGCTTCTGCCTAATTCAGGAAGGGTTTACGTTTGTAGTTAAAGTGTAAAAGCACTAAGAAGTGAATCTAGAAACCCTTACATTTGCTGGTCTGTTGCTCATTCAAAGAGCAATTGCTTTCTTGTGGTATATGTTCCTTCCCTGCTGCAAGAAAAGAGCTAAGTGTAATTGTGATTTTACTGGCCAACAGATGTTTCAGAAACAGAAAACTATTCCCAGTTGAGCCCTTGATAAAGGCTGCCACCCAAAAAACATGTTAAAACCCTGAAGCCTTAATCTAAAACTCTAGAGCCCTGGCATATGACTGAGTTCTACGTTTTTCATTCATGTTTACATTTCTAGTTTAGGAGGGTGAATGCCAGTGGAATTGTGTGAGGCAGGCTGTGTTATGCTTTATGAGCACAGGCCTCCACTGAAGCTAATGTGAAGCTGCACTGTCCCCATGGGAGTACTAGGAAGCATTTATGCCTTGGGCACACACTAAATCACTTTTTTTTCCTAGAAAAAAAAGGGC
This sequence comes from Falco naumanni, assembly GCF_017639655.2. Taxonomy (NCBI): domain Eukaryota; kingdom Metazoa; phylum Chordata; class Aves; order Falconiformes; family Falconidae; genus Falco; species Falco naumanni. Next base: position 18,060,431 of record NC_054054.1, on the reverse strand, counting down.
GTGTGGATTTATATGTCCCTTAAGAGCTTTCTCTTCTTTAGATGAACATATGCATTATGCACACATGTAAAGGGTGTGATTATTGTTACTGTTATTTAATACTCATCTGATAGTACGTAAGCATGAAGCTTTACAAAATGTGTAGCATCTGTACTCTCCAAGCTTGTAGTCTAACTGGGATGAGTATTAGGCAAATGGGCTAATGATTTATAGGGAGCAGAATTGATTAAATCTGTGTGAAGGGCTGGACAAAACAGAATATTTACACTGCTGGTTTTGTTGTAAGCCTAAAGAAAGCTTGGCATTATAGACATCAGAAGGTGTTATAGCTATGAGGAAGCTCTGGTATTTGGGTCACAGCTGAAGAAGCAGCCAAAACCATGAGAAGAATTTTTTAAAAAATACTTAAGAAGGTGCTAAATGGAAGAGTTTGAGAATTACTCTTGCACTTACATTTAAAATGGCAGTCAAAAGTAGGATAAGGTTGTGTTCTTGTACTTACTAAATTCTTTAGTAACTCACGTAAAATACATGTTTATCCTGATCATGGCAATGTATCACTTTGTGGTGCTCGTCTTGGATCTTGCAGTCCAAACTTTTCCAAAGTAATACAAAGATTTGTCATTTGAGTTATTCTTTAGTCTTTCTCTCTCTCTTGCTTCTTGGCATTACTCACTGCAGGTGGCAGACTTTCTCAAGGATCCTTAGCTTGTCCTTGCTAGAATTTACCATACCTTATAGTGGCAGCATTTTGGGGAGAGAAGTCCTCAATCCATCTGGTGTATCCAGGTAAATGAAACTTGTTCCTGTACTGTTCTTAACCCCCTTGGCTTACTGGATCAGACACCGGTATTTGTTGCTGTTCACCCCTTGGCCCAGCTCTGAGGGGAGCTGCGACACAAGAAAGAATGCAGTTCTTGATGTCATTTCACGTTTGAATTCTCTTCAGTACCTGTGAAAATCTTGATTTCATGTGAGGTGTTTGACCTTGCACGTTTCCGTAGATTTTGAAAGCCTTTTATTCCTGTCTCTGAACTCTGATTCTTCGGCAGGGTCAAGTATTTCTGAAAGCTTTTGACAGCTACCTGAGAGTAAGAGAGGCAGACAGTTACTTGTTTGTCTAAAGTATCTGTGCTGTATCTATGCCTTAATGCACTTACAGCATTTCTCTCTAACCGTGGGGATGTCTGTGTTCTTAAATGGTGCTGTGTGCCTCTGCCTGGCAGAATCAATTCCAAATTGCTGTTTACCTGTAACAAGGAATTTCCCCTACAGTCAGAAAGATGTATGAGCAAGTGTCTCTGTGTCCTGGTGGCAATGAGGAGGGAGACATTATGAAACAGCCTGTTTCACCTTCCATTTTCTCTTTTCCCAAACTGTCCAGAAAATTGCCCAGTTTGCCTCTTTGGATCCTTTTTTCTTACAAAAGCACTAGGAGAAGCTCATCTTTGGTTAAAAGGAGCATGCTGAGAGGGCAACTGTGCCCTTACACCTTCAGCTGAGTTTGCAGTGATGTGAAGAAGAGGTTTTTACATTGTTACTGGAATCTTAATATGCTGCCTTCCATTTCAGTACTGTAGAAACTTTTATGCTGCTGTATTAGTTCACTTCCATGAATCTCTTTCTTCCTCTCTCTTTGGTTGTTTTAATGAATGGCTTATGAAAAATTGTGTTTAATTTTTTCCATTTGGAATAGATGACACACTTCTGAACAGATAGTGTCTGATATAAAAGGTTAATTCCCAAATCCCTCAAATCATTGAATCTTTTTCCACTGAGTGAAGTAGGACCAAACATCTTTATGCTCTGTCCATATGCTGTTGTGTATTTCTAAGGATATGATGTGATGATCTGGTGTGCTGGAAACTCAGAGAGAGAAAAACCAAATTATTTCAGAAAGTGAAATTGGGAAATGTAACTGGAAAAATAGCTCTCCAATTGCAACTAGAGAAAGAACATGATGGCCCATGATGATATAATGTCTTTCATGCTGTAATATTTTTATTTACTATAAAAAAGATAACAACTACAGTAAAAGTATTTTGCATGAAAGTTATCTTTTTTCAGTTGCTGTCAACGTTTTAACTTCACCCGAGTTGTTTTGTGCCACTGGGCACAAGGAAGTAGCCTGAATTTGTCACATGTGATTCCTGCTGGTCATTTCACACTTGGGAAGAGAACCAAAGCTAGGCTATTTTCATACACAGTTCTCTGTGTGCTACATCATGGTTCTCTGGAGTCTCTGCTCATTGAAATAAACTGCTGGGCCCTCTGCAGGGTCAGTGTTTTGTGGGGTAATATTTGAAGTGAGCCAGCTTTATCTCCCAGGCCAATGGAGACTGGCCGTGGGATTCAAGAAAGTCCACTTTTGTCCCCATTATCTCTTGTCCCTGTTCCTTTATTTAATCTGTGACAGCCTGTTAGAAATGCAAGAACCTTGGAACAGAGAGAGATTCCAAATACACCTTCTGAAATGACAGAGGCTTGAAAAAGCTGTTGTGCATACAACAGAGATGCAAAGTTTCTTTTGCAGCAAATCCAGAACATGGGAGTGTTCTGGCTGTCCTGTTTGTATCTGCCTCTCCTGGTCTCCCACAGAAGATTCACAGGTAAATATAAGAATCCATAAATAACCATACAGGACATTACATGCACAGTGGGCCTCAAACAGGAGGACCCTAATTGAAGTCCTGAACCAGAATATCATATTTGCTGTAACCATTAGCTATCATAAACCTGGATAGCCTTGCTTTTCATAAAGGCTCGATTTCCTCTATTAGATTCCTGGCCTTGTTGCACTTTCTGCAATGTTTTATCAATTCTTTGATCTAAAAAGAAATGTACACGAATACGTGTTTCTACTTACCATCTTTGAACTCCCCACCCTCTGACTTTATCAAAGTAATTTTTTTCCAGTGCTACAGAACAAAGAAAATAGCAAAAAAATTTAATTTACTTTCTTGTGTCAGTTAACCTTTCAGTTTTAACATGACATTCCTTTTTTTATTTGTATACAAGAACTAACAAGAACATGACTTGGGTTTAATCACTCCTTACCTGTCCAGTCTGAGTTCACAAAACTGTAATTTTTTTTCTAATGTGCTGTCATCTGTATAACAGGTAGCTAACGATAATCTTCATGATTCTGTTTGCATTAATCAGCTACTGTATTTCTGGTTTTGCTTATGGAAAAAAAAAAGACACTTGCAGCAACATCACTCAGCAGCAGTAGATACGCTTTCTTTAAATAGTTCTCATTGTTTGTCAGACCCTAGAACTGTAATTGTATTCACTAGGTATATAATTATCATTATTATTCCTTGTAGGAATGGATTTTTATTTCATTTTCTGTTATTTTTGGTCTAGCTGCTAAATAATGTAAGGTAAGTTCTTTTGCAAATCATGTGTCAGGCATCCGGAAGTTGGGCATCAGTGAAAGTATAGGTGCTGCATTTCAGTTTTTATGTAGTTATGGGCTTGGTTAATGTAAGAACTTTGTGGCCAAATCTGATGTTATACTTAAGGAGAAGTGTCTGCTTGGAGAAAGGAGAACAAGCTTACATGGGATCAGTAGAACATAGTGATTATCGTATCAGTGTACATGTGCTACATATAACACATGCAGACAGCCATGGAAGCTAAAGAAGAAAACATTGTGTAGTTGTGTGCTTCGCTTGTAGCCTGAAAATTGTTCTGTATTAGTATTTTATTTAGCACATAGCAAATAATCTTTTTGCAAACTTTTTACCCAGCACTAACTACATCTAGATTGGAGCAAGTTAACACCTGGTTTTGCTGGGTTTATACCCTGTGTAACTTGAAGAGAGTCTTGGTTTCTTTAGCCTTTGTGCAGTAGCATGACATACGTTCCAAACAGCAGCAGTGTAAGTAAATGGATATAGGCCAGCAGCAAACATGCTGTTCCTTCCGGTCTCCCATCATATTAGATGTAATTATAGATTATCAGAAACACAAGGCCTCTTCTTACTCCATTAAGATTTTTTTCTCATATATTTAGAGTTTTAATCGATACAACCCAGAAAGCATCAAAACATTTTCTGTGTTTTCTTAAACAAGATGCAGCTGCTATTGGGTATTAACAGTTTGCAGTGATTTTGCAATAAATCCTACTTGCATCCCTGAGATGACTTGTTCAGGTAGTGTTTTTCTTGTGGGAGTAATTAAAATAAATAAATGTAAAAGGTTAGGAGGGGCAAAAGCTTTTCAGAAGGGAAGGAATCTGGATTTTAGTTGTTTGAGAAATAAACTATTTTGTAGCTGCAGAATTTACAGTGTAATCTGCTCATGGCCACAGGCTTGTACTCCAGAACTAAGCTTCTTACATTTTTTTAGAATAATAGTGGTTTTAGTTGTGTAGCTACTGCATTAATGTGCAAATACAAACCAAGCAGGGTTTGAGCATCCTGACTTGGCAAACAGCTGAAGCAACTCTTTGCTTTGAGCAGAGAGGTTGGATAATAAATTTCCCAAGGTCCCTTCTAATGTGAGTGATTCTGTGATTCTGTTCGTGAATAACTGTGAGGTGTAAATTGGCCACCACATTTCAGTGGCCAATTATACATATTTTTTTTTAAGTTATGATGAAAAATACAGACATTTCATTTAAGCAGGTTATTCCATAGTCCTAAACAGCTTTTCATACTTTCGTCATCAAACTTTGATATAGGAAACATGAACATTGGTGGAGTGTAATATAACTTTTCATCAAATAAGTAAAGGCATGGCTAAATTTTATTTTGTTTGCATAATTTGTTCCTCTTAAGTCACCAAAACCATGATTTTTTTCCTCTAAATTGTATGAAACTGAGATAGAAATTCCTATTTACTCTACCATAGTAACAGAAAATGAAGGTACCCTGAAACAGGATATATAGGATCTAAGTGCCCTGATCTTTCCTATGTTTCTCCCTAAGTCAGAGTTTAGCTTTTGACTAGAGTATTAATTCTTTTTACATGAACCCTTCATTAATGGGGGGTTAACTTGCATAACAGAGCAGCGTATTAAGAAGGAGATAAAATAGCATACAGTTCAATGTATTAGTAATTAATTCCAAACTGTTACAGCTTAGAATATATAATTTAGTGAATTCTATTAATTTTATTGATACGGCTTGATGCAGACAGTAATTGAGTATTTTTCTCTATGCATTCTATAGAATATATGTCATTCGCACCAGTCATACAGTGCCAAGGCCATCTGTGTTGAAGGGAAATTTAACTGAAATTGAATTAGGTACAAAAGCTGTGCTCTGGCTTTGCGAGTGTGTTAAAAATAGTTTTGTTGAGATTCATTACATATACCTTCAAGCAGTTTTACCACTGACGTTTATCTGTGGAACAGGTTTTTATTGTTGTGTTGTTTGTTTGTTGAATAGAGGAAGCAAATTTCTGAGAGGGCAGAATTTTTCATTCAGCTGTGCTGAGATGGTTACCTCATTTTTTTGTGTTTGGCTTGGTTTGTGGGTTTTTTTCCCCCAGAAAGGGAAAGCAGATTAAAACCGAATGTCAGAATTGAAAAAATGCAGGGGAAAAAAGAAATAAATCTTGCTTTTACCATTGTGGTAAAGGTTTTTATCTTATGGTAAGCAAGTAGTGTTTTACTGTACTCAGGTCTTTCCAGTTCTTCATTCTTTAGTGACGATAGTAGCCATGGTCTTCTACACTTATCACTGGATGTTCATTCTGTGCACATTCAGAGCTGCTTCCGACATCAAAGTCTAATTTAATGCCTCTAAGATGTTACTGGATTTTATTTTGCCTTTCAATTTGCATCAGAAAATTAAGATATTCAGCTACAAATGAGAAGGTGGTATGAGAGATTATGACAAGATCATCATAAACTTTGACTAGCTAATCTGCTGCAGCATCTCACAGAACCAGGTTCTTTCTTTCATAGCACCTGTTCATAAAAGTAAGTATTACTTAGATAGGTAGCATCTTGGGCTGTTAAAACTTGAACATTTACACCAGGTATTGTTTAAGTGTGGAAAACAGACTCATAACAATTGACTTGAGAATACACGGGGAGCTGGTGGCAAGGCCGGACTTGGAGCTTATTTGTTCCTGTCTTCAGCACGTGAACTGTGATCATTAGGAAAACCTGCTTATATCAATCCCCTATCTTTTCAGCTTGTATGCTTTTTTCCTTTTCATGTGTATTTCCTTTGAAAGCCTTTTCAGTGCTGTTCCTAAATTCTTTCTTTACCACTCTCCTTTATTTTCCAGCAGCTGAATTTTAGAGCTGCTTGCATGATTCTTATGAATTTTTACATGCCATCACTTCTCATCCCAGTGGAAGATGATCTGTTTCTGCTGGGATTTAACCTTAATAATTACCCTGTTCACACCATTGCTTTCCTCACTTATTCAAAAAATAATTAAAATAAGAGCATAAACACAACAGTAAATTTCAGTTCATATTTATCCTCTGTCAGGTCTTGAAGCTTCTTGCCAAGCAGTGAGTCTCATTGAAGCTGGTGTTGAAAATGCCCTGTTGTTGTAGTGCTCTAAATTAGATGTGAAAAAAAAAATATCAAGTTCTAGAAAAGTTGCTGATAAATCTGAAGGTCTGGTCTTTGAAGCCCAATTTAATAGTATATTTGGACATACATTCCAATCATAATTGGCAGTGATTATATGAAAAATTTGAGCAAGTTGCATCCCTTCTTTCTTGATCCAGCATGTTAAAGAAGACAGAGCCCACATACAAAGTCCATAGAGTCTGGGGATCAGAAATTACCATTCTCTCGTGGTATGCTTTCTCGTACTATGTGACTTCGGTGAGGTCTTCATTGTTTTGTATGTTCAGAATACAAAGATGTTAAATGGAAAGATGCAGTATACTGACAATATTCTGTAACTTCTTTATTTTTCTCCTTGTTTATACAGAGCAGAATAGCCAAATTTCAGTAAAGGAAAGTTATAGTTACAGAAGTGAGAGCATTACTCAGAGCTTCAGAGAACTGATAAGCTGCTGTGATAAGAGTATGTATTTTCAAATTAAGGAGAGAGGAATTCCAGTACTGGATATGCATGAAATGATTCAAACACATCTTCAAAACAGGAAGCATTAATAATTCATAAATGTTAATCTTTGAACATTAGTGTTTTTCAAGAAGGTTTTATAGTGACAGCTGAGTTGATAAATTGCCCCCTCTCACTGAAGTGGGACAGGATTTTTTTTTGTTTGTTTTTAATAACTTTAAATGATTATGCTATTTCATTAATTTTTTTCATGCTCTGAATCTTTCTGTTCTTGAATGAAATATAATGAGGCAGAAATAAATACTTTAATTAGCCTTTTGCAGCACGAGTATAGAACTATGTGCCTGTGAAGACAGGGAGCAGCATGGCACTGTACCCGCTGTGCACATGATGTATTCGGGTGGAAATACCAGATAAGCATAAATGCCGGATTTGGCTCTTGATATGAATATATATAGTTTCCCCTTATTATTGAGATTATCACACTTGATGGGACTGGGAATAGATTATAACATGTTACTGGGAGATGTCCTGTGATTCTGTTAAAACCTTCCAGTTTGCAGCCATACTGTGCCAGGTTTAAATCTAGTGATGTTTTAGATACAAATAGTGCTGTCTATGATCTCTTCAGCTGCCATTTGATTTCTGTTGAAACGGGAACTCGTGCTTTTTAATAATTTTTTTTTCACACAAGGTTATTTATTAAATTAGGATGTGAAGGATTTGTTTCAAGTTTGTTTTGTGTGGGACATGTAAACACCTCTCTGAGTACAGCCTTAGGCGTGTGGGAGGTGAATAGCACTGGGGCTGGTTTGGGACTTGATTGATTTAAACCACAGCAACTGTTTTAAAACACTATTTTAAATATATGTCAAACAGCTGCTGGAGCTTTGCACATCAAGAACCTTGTTTCAGCCCTGGATTGGTGTGTCTGACATAGCTGATTTTGCTGGGGAGTGAGGTGAAGAGTCCTGCCTGATGAAGAAAGCAGTTTCACAGCAGGGCAGCTGGCTCCTTCGTCTCTCTGAATTAAGAAGTTATATGGAACTTTCCTGAGGCTCCACATTTGTCTTCTGTGTTGTCACAAAAAAGCCTTAAGTATGTTTTGACAGGCCAAGGCAATATCTGTGGGGCATGAGGGATTTGCCTGTTGATTAGGAGACATTGAGATGAGAAACCATCATGGAGATACTTTCTGAAAAGAAAGTTACTGTGATGTTTTCTCTGGACAAGAGAGCTTGTTACGTGGCAGCTTAGAGGCAGGGTGGTGGGTGCAAGTGCTGAGACTCTTTTTGGACTAGTACAGCAACAGTTCAGACTCCTCAAGCTCCAAGTTTGCATCTGTTGGGCATAAGGCAAACATAGGATCTCCATCCATGATCTGGAAACCAATTACATGAACAACAGTACAGCCTGGGAAGGAAAACAAGGCTCCCAAGGCCAAAAGACTGGTTGCCAAACTGCCCAGACCTTCACTGGGTACCAGCATCGTATAGCTTTGAGGGTGAGGAAAGAATTCAAGGACAAGCAGAAAGATTTAGTGCAAAAGGCTATATTTGAAAACTACAGTTACTCTTGGTTTTCTAGTCTGCTTTGTCTACTGTCATTGCACAGTTTCCTCTCTGCTCTCAGTAATTATCCAGTAGTATTGATTTAATCCTTTCAGTATTCAAACAGCTGTTTGAATAATAATGACATAATCCTCCTGACTCCTTAACCATAAAGGTTAAGCATTATTAAAAATAAACAATCCATCTCTAGAAAAAAACTGATTTGGTAGCAGCACTGAGGGGAAAGGGAAGTTCATGCCTGAAACTGGGGTATGGCATTAGCCCACATACTGTTTGGAAGAGTAGCTGCTGCTAAGGGAGGAGGAGTGGAGTGAAGAAGAGGATGGTGAAGCAGCAGGCCACGCAGAGGTCAAGCCTCAGTGGTATTTTCACAGTCCCAGGCAGCAGTTCACTTGGGTCTATGCCACTGGACAGCTCAGAGGATTTTCAGTATTATCTTACTCTTGCCTTCATGTCTACTTTCCTCCTCCTTTTTTTAGTACCTCCTAGTTTTGTCTTACCTGAAAGTAGATCACGTATTTGCTGCTGAGACTTGTATGTTTTTACAGTTTCAGGCATACAGATGTCTTAATCATGTTGAAAATTTAAGATCCGGTTATGGTGTTGGTGTTTCATAGACAGGGTTTTTGTCCCTGTGATGCTGCTGTGATCTCTGGCTTCCCAGCACAAGGTGTTCTGTTGCGTCAGCACTGTTCTGTTCTCCCAGTTCTTCCCACCCTGGGTGATTGTGCTCAAGGTTGAAAAGATAAAGCGTCAGGAGCAGGGTAAAGAAGTATTGGATGCTTATGCTCCCACCTAAAGCTCACATCCCTAGTGAGTGAGGCCGTTTGTCACTAGCTTCTTGTTTTCTGACTACTTTATGTTTTGACACAATTATTTCAGCATCAGGCCAGTTCTCTATTTGCCTTACATTGACACTTCTTCAATGTCTCTAGTGATGCAGTGTCAGCTAGCACCGGAGGAGGTATGATCAAGGGTATTTACGCAGTTGAGTGTGAATGTATTTTTTGCGTGAAGAAATTAGAAGTTGCATACATGTGTGATTACTTAGAGCACTGAAGGGAATCTCATGAATTCACTGTATGAAGGCACGCACTACATAAAACACGAACTCAAATCTGTTTTGCCATGGGTATACAGTCTTACAAACCTTTGTGCTACAGAAAGCTATTCTCATTCCTGGTGTGCAACTGGAGGATCTCAGATCTCTAGTGATTCATTTGATGTATCTCATGTACAGAGGAATGAGTATTGATCTCAGCCATTAAAACATACCATATTCTATTATTTTATAAGCAGTAACTGCATATAAGGACAACATAATAAATTATAAAATGTATTCCAGTTCATAAAATTCACCAGCCTATTGCTCTGCCCAGGGTGACTATTAACAGTTACAGTCACTCCTGTGGAAAGCTGAGGAGCTGTGTATGACTAGTAATGCATATATAATACAAAGTGTGTCTTCTCAGTAGCTTGTCACAGAAAATTTAGTGAGAAACCAAATTTCCCCAATTCACTTCCTTTCCTTTTTTCACTTTCCACTATTAGACTGTCTTGAATGTGGTATGTTATGACTAATGACATTTCAGTCATTGATTATTATAGCAATATAATGAATCCAACCAATAGCATTTCATAGTGTATATATCTGCAGCATGAGAGTAATTATCTGCTGGCTTTCCAGAGATCACTGGCAATATGACTAATGTTAAAAGCTTTTTAAATATCTTTCTTTCTCTTTCTCATTTTAATACAAACCCTCTGTGGAATGGGAGGCTCTGGTAATGACTCATTGGGCAACGAGGCAGCAATTGCAGACACTGTAATGTGATGCAGAAAAGGTCATACACTTGCTTTCATAACAGGATTATTCATTCATTCATTAAAAATTAAACACATGTGGGGGCATGTGATGCTTTCAAGTTGGCAAGTATTGAATACTTTCTTGTAGTTTCTTGAGTCCTGATCACTTTGCGTGAGATGAAGTTACTCCAAATTAAGTCTTTTCTTACTTAGTGGCATTTGCCCATGTAGTTAGTTAATTGTTCCTGTTGAAGACAAGTACCATAAGAAGGCACACAGTGTTTCAGAATCATGGCTATATCTTAATGGAGTGGTGGTTGCAGGTGGTTTTTGGGGTTTTTTTAAGTCTTTGCAGTGAGTTTATATTTAGAAGAAGAACGTGTTTTTCTATACTTTCTATCTCCTTCTACCTAAAAATTGCTGGTTTTTTAATTCTACTGTTAAAAGTTTTGGTAGGTTTGGGGTTTTTTTTGAAGCAGGGTCATGCCAAAGAATCAATGCGCTCCAAAGTTTTGTGACATAGCTGCCTATTTCAGCCTGATAACATTACTGTGGGTTTTTTCCATTGACATCCCATGCTAGAATGCAGCTTGGAAAGTATTGGTTAGTCAGAGTTGTATTTAATACTATAGAATTAAGTTAAAACAGCTGTCATAGGGTACGTAGGGAGGCCTGTTTGGTCTAGTGTATGGTTCCCTTGACCAATATCTGATGCCTGTGAAAAAATCTAAAAATAGGGTGAGCATATAGTGGCAGACTGTGACTCAGGGTTATCTGGAGTCAGAGGTGATATTTTTGAGGTTAATAGCCTTCAGCAGATTCCTCCTTATGTGAGTTTGCTTAATCATAGTAGGACTTACGTTTACTTCTGACACTCAGAGCAATGTGAGGCAGGGAGTTTCGCAGTCTGACAAAACAGTGTGTGAAGAATTCTCGCTCCTGTTGCTGATTTTGAATCTGTTGTTTGAGACCTTAATTTGATGACACAAGCTTCTTTAAAAACAAAACAAAATAAAAAACCAACAACAAAAAAACAGGGAAGGGTGTTTTCCTTTTCACTTTTCAGTACGCCACTCATTTTATGGATCTCCAGTGTATCTCCATTCAGCTCTTTTCTAGGCTAAAAAAAAAAATGCTCAGTGTGTGCAGCTGTTTCATGTAAGGAACCTGTATGTGCTTGGGACCCTTCTTACCAGCCTTTTCTGTAACTTTTCTAGTTGTTTAAAATGTTTAGAGAAGAACCAGAACTACATGTAATATTTATAAAATGGTTGTGTCATGAATTTATACAGTGATATAATCAGTCTTTCCATTTCTATAACTTTCCTAGTAATTGTCAGCTTAGGACTTCTTTTTTCCCCATAGTAACTGTTCCCATTCCCACATTGTTTAGAATGTCATTGACCCAATTTTTATTTTTGTTGATGTAGGAATATGCAAGTGACATGATAAACTTTGAAGTATGTCATCAGTTACTGTAAAATTTTGCAGATGTAACCAAGTCATATTTGAGGCCATAACCTTGACAATCATCGGAAAGAATTTAGAGCCTATTTTACAGTTCAGTGTTCTAACTGTTACCTGCTGTTCACAGCCTTGGTAGCAACTCAGGTTGATTTTGTAATCCACGTGTAGATAGAGCTGCATTGTACTTGCACATCAGGGGACATACAAGAGTTCTATGTTTACTTTTCTTTAATTCCAGGTATTTATGAGCCGCCATTTCTTGTATTATTGTGGTGAACCTACTCTGGATGTGAAGATTGCCTTTTGTCAGGTGTGTGTTCCTTACAGGTAAAACAAGGTACAGTATATACTTGTACTTCATTTTTGCAATTCATGCCATAATAAAATAAAAAACAGAAGTGAATTTCAGCAGCTTACTGCAAGTAACTGGTTATAAGAATGAAAGTAAATATGAAAAAATAGAAAAATGCATCACGAAAATAACTTTTCTATTTATTTTGAAGTTTATTTTGTAGTTTACTCTTAATGATAGTTAATTTTGTTCTGCTAAAATGTCAATTATGTTTTGAGATTTCTTTTTAGGTAAAAATAATAGCAGACTTTGCAAACAGAAAAAAATTGGCTGTACTTCCAATAAACTTAATGATGAATTACACAACATAACTGTATGTACACCGATGCTTTCACAGAAATATGCAAATTGAAACTATTTTATCTTAGTCTCTGGTTTTGGGAGACAGAGCCTTTTACATTGTAGCCTGTGACTGCAATGTTCTGTCCCTTAACCTAACTTTCCTAGAAGTGAAGGGAGGGTAATTGCAGGAGCAAAATCACGGACTCAACGACATATCAATGTGATCCTAGTTGAAGCCACTTTACTTAAGTTTCTGCAAACTTTTATACAATATTAATATTCATACACACATCACACCTTAATTCTATTGGTTACATACACTGTTCACATGCTGCTATACAGATACTAATTGCTTAAAAGCATACAAGCTGTTAGTCTCATCATTAAAATTGTTGACATTCTTGCGGTCATCAGTTCCCAGTTCAGCTCTTGTTTTTCTGCCTGCTTAACTGCCAAAGATCCTGTTTTCTTCGTTCTGGGTGTCTTTCTCACACGACCGTGCGGCCTTGCTGAGCAGATAAAACTTTCAATCATATCAAGCTGTTAAAGCAAGAGCGACTTTCGATAGGCCAGGTGTCCCTTTTCTTCCAAATACATTGCCACGGGTAATTAAAATTGTGTGGGGTTTGTCTCGTGTCCAGTTGAACACCATGTGCTATGTAGGTTCTGGAGGCTTGAGACTGCACCATAGCCAATTCTGTATTTCTAAATTACCCTTTAAATTGTTTGGTCACAGTGCTTGGAAGTCTACAAGGCTGGAACTGACTTTGTGATATGAAGAAAAAAGCACATTGATTTGTCCAGTTTTTGGTTCTCTTGGTTAGATTAAGTTAGTGTGTGTGTGTGTGTGTGTATGTGTATATATATATATGTCACAAATCTCTGTGCATGTTTTCCCATCCTGGATGAAAGATTACTTTTTTGCTCACTTCTGAACAGTGTTTTATGTTTGAATTCTGTTTCTTCATAGTTCTTTTGTTGAGGTGGGACACCAGTAATCTAACTAGCTGGAGGGGCATTAGGGAAATTCTTCATTTTTTGAGGGATGAGAACAATACTACATTGTTAGAAATGGGGTTATGGTAATTTTTTTTTCCCTTTATGTTACTTATGGGGTCCAAATAACTGAAAGTAAAATTCTAAAAAAGAAAGGGCTTTTACTTGTATGTAAGCATTTGACACAGAACAGTGACAGGTGTTGGGAGGTTTATTGTGTGCTTTTTAACTTAGGAGTATTAAATATTTGTTCTGCTGAGAAGGTTGGCTTTGCATTTTTAAATCATCAGCTCTAGGATGGATCTTGGCTATTCAGTTTGATAATCTTTTTTAACTGTCTTTTCTGTCCTTTTATATCTCTTGTTCTTCACGTGCATATGTTTAATTCCACTGTTTTTGAGAGAAGAAAGGATTTCTCAAACATAGTATTTTTGTAATTTTTTTAACAGGGTTCACTTGCAAAAAAATTACAAAATTCTGAAAAAGAAATTTTAAAAAGATCTGTATAGAAAAGATGTTATTAATGAAAAAAAAATACTTTCACTGCGCAGAAGACAGTTTTTTGCATAGTTCTGCTGGCCAGCTTTCCTCTCCTTTTACTTAGACCCAAGCTGAGCTGTAAAGAAACATTTCTATTTTACATGTGCAGAGGAAAGGTACTCTTAATCACTTCCTTTAATGTTCAGTGCTCCTTTAGTCTTGGCATCTATCAGTGCATGACCACATATAGCCAATGCTTCCTGTCACTGCACTCTGGGTTCTTGATTTAGTGGAAACGTGCCACTGTAATTATTTCTTTACTGTTAACCTGACTTCATAAAAAGTGTTCAGAGGCATGTACAGAACCAAATGTACTTACAGTGTTTTTGTTGAAGTATATATATATGATGAAGTAAACAGTGTTTTGGATTAATTTTTATCACTGAATGAAACTGATTCATGTTTAATGCCTACAGCAGGTAACCAAAGAGAAGTCATCCAATAAATACTTGCAAGAGGTACTATCCTGACATTGCATAAACAGGGTTCTATCCTTCAAGCATTTATTGCACAAATAACTTTTCAAGGTCTTCAGATTTATTGTCCTGAGGATAAAAGCTGGTTCAGGCTTCATGTTAATTTATTCTCTCCGTAAAAATAGACCCTGATCCAAATAACAATAAACCACATAGTTATCATTAAGTACAAGAACAGTCTCTAAATTAAGTGTTTTGTTGCATTAAGACCTTAGCTGTTGTGGATTCATTTGTGTTGCACAGGGTGGGATGTGAGTTATATCTGTATCCAGGTAATAATTGGTCCAAGCATCCAGATCTTTATTTAGAGACTGTTCAACAGTCTCCAGATAGTAATATTGTTTATTTCATGTGCATTCATCATGCTAATGTGGAAATCAAATGCCCTATGATTTACTATTCATTCTTATGCTCTAAGTGTAAAGTTCCTTTATACCATTGGGAAACTTCTACCTGCTGAATTAGTAAATCTAAGATGTTCAGGAACTACTGTAAACAAAAGATGCTGATGTGACATCAGAATGGTTATCATCAGCAAGAGGTAGATACTGCCACTCAAATCTTGAGGTGTCTGCAACTAACAAGAATTCCAGCAGTATCTAGACAAGAGACCATGAAAATGCAGTTTCCAGTGAACATAATTCAACTCCATTTTTTAATGTAGCTCAACAGATGCAAAAATTATTTCTACTATATAAGGATGCAACAGATAACAGAAAAGGTCACTTTGTGGTACAGTTTGATCCTGCCCTGTTGATCTGTTAAGATCAGAGCCTCTAGTGATGGTATACTGGAATATACAATTTATCCAATGGGCTACTGCAATTTTGTGACTTACGTTTACCACATAGAATAGAAGTCCTGTTCCCGTTTGGAATTTGTGTATCACTGTGGACTTTCTACAAAATATAGAGTTGTACTGAAGTGTCTTGTATAAAGGTACCATATTGAGAAGTACTCCAATGATTGTTAGTAGTGTGGACACATTTTTCTTGTAATAAATATTTTGTGGCAATTTCTCTCTAATGGCCCAAAAGGCATAGCTTTATGTGCTATGAAAGAAAGTGACATATACCTAATTATAGGCTGTTCCTCTTGACACAGAGCTTATGTCGTTGAGCATACTAGTTTTATATGATGAAATGCTAATTCAGCAGGAATAGAGTCTTAAAGATTTCCAGCTTAAGGAAAAAAGAAAAGCCCTTCCTGAGAAATACTCAGTAGTGTAAGCGCAGTAAATATGCCTTCCCTCCTCCCACCCCTTCCTGCCCCCCGTTTGCAGTATAAAAATATCTGTCTGGCATTACTGTACATTGCTAGCCAAATCATATTCCGAAACAGCCATCTTTTTTAAGGCTGAGGAAAAGGACATAATAGAAAGGTAAGACAAGAAGAATTCTTTTTTAGGCTTATAGAATTTAATTAGGCTTCTGTAAGGCTATCACCAAGTTTTATCTGTTTTATCTTCAATAAGAAGTCTCAAAATGTGTAGGGTCCTACACATTTGAATAGGTCATTAAGCTTTAAATGCTGAATAATAGCTAACAGTACCTAAAGGATACTTACTACTTCATCCATGTTTTCCTTCATTTAGTTTTTCAATATTTTTTTAATCAACATCAAGATGTGTATAGCCTGTCAATATTTTCAAGTTTTCTAAACTGTAGCTGCATAGGATACCTTTATTTAGAATACAATTTCATGATTTTTATACTTAGAGTAGTAGTACTGAATTTTCTTGTATTTAAAAAACATGTCTTTATTATTAGAATTTGTATGTTGTAGTATTTCCATAGTGCTGCAGCAATTCATTTTTTAACAGAAAAGCAGAACATTGGATTACCAAAATGAGATAGCAGGGACCTGGCCATGCACATTGAGAAAACTTCTAATGTGAATCAGGAATGTAAATTCACATGCTGTTTCTTCGGTGCAGCATCATCCCTTGTCTTTACTGACCAGTTTAATTTCACGTCCCAGATAAAGCATGTTAGCATTTTTGCATACTGAAATTGGAACTGGTGCTGCACTGATGCCACTGAAAGAAAACCTTACACTGAAATTGTAGTTTGCATGTCAAGGGTATTTTTGCAAATTTCTACTCAATTCCTGCTTTTAAAAAAACCCAAACCAAATAGATTTTAAAAGCTTTAATTTCTCTGTAACATCTTTTTCCCCTGAATTCTGCTAACTTGCTTTATTTCAACAGTTATGCTAACCTGTCTTGAACAAAACACGTTCATTGATGCAATATTGCATCAATGACCATTTAAAAGTCATATTATTTTAGAAAAAAAACATTTTACGTAGAGAAAAGATCAGCTTTATTAATTGCATTGTTCTCCATTGATTGGTTGATTCATCTGGTCTGTTTTTTAATTTTATCTTAACTTTGATAAACCACTTTAATGACAACTAGTGCTTTAATCAGATTGGATGGAGTTACTACTTTGACCGTTAAAGAAGCTGTCTTGATGCAGAATGTCCTATAATTATGCCTTCTATCCAATGGGAGATTAATTGGTATTCATAAGCCATCAATGAGCAGTGACCTGTATCTTAAGATTTCTAGGATTGAAATGATACTTCGTAGTATCAAGAGCTGTCTATTTCTAACAAAAGGTATGATTAAATTATTAGCTACTTACAATCTTTCTTTATAAAAGAGAGAATCTTTTCAAGTAGCTATTGTCTTCACAGTGAATATTGTAATTCTAGAATTATTTTGAGAAATTTAATCTTTTGACTACTTCATCTGTACTGTTGTTACATACTTTACCCTTCTTTTTAAAGGAAACCATGTTGTGCATCGGGGCATAGCATTTCACGTAGTCAGTCATCTTGCTGCCCTGCTTGCGTACTGGAAGAAAGCTTCTTAAACACTACCCAGTATTTCAGCGTAATTCCAGTTTCCTGAGAAGTGTAAACCATTTGAAATGTACTGTATTATCAATATATGCAATATATAAAGAGGAGCTGTTAATCCCATCTTGGCTATCTTGTGCTCTTAACACGGTACTTTTATGTTCCCTTCACTACTGTTGATAAATTGTACTTTTCATTCCTTAGTGTTGTGATGTTTTGGCCAACTTCTAGTGAATCCCGTATCTCTTTCCTAATCTTAATTGTATCTTGCTTCTTCCCACGTTACTGTTTCTTTTTCAGATCTAGGGCCTCAGAACAAACTGATCAATAGAAACTGCAATATTTCCACTCTTCTCATTTGCCCTGTGAGTTAGATGTGGCTGCTGCCATTGTTTTCCTGGTTTGGACACAGTTCCACAGTGTGCCTTTGCTAGCTTCCAATCTCTGGAGCTATGCCTGGGTGAGATTTTTCTGAACATCTTTACCGTAGCTTTCTCACTTACTCTTAAATCTTTCTCTCCTGTATTTTTGGCTACATTTTCCATTTGGGTCACTGACTAAGTACTGTCCATAAAGAAACCTCACTCTCAAGGGATCTTTTTCTGTCAGTGTTCCTTGATCAGTCGTCTTATCCTTTCCTTCTTTGGTACAATGACCAGGGTTGGATGTTACCCCTGTGTCAGTGTTGAGTTCTTCAGGCATCGGGGGAATGAGGAATCATTTGGAACTAGTTGTTTTGTTGTGTGGATACTCACATATTGCTCACTTCTTAGAAGTCTGGCCTGGAATGAAGCAGTCACCTTTGGGTCACAGTGACTTCTGAGCAACACATGATACCACAGTTACAAGTGAACTACAAAAATGTGCCTGTAAGAAAGAAGCAATTTAAATTAGTTAAAGCTCAGTGAACATGTGGAGGACAAGTGAAGAATATGTAAATAGTGGTTTGCTTTGTGTTTTGAGTAGATATTGACGAAAAGGACACAGAAGGCAGTCCTGCTACTTCTTCTGTAATCAGAACTAGGTAACAGCCAGTTCTGAAGCTGTTGGGGTTTTGCTATCTGTTAGAAAAGGTTAAACAAGGACAGTGTGTTTAAACAACAAACAAACAAAAAACCAACCCCGAACAGCACTTGTGAATATTGTACTACATCTGATAAGATGTTTTAATACGATGTTTTAAAATAGAGTGAAAAAACCCAAATATAGTAAAAAGATCAATGATTAATCGATCAAGGTTGAGTAGTTTGCCAGGGTCAGTTGGCTACTTGAAAGACTGACTTCATAAAGGAGGGTAGATTGCATTGGGGGGGCTAGGACAAGACTGCTGGAGAGAGATTAAAAGAAGGCAGAGAAATTAAAAAATCCCACTCAAAACAGACTAAAATCAGGAAGCCTGAGTGACTAATACAATCCTTAGAAAATGGGAATGAGGTGGAAGAAATGGGAACTATGGTGTGATGTGGCTGATAAGAGAAAAATCTGTAAAACTACACCCAAACACACACAAGATGAAAAACCTTGTTTTCATAGGAGATTTGATCACTATCTGTGGACTTTTGAGTTTGGGGAGAGCCAGAATTACTGAGCAGTCTAGCTTTATGGTGAGAAAAATAGATAATATTTCTGCCATAAATGTGGCATATACTTAATACATAAAGAAAAATAATTTTCTTGGCATTTCTATGCAAAGATACTTTGTATTTCTCAAATTGTGGCTTCTGCGGCCATCCAAATTTACACAGAAAACCCCCTGACCATTAAATCCAGAGCAAAGGGTTCAGTAAATGTCTATTCATCTCAGAATTCTGGCACATGAATCTTCTGAGAAAATCACAGCTGTGCAAGTGGGAGGATAGCCATTAAATTAATAGTGTTGTTGACTTAGCAGATGCACACAGGTGAGCAGGGCTCGCCTGTATGTACATTTTTGGAGCTGGCAAGAAGACTCTGAGGATTTTACCATGCTTCAGAATTCCAGTTTGTATAGTCTCATCATCTGTCTTTTAAGGTCAAATTGTAGCTTTAAGATACTATCCTTTTGGATCCTGAGAGATTCGAGGGCATCCACCTCTGAAACGTGCTGTTCTCCATGGCTGTCTCTTTGTCTGAGATGGGGTGGAGACAAGGGGGCCCTGGGGAGCCATTGTGATTCTAGCTCTGAACACCCTCTCTTGTGCATCCTGCTCATCTTTGGGTCCTGTGCCAACTACAAATTAGAAGCTAGCCTTTCAGTCTTCCATCTAATTCTTTTCCCCACCTGCATTCACGCGTGTGGAGTCATTTAGTTGTTTTCAGCAGCTTTGAATCATAGCACCCTTCAAAGTTGATGTGTTTCTGTAGGTCTTTCTGTGTGCAGACAGGGAAGGATGCTAATATTGAGGTAAAGTTTCCCCTCAGCTGATGCCTGCCAGCAGCTTCTGTGACAACCTCATTGTCTTGGAAATGCAAAGGAGAGTAATTTAGCTTAAATTGCTGTTAGCATGGTTTGTATTTGTAAAAGCTAAGATGTATGAGATATTGAGCTGTAAGAAATTGTGGTATTTTAGGCTCATCAATACTAGAGGAAATGGTGTTCAGAAACAGATATCTGTCAGTGGAATGTAATAAATATAGTTATTTTATGGAGAAGAAATGGACAAATAAAATGGGATATCAGGAAACAGTTCATCTCATAATACAGAAAATGACATCACTTTGTTGCGGTTGTGCTTTTAACCCTCTCGTTTGCTCTCAATGCTGTGAAACAAAAAAAAGAGAAGGATACAATTTGTAGCTGTGTGTGAGGCAGAAAGTTATTGAATTTCACCATTTTTTTAATAATTGTTCTTTGAAAGCAAAATATATTTTGACTAAGCATTTAATAATGGTGAGAGTATCTTTGTCCTTCATCTCAAAAGCTTGTCTTGACAGTTCATTTTCTTTCCTCCTCCCCAGTTGTTGGGATATTAAAGCAAACATCATTGCAGATATGGCTGTGCATTTAAGTGACCCAACAAAATAGCT
This sequence comes from Falco naumanni, assembly GCF_017639655.2. Lineage (NCBI taxonomy): Eukaryota > Metazoa > Chordata > Aves > Falconiformes > Falconidae > Falco > Falco naumanni. The sequence goes on along the minus strand of NC_054054.1, from coordinate 18,040,065 downwards.
ATGTTTTCAGTCTGGAAAACTTTTACTTCTCTTACTCTTAAATTTCTCAGTATGGAGGAAAGAGAATTAGTTATGTGTTAGAAGTTTTCAGTTAGGAACTGGAAAGAGAAAATAATGGTGCATGCATTCTAGTACATGTGAAATGAAAGTTAAGTTCCAGTCAGTGTTGAAGTAATGAAATTCCATTGTCCAAATATTTATGTAAACCAAGAACAAATGGCACTCCGATGCATACTTTGTCTCTGAGGAATAATCTTTCATGTGACATAGAGGTCTGAGAAACTGATGTGTTTTGTTTGAATGAAAAAGGATGGAGAAATTTGCTTTTGTTTCACACCTGAGCATTTACTATTACTTTGGGGCCCCAGTATTGTAGCTTGCCCAAGGTTTGAAGTTTACCCGAAAATTCATTAACTCAGTGAAATTCAGTTTTCTTTACAAGACCTATGCATCTTTACTATGATATTCTGAGAAGTAAACCTGATTGCTATGTGTGTGGATACCCTTCTTTTCCCCAGCTAATTATTAATGAAGTGCGAATTCCTAGTTTCTTAAGATGTCGGTGTCAATCAAATTTGAAGGAAGTCTTTATTTTAGGTGTGTATACAGAAGGGCGTATACTGGAAATTTCTAGCCCTCTGTTCCTTTCTGCTGTCAGATAACCAAAGCTTTAACCTAAGCTGTCAGTACAGAACTTGTAAGCATTATGCAGTAAAACCTGAATCTGAAACACCTTACGTGGTGTAGATACAGGGAGCAGGGAATGGGGATATTAACTGCTATACCAGCACCAAGGCTTCTGGAAGGGGTTGGAGTGACCACCAAGAATGTAACAGAACAAGACAAAAATGTGATGCTTAGGTTTCTTTAAGATCAGCAATGTAGGTTTGAAGACTTTGAGAAGAATTTCTTAATCTGAGTTTGAAACTAAAACTAACATTGACATGCTCTATTAAGAGCATGAAGTTCCTTGGTAATGGGACAATCTTTTTTGGCTTAGTTTTAGAGTGAAACAAAACTGCAGTTTCCTTGTCCTCATTTAGGAAGTGGCTGTTCTATCAACTTTGAGATGCATGCATTAATTGTCCATATAACTAAGGTAGTTATATATACTGTATATATATATATAACTACCTTATAACTGTCCATATAACTAAGTATATATATACTGTAGTAGTGTGGTTCTTGTGAGCTGTTTTAATTGATTTTTAAGACATTCCTGGATTTGAAATAACCACTTGCTGGAACTGCAGTAGCTCAGGAATTCCACTGTAGGCAGCATGGTATTCTGAGGCTAGCAGTTCACAAGGTCAGTGTAACTTCAAAGCAAGTAATTTTGATGTGCATAGGATTCTAAATGTAGAGTGATGAAGTATCTTTTCACTCCTAGCTCCATACTGCATGAGGAACTGTTGGGTAGCTCAGGAGAGAGGATGCAAACAAGTTACGGCAGGCGTGGCTCACTCAAGCCTTAACAGAGTCATGTGGCTTCTTTAAAAAAGTCACTCTATCTGTACTTCCAGACGAGCTGGCCGGGAGTCAGGCTCATTAACGAATGCAGTTTTTGTGCTGACACTTTACATAACATTGGTTTCAGAGTAATGGGTGTTAATGCTGAATATCATCTGCATTGTTCTGATAATGACATCAGAAAAAAACCACACTGCAAATGTGTTTGTCTGGCCAGAGGGAGCTGTGATTATTTCCTGACCATCAGGAGCATATTATTAGAATAAAGCCTCTCAATTCCAAGTCTGGTATGAATAGCTGAGCTAACCAAATTTATGTATCTCTTCATGTAATGGAAGGAGTTTTAAGGCTGAGGCTGCACAGTGCGAATCAGATGCAGACTGTCCACAAATGAGAAAAATTCAAACTTCTTTCGGAGTCATTTCACTCTCTGTAAGCTCGTATTTATCACTGTGTCAGTGTTGATAAATCTCTTACTTTCTGCATTTGGGGAGGGGAAGCTTTATCTGATTAACAAGTTTCTAATTGATCTTCTAAAATGAGATTTTCTGTTTGAATGAACAGCTACGTTTATTAAAATGTTTCAAAGTCTCTAAATGAGGTCATTAGGATTAACCAATACTGTCTAGCAACAATGGTCCGTCCAGTGAGGTAACGAACAGAAGAAGAGTATTAATCATACTAAGGCAAACCTGAGAATCCAAGTTCTCAGCAAGGTCAGTTATCTATTTTTAATGACCAGCTTTGTGGAACACTGGAATGATGTCCTTTTAAATTTAAAATAAAATAAAATAAAATAAAATTCTCCAAATTGACTTTATGTTTTTCCCTACTCCACCAAAACTCAACTTAGTAGTCCATAGTTACATAATACAGTTATCATTCAGATTTTTTGGAGAAAGCAATTTATAATAGAGTAAATAAGAAAATTTAGAAGCTGCATTTGCGAGCACTGAGAATAAATGCATGGGCAGAGAGAGGCACATTCAGTTTTTACTTCTCCTTATAGAAGGTATTTGGAAAAATCTTGACTTCTATTAGTGAATTGTCAACTACTTGAGGACAGATCTGTTGTAATGTGTTGAACTTTTGCATGCTGTGCTCAGCATCATGTAGTATAGAATCTAAATTGCAGACATTAAATTCTGATTTATATCCGAAATTACTATATGCTTTGCTCCATAGTTTTCAGGGAACTGAGCTCACTCATAGTCATAAAATGGTTATAATGTCACTTTCTGCATAGTAATTCTGCAAATTTGGGTTAGGTTACAGCTCTGCAGTGCTAGTTTCCCTGCAAGCATAGAAAATTTACACTGACTTGTCTTTGTGTCACAAAAATTAGCCTTTGCTTAGGACTAACGCATTTGTCAGGTCACGAGGGAGCTCTTCTGTACGTAGGAACACAGAACTTGGGAAGATCTCCTGAGCTGCTGAATACTGTCCATGATACTGAGCCCATGTCAGGTCAGAGTTTGTCTCATAAACTGCTCTGTTTCTTTTGCAACTCCTGCTGAAAGGTTCTCAAGGCCTTTTGTCAGATGCTCAGGGAAAGAGTTAGTGCTCATGTGGATAGACTTATTTGCTCTGACCAATAATGAAGAACCTAATTCCTGTCTTTTGTCCCACTTCTACATGGATGTAAATCTTCTTGTTTTAAAAGATTTATTGCGATACAAATGAAGGCAGAATTGGTGTGATATAAGCCAGTGTGTGATATACATAAGCCAGTAGTCATAAAGCAGCAGTAACAGCAAGCTGAGACCAGTAGCTGAGAGTAACTGTCACAAACCTCAGCTAGAGAATTCACTAGCTTTTTTTAATCAGTGGCTTTTTATGGTTACTCCTGGGTGAAAGAAAGTTTGATAAAGTCTTTGAGAGCATTTGAAGATTCATGTAGATCTATGACAATGAGCCTAAAATGACAAGAATTTATATTGGAAAATTAGGCTGACTGCGTTTTATCAGTATTCTGATGTTTTACCAGCCTTGGTTTCTGTGTTTTTTCTACTCCCTTCCCCCTTCCCTTCTTCTGTACAACAGGGATTTGGGAAACAAGTGGATGTGTCATATATTGCCAAACATTACAACATGAGCAAAAGCAAAGTTGACAACCAGTTCTACAGCGTGGAAGTAGGTGACTCGACCTTCACAGTTCTCAAACGCTACCAGAACTTGAAACCTATTGGCTCTGGGGCTCAGGGAATAGTTTGGTAAGTATCAGCAGTTTCTCTTATGCTTTTAAATAGGGTTTGCCTTTTGCATTTCTTCACAGTTTGCTAGCCACAGACATTGTCTAAAATTGCAACAATAAGTCAGGCAACAGACGTCCTGAGGCAGAAGGAGCCTAGTGATTAGCTAATAAATTCTGCTGCTGGTGAGAATGATAGCACTAGGTTTGTTTCTCCATATAGCAAAATGTAACTAGCAAGAAAGCAGGAGAAAGATTTTATCATAATTGACAACTGTGGCACTATTTCCAGAGGCAGTGCAAATAATATCCCAAGTAAACCCTGTAATTTTAGTCTTTGTGCAGTAAAAGTCACTGAGAGCAATATAGAAACTTGTCACATCCCATAGCATTCTCAATTATTCAGATTGGAAGCCTTTCAAATAAAGATAACTGTTAATGTTTCCTTTGTTTCTTAAAAGAGACATTGCAGTGATGTGAATAATGGGAACAAAAGACACAAATTCAATAGCACTCCTAAATAATATAAAAGGCTTATGGAATTCAAAATTATTATGTTCAAAAGCTGTGATATCCTGGTTGGCTTTTGCCTCTGGATTTTTAGAGATGGCTTTTAAATTTCAGTGACTTATATTTAAATGTCTTTGTGCAGGCATTTGTTACCTGTTTAATCACAAGGTATTAGGGCAAGGGTCCTCAAACTTTTTAACCAGGGGGCCGGCGCACGGATGAAGTGGCAGGCAGCCATCTGCGGCTGCTTGGTTTCCTCCCCAACCCCCGGCGGGGGGGTCTGTAAATACCAGGGCCAGATTGAGGACCCTGGGGGGCCATATCTGGCCCGTGGGCCGTAGTTTGAGGACCCCTGTGTTAGGGTAGCTAACATGATCTTTTATCTGTAACTTGATCAGAGATGAATTCTAATTCCATCTGTTGTCTTTATCACTGTACTTTTCTGACTTTGATGCAGTGTGTGTTACCTTACATTTGGAGACAGTGGTAAAGCAACAGGCTTCTTTAGTCTAGGGGTGAGTGGGCTTCCATGGATCATTGGCATTGCCACTATTAATTGACAGCGTAACAACAATTAGCAACACATCCTTAGGTCTCAGACTGTCACTTCCAGTGTTTAATGTACTTTGAGGCCACACAAGTACAAAGATTGATCTAAATGATCAAATACTATATTTCATATCTTAAACACAAAAGGACTAAAGGTTGGTTTAATGTCAGCTTTGGTAAAGAAACATACTTTGTGTTGAGTACGATTCATATTAATTTTGCACTATTTTTCCACTTCCATATGTAGCAACTGATGTTTTTTCTTCCTACTTACTATTCTCTATTCGTTTTAGAGGAAAATCAGATTTTGCTGAACCTCTCTGCAACTGAATTGCTGTAATGATCAATTATGAGCAGCAAAAAACCATAGAAGTTAAGCTGAATAAAATCAATAACAGTTTCCTGTGAATTTGTCTTTCATACTAAGAGTTGACAGGCAAAAACTAAGAATGCCTTAGGAAAGAAAATGAAATCAGAGAACAAGTAAGTTCAAGTGAAAGTTTAACACAAATCCCCTGAAGTGGCTGAGTAGCATGAAGAGACCACAAAAGGCCTTTTATGGTTTGATGATACAGATCTAGAAGTATTCCATAATAGATGGAGAAGATAATGAGCATTTGTGCTTAGTATGTGTTATGTTGTAATCTACCTGTCATGAGGCATAATTTAGCAGAAATAAATTAACAAACTATGAGCAAAGCATGAAGAATCAATGGTGAAGTGATAAATCAATGAAAAAAATCGTGAGATAAATGTATGTAGTTTAACTGAAGGAGGACAATACTTGATAAAAATATCTTCTGTTGTTTAAGTTTCTACTTGTGTGATAATTATATAGTAACAATAATAACTTTACACAGTAAACTTAAATAGTTTAGGAACTTAAACTATTTAGGAACTACTAAGTATTTTGATGGATGTAGGGTTACATCTAGGATAACACTGAAAACCTGCCTATTTGTAGAGCGCTGGTGGTTCTGGTGAAGGAGGTATTTTGCTCTGCTAGTCTTGTTCTTTTGCAAAGAATAGCCACGAGAATTTCCTCTACAAAAATAGTGGGAAAAACCTAGGTCCTAGTTTCTTTCAGATCCCGTGGCTCTGTTCATACTTAATGGCTTGTTCGAAAAGTGGAACAGATCTGGGATGCAATTCTGTTTCTTAGTGCCAGAATTAGCAGAGTGTAGGAGATGAATGGGTGATTTCTGATTGTTCCCTCTGCCAAGGGGAATTTCTGGATTTTCCTTCCAGATAATTGTAGGTAAAAGGACACTACCTATTGTCTGGCTGGAGTGAGGCTACCCAGCTACTGGAAGCAGCTTTAGTGCTTATTGACATCTGGATTTATGGAGTGATAGAGTAAATGCTAACTACCCTTTCAGAGCTGAGCTGCTGCCAGCAGTTGCCGCCAGGGACCTGCTTCTTGACTAGTCTAAATTTTTGCAGCTTGGCGAGTGGAGTCCATGCTGTCTTTTGCCCATGTTGGAAGAGCTGAGCTGGTGATGACATTTCTGTTTTGTCTAGTGCTTGGTCACACAACTGTAATTCCCACATCTCGAGAAAAAGGGGCCTATGTAATAATAGATTTTTCAATAATTTAACATCAGATCTCTCAGTACCAATCGGGTACCTGATACCCTGTGCCAAGGACTGCTTCAGCACTATCTTCAGGACCAAACTCCACATGCTAGCAACAGCTTCCCCCTTAACTTGGAAGTGGGATCCCACTTGCCCAGCATGCTGGCTGCCTTAGGACCTAGCCAGGTATACTTGGACAGGCAAACTGTTTGCAGCCCAAGAGGTAATTATAGAGGCAGAGGGAAATGGAGGAGAGACATGAGGTTTTTCAGGATGCTGTAGAAGCTGGTGTTGCAGGGTTCCTAGGTAAAGCCACAGAGTACACTGAAATCTTTCTCATAGAATTCTATAAATAGATGTCCACGTAAGCAGGAGAATTTCAGTGGAAAATAATTCGTGTTGTGGAACAGACGCAGGCATGGGAAGCAGGGAGTGTGGTTATGAAAGAAGTTGGGATTTGATTTCTCTTGATTATTCTGAAAATTTCATCGAAGAAAATAATTTTCTTGATATGAAAGCGTTAAAGATATTAAGGTCTTCAGGGAATGATAATTTTCTAAATTATGTGAAAAAGAGAAAGCCATATTGTGTGTTAGTTATAATTGTCATTGTGCCCATGTGAAATAATTATGAACTCAGTGAGAAAGTGGTATTGGCTGTAACACAGTGCATTCAGTATCTTCCAAAATTAATTGCAGCTTTCAATGGGATTTGTGTTAACTGTGTTCACAAAATTATTTTTGCCAGCAGGAAGAAAGAAAAAGCTGCTTGGAATCTCCTGAGCAGGGAAGTTCCTCTTCACTCTGTAAAAACTACTCTTAATTCAAGTGTAGGCTGTTTGCTCACTGTACATTATACAACTGTAAGAAAGACATCTGTGAGAAAGACTATATAGGGTGTGTTTGCATCAAATTATAATGTTGTTATAGGCATGATGACAATGGGACATAGCTGAAACAGAGTTTATGGTTTATTAGACTAGGCTGTAGTTGTAAAAACTGTTCAGGCTTTTAACCACACAAGCTGAACTTAAAGTCTGTGATGGAAACTGAAAATGCCAAAGGTAAAATGAGCTGAAACAGTTTTCTGAGTTTAATTAGATAAATTCCACTTTAAGACACTGAGAGAAGAAGTAGTTGATATCCCTCTGCAGTGTTAGAAGAGAGTTGACAGCTACCTTATTTTACAAGGCGGGGGGGGGGGGTGGGGGTGTGAGGGGGAGAGAGAGAGAGAGAGACAGGTCACTTTTAGCCTGTGGCTGTGGATGGTTTAGATTAGGGTGGAGAGAGAGAAATTCTCATGTTCCATAAGATCAACAGAAATATGCTGATGTTGGAGTGGGTGTTTCTTTGTGTTTTCAGTTTGCCTGGAAGCAAGGCACTTGATCTGTAGGTTTTCTGCTGTGGTTTGCAAGCTATCATTTTCTATATTGCCTGTGATATTTTTGATACTGCCTGTGTCTGTGTCTAGAAAAATGATGTTGTGCAGGAATATTTCAAAAGCAATTTGAAGAGATTGTGATAGTTTTTGAATTTATGATGGAAGCGAGGGTGAAGTCCAGTTTTCCATGGCAAGTAGTGAAGACATTGCTTACAGGCTTGAGGATACAAATAATTAAAATCTTAGAAGCTGCTTATGAAGACATTTGGCCTGGTTTGTGACCATGTTAGTGCCTATACCTGTGTGCATTTTCAGGAGAAAGTGTTAGCTTTGTAGACAAACTTCTCTGGGTCAGTATGAAATACATGAGTCTTATGATGTCTTCCAGCTGAGATCCTGAATTTTCTGAAGAGTGAAGACAGGCGTTCATACTGTATGATGTTGGGATGTGGTCTAGTGATGTGTCAGCTGGACCCAAGGAGTGTTAGCAGGGAAGTGCCGTACGCTATCCAGTTTATGCAAGAAGCTTTTGTGTCTTGGAGTAATGGGGTTTGGGGAGAGAGTATGGGAGCAGGAATGATAGTTTGAGGATAGTTTTGAAGAGTCTTGGTAGCTCTTCAGTGAAAGCATTATAAATTGAGAAAGATATCTCATTTGCAGATATAGAGGATGCTATAAATATACTCTTCAATTACTAAATCAGGCAACTTGTGGGTTTTGTTTCTTGGAATTAGTGATGTGATGATAACTTTGAGCTTGAATATAAAGGAGATTACGGAGTATTTTTGTGTTCCTTGTAACGGGTACAGTCTGAAAGTCAACTGATAGCTTGCTATGTTGCCTAAGGTTACTGTAGGTTTTCCTTTGCTGATTTAATCATAATTTGGTGGTTGGATCTTAAGCAGTGCAGAGTTCTTTCAAATTGACATGTTGTGATGTTGGTGCTTGTTGTGGAGAAAGAATAATGCTGATTCTTTCCCTAAAGTAATCGTAGAATCATAGAATCATTTAGATTTGAAAAGATCCTTAAGATCATTGAGTCCAACCATTAACCTAGCACTGCCAAGTCCACCACTAAACCATGTCCCCAAGTGCCAAGTCTACATGTGTTTTAAATACCTGCAGGGATGGTGACTCAACCACTTCCTGTAGTGTTCAAAGGCTGGAAGAGGAATACAACAGGTATTGTCCACTACAAGATTTCCAGTATGAAGGGTTTTTTTGTTGCTGTTCTCCTTGGAACTGTCATAGGGAGGTGTCCTGTTGTGCCCTGATACTGGTAATGGAAGATTTGTTAAGATGGAATTGGCTAAAACTTCCTCTAATTCTCTGTAGATTTGTGTATTATATATACTATGAGAATTATTATAGGGAAACCTCTTCCATCCCTTAGATCTCTGCTGGTGGTCTGTCAAGACATGAGCATGGTCAATCAATAGACCAACTTAAAAATAGATTTTAATTTAGTATGACTACCTTCTGTGTGGAATGTGCCTGTAAATGATGAAAAAGATCAGATTGTTGAGTTTGCAAAAACACTTGAGCTCTTTTGTATGCTGGTTAACCTTCAGTTCTGGTTTTGTGTAGCACAATTGACTCCTAGTCTGAGTATAAGGTTCTAAAGCAATATTGCAATGGGAATAATGGTAAAAGCAATAGAAAAGAGGTGCTGACTTCTGAACATAATCAATTCTGAGCCCACAGTGATCAAGGAAGAATAGTCTATGCTTTTGCTATGGTGCAGTGGAAAAGACACAAAGAATAGCGTACATCTCAGCGTCTTACAGTTAATGTACGATCTTATTTGTATTATTTAGCTGAACTCTGGTGTATTGAAGTTCTTGAGAGATCAGCGTTATTATTACTTCATTGTTATTATTTCCAATGTTATTATTTCTCTATATTGTTATGGTTTCTTTGTGCCACTGAATTAAAATATTGTATTCCTTGACAGAGGTCAACATTTCCACTTGTATAAACTGGCATCGTTCTGTTGAAGATCAGAGATATTCTCACCACAGGATAGATCACTAATTTTCCTCAGAAGAGCAGAACAAAGAATACATGTTATTCAGAGGAAAAATGAAGTGAACCATGTACTGAGATATGCCTAGAATTTCAGTGGCCCTGAAGGGAGTGGCAGTATTAATTTTGTCAGTCCCAGTCTCTCCTGTGAATTGGTATTGAGTATATGTTGTGAGTTCAGGGACTTGTATTTCAGGTACACAGTCGGATCTTGCAGACATTTCATGCTTAACATTGTCAGCTGGCACTACAGATTTATCCTGTTCTGTTAAAGATTCTCCAAATTGTATCCATTAGTTCAGCTTGTGTTCTCTTTCTCGTGCTGTTTTGTGCTTTGCTGATGTGCTTAGACACTGCCTTTGAGGAGGGTTTTGAAGACAACCTTTAGAGTTTTACAAGTGTTTCATGCGAGAGTAATGTAGAAAATAGCTGTCAGTTTGTACTGTGGACTATTACTGTACTGTTAGTGAAATAAGCATGTCAATTTAAAACAAATTCTCTGATGTTTCCAAGTGCTAGTATCTCATACAATGGCAACGCCTGGTGAGATATTTTTACTTTGTTTTTTCTGCTGAGAGAAATTGGTTTAAACTATTGCCAGATATTTTTTTTCACTTTGGGAAGTTCTTAGATGTTGAAATACCCTAAGTAAACTCACAGCAAACTTCAAGCCTGATTCATTCATTTGTACATTGCAAGATTTTTCTCCAACTACCAATTTACATTCACATTGTAGTATCTTTGGATTTTCTAGCGTGTCGTTGCTCTGAAATGCCAAAAATTTAATTGCATGTATTCAGTTAGGCATTGATCGCCACCTGATGTACATCTGGAACACCACATTCTGGTTGGTTGTTCTAATATATCTATGCCTTAATTCTTCAGAAAGATAGGAAATTTCTCAATTGTATTTGGCATCTGGATCACCAGCACGTGAATTTAAAGGTGCTGAGACACTCCCAGTGGGAACTGCAAAGATTTAAGTATTTCTGTGGATTTCAGCTCCAGAATATTGAGTGAAAGTGCTTATCTTAATTGGTCAGATTTGTGTTTCTTAAAGTGATGTTATTAGAATTTGCATAGTAACACATATTCAGAGACATTTTTCTTGGATACAGGGTGAGGGGAGGAGGCAATGTCTTGCGATGCTCTTGCTAATGACGCAACAAAGAACTTAGCTTGGGTGTGCAGGAAACTGTCATTAGGATCATAGACAATAGCTGCCATATGCCAAACTATACATAACATGTCTCAAAAATGAGATGAGTTAATTGTCTTTAAGAATAAGAAGTTTCTATTCCATGTTTTCTTTGATTCTTACAACTTCTTCTGTCTACTATTGCTATCTTTATTGTAAGTGGGAAAGAAGCAAAGAAAAGGTGTATATCCAGTAGCAGTGCATGAAAGCCCCTCAGGCAGGATGAAGACCCATTTTTATATGATGGGGTACCTGAGCTAAAATTTTTGAGCAAGAATTATTGTTGTAGCTTTTGACATGTAATAACTTTAAAAAAATATTTCTCAGTTATTTTTTTAATTGTAATTTCCTTTTTCTACGTAACTGCAGAGATTCCTGGTAGGCAGGAAGTCACCACGCATTTCATGTTTGTCTTCTCACGTTTCATTTCCCTTTGTTAACACACAGAAATCTGAAATGTGATTTTGGTTCCAGTAATCACAAACAATATGTAATAAAACATACCAGAGTATGCTCTTCTAGCAAAGAGATCGTGGTCCCTGTCTCTAAAATACTCAGACTGCCTATATTTCTGACTCTCCTTTTTTCTTAATGAAACTGTATAGATTTTCATTACTAAAATAGTTAAGCAGGCAAAATCTATTCCAAATTTTCTCTCTGGAAGTTTAGGGGGGGGGGAGGAATTATTAATGTGGTGTAGAAACTATCTCCGCACAACCTGTTTTTGTGAACCCTGATGACAGTACTCACATTACTTGGTCATAACTACAGTACTGTAAAGATAAGACAGTGTGTCAGGCCCATTTAAGAGCATTGAGACCCAGGATTTTGAGCTGGATCAGTGCAGCTCCGAGATACAGAGCAGGTTTGTTCATAGCCATGACTGGATAAGCATCTATGATCCTGTTAGAGCCATTAAAAAAATGTATCAGATGTTTGTAAATTTTGTGGCTGCAGAGAAGTAGCTAATGTTTGTGTAACTTAAGCTCTTTCTGTGTTGGCTAATTAAAAATTTGATTTCATTTACACTTTTTTCTATCAGGCAGTAAGATTTTATAACTCCTTTTACAGATACGAGGCACCTATCTGCTCCTCCCCCATCAAAACTTCCTTCTGGTCACTGCCAGATCTCCCTTTTCTCACATTTATTCTCTCTCACACCTATACTACGACATATCAGACAGATTTTTTTCAAGACTCTCCTTGCTTCTCCTGCTGTGTCAGGTTGTCTGCCTGGAATTCAGTTGCAGACAAATTTCAGCTCAAAGAGGAAACTGGGTTTGGAATTAACTACTCTCAGTGCATTTCAGCCATTCCTTAACTGAGTTCAGACTTATCCTTTAATTTCATCCACTTGAAATCCTGTCACCACTGAAATGAAGACTCTAGCAGCAGCATCGCTGACTACCATGTGTTTAATGTGAGAGCAATTGCACTAGACATTTCTGTTCCCTCCTAGAGATAATGGGATTCTTCTGTGATAGGAGAATAGCTGTGACCGTATGGAATCAGAGGGGTAGCACTATAGGACAGAGCATCCAAATAAAAGGGCAGGTATCAAAACAAAGAAGCAATGGAACCAGAATTAGAAAAACTAGAGCCAGTCTGGAAGGAAATGCACCTCAGATAATTCAATTTTATTTGCCAGCATGTATTGTTAATATTTATTCTCTGATAATAACAGATTTTCACAGGGTTTTATAGAAAGCAAAAAGTTGTCCCTTGTCCCAAGACCTGCTGTCCTCAGACAATCATAAAAAACAGTGACGGCCAAAAAATCTAAATGAAGTTGTGCAAAATAGAAAGACAGTATGAAACAGGAGATTGTGTATGAAGCCTAGGTGAAGCTTGTGAACAATGTGGGATATCTGGCATGGCATGGGTTGGAAAATTCACCAGAATTGCAAGAGTTGGCAACAGAGAGGCAGTTAAGAAGGGAAGCAGAAAGGAGCAAGACTCAAAGGCAGTACTGAAAGCAAGTGGCAAACAGGACGTCGAGGGTTTTTTTTATTTTTATTTTTTGCTTGTTTTTGCTATTATTCTTTTCTGGGTTCAGGGTGTTACACTGTTGGTTGGTGCCCATTTACAAACTGGAAATAAATTTTGTAGCTCTGGGGTCACAAATTCACCATGAGCCACAGAAGAGGGTTGAGTTTCTAACTCAAAGAAAAATCTTGTTTTAAAATTTTGTCAGAGCATCTACATCTAGAAATTTCTGATGTGACCGGCCAACTTGAAAACTTAAGTAACTTTAAATTTTGTTCCTGTTGAACAAAGGCATTTTGCCTTGTTATACAGCAGGTAAAACATTTTGTATCTTTACGAACTATCAGTTTTACCTGCTAGCATCGTACCTGTGTCAGAGATGTGCCTCAGTATGAGAGACTGTAGGTAAAGAATTACCCCAGCTGGATGAGAGAGCGCTGATGAATGAGTTAGAGCAGCCTGGGTTGGCTGAGCTAGTGTCAGCGTAAGGGCAGGTGTGTACTAGCCCTTTGGCTGGGAGGGTAAAGGTGACATATGTGGCAGCGTTGGCTTTCTTGCCTCCTGGAAGAGCAGCAAGGGACATTTCAGCATCACCAATCTTCTGTTTTGGTCTGCTTAGAGCACCCTTGTAGAGATTGCAGGGTTAGCTTTTGGGAAGCTAGAATCTGAGTAGCCTTTTAGGGTTAACCTATTTATGGGGTTTTTTTCCCCATTTATGATTATCACATTGCTGATGATGACTTGCTGACAGTACATTTTTAGTGCTTCGTTGAATTTTGATTTTTAATCAGTTGAGAAATGCAGCGAGAAAGGTTGTGAAATAATGTTTCTTTTTCTCCAAACTGACAGCTTTTGTTACATTTGTCAGGCAAGCCAGCAAGTCTCTTAAATTATGACTGTGAGGTGGTTATGGAAGATAGTAGCTGTTTTCTATTTCAGTTTGTAGATCCAGAAATAACAGATTTATCATGGGACTGACAATTTGATTCTGCTAGGTACTCAACTTCTACAGGTGCACAGACTGCCTCAGTGTCCGTATTTCCCTAGTCTTGTAAATTGCTGTTAAAATGAGGAAACTGGGCTTTTTCTGGCTTTGATGCTTTGATACTTAGCACAACTTGAAAACTGTCCAGTGTTTATATGCCCAACTGACAGTTCAGAGCACTGAATGTGAGATCTTTTTGCTAGGTTCGGAGTCTTGTACATATTCTCCAAATGTTGGGCAAACATTTACCCAATATGGTTTAACTACAAATCACTCTGATGTCCTTAGCCCCTGTATTTTCTGCCACTGAGTATTGATAGGCATCTGCAGCTCTGATCCATTTTTCAGATTTTTACCTTTCTCTGGCTTTGGTAAATCCTTAAGCATACAGAGAGTGAGCAGTGTAGCATACTTTGGAAACCACGAGGTTGTCATCTCTTACATGTCACACATATAAGGGAAAGCATTTTGGCCTAGAGCCCTTTTAAAGCAGAATGAAAAAAAAACACTTGGCTCCTTTCACTGACCAAGTTGAATTTCGTAGGCTGGCAGTTAACAAGTTATTGTCAGCTAGCAGATATATAGTGAATTGGTGACGAGAAATGCAGAACCATAAAGTAGGGGTTTACAGTTCTGTTCAGAAAAGGCTTCTACAACCGAGTTGCTTGCAGAGCCAAGTAGAAAGAATTAGCAGAGTATATGCAATGAGACATACTTTACATTCAGCATCCTCATGAATATTTTAGTCTCCAGGCAAACTACAATGGCACCCATTATGAGAGGCATGCCAGGCGGTGTGCGAACAGTATAGCTGTTTCCACACTGCCTTTCCTACTGTGTCCCTTCACCATTTTTGTGAGTGAGAATGACTATGGGAAAAGAGTTTATCTTGCATCAGTATACAGAACTGATCAGTAGATTCCTAAATGGTTCTTGTTAGGGCATGACCAGTTCACGTAATTAGAAACGTAACTGAATCGAGATTCAAGCTGCGAATAGGGGAGTCACAGAGGTATTTGTGTACAAGCTGAGCCAAAAGGGCATAACCTTGAGTATCTGAATTGTCAGCTCATTTAAGAGTTCTTGGTCTGTGCAAGGTGTGAACCTTCTGTATGGACAGGCTTGTGGTTTGTGGTGATGGTAGAGCTGGAGAAGATAGTCACCTTTAAGAACTACCAGAGATTTTGATGGAAGAGCACTTTGTTAAGATGAAAAAACTTGATACTTTCACCTGTGTAATTTTTTTAAAAGAAGGTATCAGCAGAACAGATTCAGTCTTGTAAGAGAAGAATTTGTCAGCAAGTAATAAAGGGCAAATTTTACTGCAGACCCTCCTTTTTCTTAGTAGATTCAAGCCTGTGATTCCTCTTTTTCCCAGCAGTTTTTGAAGAGTGTACCTTGTATTGCCACATAGTGAATTATTTTGTTATTTTACAGTTTTACCCCATTGTATAGTTGACAAAATTGTAATGCAGCATATTTGGAGCCACCACTGACAGATGTTGAGTGAACTTCTATTGTAAATATGTTTACTAAAAAGAAGTGATCCAGCTTTTTTTCCTGTGCAACTTTTACAGTCTTATATATGATGGCTCAGTCCTCTTCCTTTACACCACCCATCTGAAAGTTTGGTGGATAAGAGCTGCCTCAGCATTACTGAATTCTAAAATAGATTTCACAGCAAAGTTTTCAAATCTAGTTGCCCATAGAAATAAAAATTCATTGTGCTCCCAAGTTCATCTTTTTTCAAAAGGCCTGCTTGGCTTTGACGTTTCAGGCAGTGACTGTCATACTTTAAACAGAATGAGTAATGTGGAGTCAAAAATGGACTGCAGATGTCATGGATATGAAAATGATACTATTCTAATCCTTTATGGGTGACAGCAAAGGGACTGGGTGAGATGTTGGCTTGAACTTTGTGTTTATTTTTTTTTAAATAAGCATGAGTGTATTTGGGTCTCTGAACAAGTTCTTTAAGATCATAAATAACTAGGCATACACTGTCACAGATCTAACTGGGGAAAGATTCCTGTTCAAGCAGTTTCTTCTAGCTGTGGTAAAGATTTGCCTGTTTGCTTCCCCAATAAGTACAGTTCATGTGACCAGTTCTTAATTCTTTTTTTGGTCATTTCCATACATTTTCAGACTGAAAAATGTGTAGAGCTCTTTAAATCACCTTTTCTTGTTTAATGTATGAATGGATAACCAGGGAGCTTTGGTCTGATTTCTGAAAAAATTTAGCTCAACTAAAACATTTCCATTCAGCGAGGGCCCTTAGAGAGCTGTATTTGCAAGGTAGGAGATAGATAGGTATTTTGTAGTGAAGTGAAGAAACATGTATTGAAATGCTACAGTAGTAATTTCAGTGACTCTATAATGAAATGATACAGAAGACGTGGACATTTTTTAGTCAAAATGTGTCACGTATGCTCTTCTCTGTTCTAAAATATGTAACATCTAAATGTAAAATCCATAATATGAATTGGACAATAAACTCCATTTTCAGAGGACTTTATTTCAGTATCAGAACCATAAGTCTTACTAACAAAGTTTGAGAGCAAGCATTTTCTAGTGCAATACACTAAATGAAGAGTATTGTGCAAGCAGAGACCAGACATCTTTTCTGTTTTTAACTGGATTTTGCCTTAAATTTATTAAATATATGAAAACATGTACACACTGAATGGTAGGCTCGATTCTCTAAAAGTTTTCTGTGAAAAGAAACCTGTCTTTCCTGGTTAAACACTGAAATGTAAAATGGAGCCACACATTTTGACCTTTTCCTTAAAATCATCCAGTTTTAATGGTACACCTTTGAAGTTTAAGTACTACAGAATTCACTGTGTTATCTTGATAGCAATGTTGAACTTCCATTCAAGGACTAGGATGATAATCCCAAATGAATCAAGCATTTCTGTCCTCTTTCATGTTACTTCATTCCAACACAGGATAACAGATCATAAGTTGAGGTCAAATGTTGAATATTTGGCAGTGAGTTACCTTACTTTGGCTGCAACATTCCCAAAGGCCCCAAGAGGGGTCCTGCTTGCATTTAAAAGGCACTGAGGGCACAATTTAGTTAACCTCTCTTTTTGTCTTTTGCTGCTTAAGTTTCATGTTGTCTTGGCATGTGAAGGGGCTCCAAAGGGCACCAGCTGTAGCACCTGGCTGGCAGGGGTGCCTGTCCTTGACGCCTCTGCTGCACTTCAGCGTGCACAGTCTTTGCTTTCCCATGCAGTGCAGGAAGGAGTGTTTTGAGCTCAATCAGTAACCTCTGCTGTGATGAGTAAGCTCACAGAAGGTCTTGGAGGTTGATTTATTTATTCTGTGAAACATGCATGGTGACAGTAAAAAACCTAAATGATGAATTGTGTTGCAGCTGGGGAGGCAGCTTGATTGTATTTCCTAATCCAACTGTTACCAGCTGATTGCAAGAAGCTGTGAGCTGATGGAAACTCAAAACAAATAGCTGGAACCATATACTGTAACAGGAAATGTGCAGCAGTCATCCATTATGAAACTGTATTGGTCTCCCTGAGCATCAGCTCTGAATATTTTCTCAGAGGCAACTCAATTTCTCTGCATTTTGCGGAGAAATCCAGAGTGTAGAGCAGCCATTCCTGACAACAGGTCTGTAAATCTTCATTAGGGTCATATTAATTATTTTCTAGGTTTTCAGTACACAGGCTTGGTTCCAAACATAGTAGGGATGTTGAAAGGCTTTTGTTTGTTACAGTGGCTTTTGACTTGTGCTGTTTTGGGGAAACTGTTTCTACATGTTGAATCATGTTTGGAATTCTCGCTCTTTTTTTTTTTTTTTTTTTTAACACCATTTTCATGGAAAAAACCCACTATTTTTAAAGATACTTTCTGAAGAGAAGTTTTCATTCTAAAAATAATGGGATGATTTTTCTGTTTAAAAGTAATTATTGAAGAGAGGAATACGCAGTGTTGTAAATGGAAATGTGTCAGTGTCTGCCTTTAGAAACTCAGAAGTTACATGTCAAAAGGAAGAAAAATAAAAAAGAATGAGAAGGTCTAATTTCATTCTAAAATTTGGACTTAAAGTGAGGTCAGCATAAAAAGCAAACAAACAAAACCCACAAAAAAAACTCTACCAGAATATATTTTAAAATTTGCTTAAAACAAAATACCTTTTTCTCTCTTTTTTGTTAAAGTGCTTGCCTGAAATGGGACCTTAAGTAGAGAGAAGAAAAAGCACTGAAAATATTTTATGGATAGTTTCATAAACCACTTTTACAGAAATTTTCCTTGATACAGGAAAAAGAGATTTGGCTCTTGTTCCTAAAAATGACTTCTTTAGAAAGTGCAGTAGTGCTAGTTATCTGAAACTGAGGCCACAGCGACTGAAGTCAGAGAAATAACTGTGAAAACAATTAATCTATACATCCATGTATGCTTTTCTTTTTATGCATGCATGTATGTATGTATGTGCATTTAGATGTGTATCTGTGTGTCTATGTAGAACGTGTTCTGCTCCAAGTATCAGTGGTGATTGTTGAAGATGAGCTATTGAACATGATTTTCAAGGTTACCAATTCTCTCCGCTGATGGAGGTCTCGGCACTAAATAACCAGGCTATTTCAAACACACAGATCAGTGCTTTGTTTGACACGATCAGTTTCAGCTTTCTTCCCTCTTGCTGTGCTGGGATGGAGGAAATAAGGCAAAATGCTAATGTCAGTGGCAAAACTACCTTACTTAGAAGGATCAAGTAATGCAGATATATATAGCAGTGATTGATAATAAACAGAGTTGCAGCTAGAGTCTTTCTGGAGGAAGGCAAAGATGACCAAATTCTGCCACTTCAGAAAGTAGGTGTAATATTAAGTAGCTTTTCAGAAATACTTTAATACTGTATTTGTTGCAATATATATATGTAGTGATAGGTAAGAGGAACATTTAGTATGTCTTGGATTTCTATAACATAAAGACACTTTCTTTATATAGAAAGCTGTTTGCTGAGATTGCTGAGAGCGTCCGTTTCACAGCCTGCCCAGGGAGGCTGGAAGCTTCCCTTCCTGTTTCAGGCTTCCATTCCATCACGTGAGAGCTAATAATAGCACTTTAATGAAGTAGTGGCTTGAGGAAGGGTAAGCATCCTGGAAAGCATGTGTGTGCCCCATCTGAAGAATCTCAAAACTAAAGACTACCAAAAATTGCCATTCGTTATCCTAGGAACATGTCTCTAAGAGTCACTTAAATTTTTTTTTCTGTGGTTTTGGCAGGGTAGAATATAATGGAATTGATAAATGTGAAGTTTCATCGATGATTAAAAAAGTTATTCCTGTGTGGGAAGAATAATTTTAAGTATTTACTTGGTGAATGTCTATTGAAATAAAAACTTGGAAATGAAATAGAATCCTTTTCTTTGCTTTTTTAAATAGGTGTACAATGAATTCCTGGTCCTTCAATTGTATGATAACAGAGCATTGCTCATTGATCATTACAGTCTGAACTCACACACAATGTCAGCGGTAAATGGTGATCTGGGTTTGTGTAAATATGACTAGAACGAGTTTAATTTAGTTCTTCTTTTTTTTTTTTTCCCCACTGAAGTCAGCGAAGAGTCTTGTTAAATAGCTGTAATTACATATATCTCTTGGTAGTCATGAATTTATATTCACATCTGGCTAAAATTTTTTTATCTCTGCTAAATAGGTTTGTTTCAAATTATTTACTGTTTGAAAAGGCTTTTTTAGCACTAACATTTACCTTGCTAAACTAACCATAAACAGAATTTATAGGGAATGAGATTATTTACTGCATTTTCTGTCTGTATAGCTGCCAGAGATGGTAGTAAACTTGGAGGATTTTTCTGAGCTCATGTTGCAGTAAAACAGTAATTTTATTACAAGACTGGGGTGAATTATATTCTTTGTTATAAAAATAGGGCAACTGTATAAATTAAAACCTAAATTATTAGTTGAGAAAGAGGTGTTATGATAGAGTTTCCAGATAAAGAAGCACAGGCTTTTAGATGCAAGTCCAGTCTCTTATTGGAGATCTTGACATTGACTTTCACGCTCAGCCTTTTCATAGCAGTTCGCAGACACTCATTACTCTCTCTCTCTTATTCCTGCTCCCTTGAGTCACCTGTTTATACAGCCACTCTTCTGCCAGTGATTGAAGTTTGTCTTAAGAAGGCTTATCATCAATACTAACCTTGGTGTTCCAAGGTAAGGATTTTGTGTAGCAAGCACCAGAGAGAGGACCTACATGTGGTATCTGTAATTTCATTGTAGTAAAATGCATAGATGGCTGTCTGTAAACAAAAGCTTCTCTCTGGTGAATAGAAAAAAAACCCCGAACCATCGGTGCTATTAATTTACTCAGTGCAATGAATTTACGTATTGACTTCTTGAAGTAGTTGGACACCTTCCATTTGATAGAAGACAATGATAGAACTGCAGTCAAGACCCTTGTATCTCAAAGTAAATATCCCTGTACAAAGGATTACTTTACTTGTTTTATTTTCCTCCGTGGTATGTAAAGGACTGGGAACGGATCATAAAAGCCAAAGACTTAAGGAAGCCTTTGGTTTTCTGATTTGAGATTGATGCTTTTTTATCTCTTGCTTTGATGGAGAGAGAAAATTCAGAAAGGCAAAGGAGGTCAGAAACCAAAGAAAATGGTTGCCCAGCCAAACTTCTTTTGTTACTGTTTTCCAGCTCCTAGTTAGCGATTTTATGATGTAACTAATGAGAGTAAAATATGAGAAGAGAAAAGATTATTAAAATGATTCAAAGTACTCTCGCATAGCTCAGATGAGTCTCATGTAGGCTTTTCTTCTTAAAAGAAGTGGGGTGATCAAGTAATATGGATTAGCTAAGATTTGTCTGCTAAAGTACATTTGTAATATATGTCCATGAATATTAGAGACGAAACATTTAATTGTTGAAAGACCATGTTTTTTAAATTCTTTGGCTTTGCATTTTATTTGTTCAATACTTTTTTAATGGAATTAAGGCGTATTTTAGTTGTGACCTTTATGATGCCCTGTTGTGGCTGAGCTAAATGAGAATGAGACACAATTCTGGCAGTTGCTACAGGAGGTTTGCGTTCTGCTACATAAGATTAAGCTATACATCACGCATCTTGTTCCTCCTAATGTAAGGTTTGAGAGATGTTCTCTGGCCAGAATGAAGTCAAATCAGACTGGATCTTTGATAGCCTTATCACCGAAGCAGCTTCATATATGCTTTTGACTAGTGAGTACAGTATCTTTGCTTACACATGTGCCTAGCGTATTAGCTGAGTCATGGAAGTTAGATGCCTTATTGATGAAAAAGAGAAGAAAGAATTGTTACCGAATGACAGAATGGATGACGTTGAAGAGTGGCCTGGTCCAACCCACCTGTTCAAAGCAGAGTCAACTAGAGCAGGTTGCTCAGCACCACTGCAAGAGTCTGGCTCCATCTTCTTTACCCCTCCCAGCAGATACTTAAGAACAGTGGTAAGATTCCCTCTGAGCCTTCTCTTCAGGCTAAACAAGCCCAGCTCTCTGAGCCTCTCCTTGTATGACGGGTGTTGCAGTCCCTAATAATCTTCATGGGTCATCAGTGGAATTACTTCAGTGTGTCCCTATCTTTCTTGTACTGGGGAGCCCAGAGCTGGACCCGGCACTCCAGATGTGGCCTTAGTAGCACTGAGCAGAGCGGAAAGATCTCTTCCCGTGACCTGCTAGCAGCAGTCTTCCTAAATGCAGCCCAGGATGCTGTTGTCCTCTTTGCCTTGAGTGTGCATCGGTGGCTCATGTTCAGCTTGTTGTCCACCAGGACCCTTGGGCCCTTCTCTGCAAAGCTGTTTTCCAGACTGTCGGCCCCCAAGCATGCAGTGGTGCCTGGGGTTGTTCCTCCCCAGGTGTAGTACCTGCCGTTTCACAGTGTTGATAATTTGGGGAAATTTAGTATTTATTTTTAATTTATTCTATAAATTAACATTTTTATCTGAAATAGTTTCACTGTGAAAATGTTAAAATAGAACTTCCTGACAATTTCAGAATACCTGCAAGGGCAGTCATGAGAAATTTTTCCCTCTGAACATATTTTCGGGTGAAATCCCAATATCCTGCCCCAGATGTTGACAGTGGACTAAAGCATTCTTCACAAAATTCATCACCTTTAGCAAACAGTTATTCTTATGTGTGGGATGTATTTGTTTATGCAGGAGTAGTATAATTTAAATATTTCTTATCCTTCTCCACCTGTGTGGTTTCCAAGACATACGTTGCCAACACATTCTTACTTATTTATAACACTTGTACGTTTTTGTTGGCTTTGTGACTAAGCTTCTGATGCTTGCATGCTTTCTGCTCTGTACTTGGTCAGTAAGAATGTGTAAGTGAATGTCAGTGAATGTCTACAATAAGCAGAAATTAATAGGAAAAAAAATGCCAGGATTTTGAATGTTTGGTGCTTTAAAAAGTCATTATTTTTAGAACTAGTGGTTTGGAGGATTTATGTTGGGAAATACACTGTTGCTTTTTATGAAGTAGAAGAAAACTTGTGTCATGCATTTCCTCATGCTTGGTAAAAGGGAGGATCAGGAAGAGGGTTTGAGGACTGTGCATTTGGGAATGTTTCTAAAAATCACTGTGCTTTCGAAAATGGAGAAGTCAAGATTTGTGTAGTCAGATTTGAACCACCAAAATAAGTGTTTCAAATTCATAGGAGGCGAAGATTGTCAAAATAACTGAATGTTGTATAAAACCTTTAGAAGTTTAAGGAGAATTTTGGGAGCTCAGTTTTAAATCCCACTATGTAAACCAGAGCCTGTATTTCTTCCTGTTTTCAAAATTTTTAACTTAAGTGTATATAACAAATTTTTTCATTATCAGAAGGAAATGGTAAAGAAATTTTGTGAAATGGTTCTGTTTCTAGGTATGTTATTGGAATTGGATGATATGGTCTCAAAGAATGATTAAATAACTTGATTCTATTAGGAATATCATAAGGAAAACACAGACTTCATTCTAGATAAACGTGGGCAATTTTTTATTGAGCCACTCGGTGAAGGTGTCCTTGATCATGACAGAAAAAGCAAAAGCCTCTCCGCTGTACCAAATGCACAGAGAGTTGCTTTGTGAAACAACTTTTTGTCTCATCCAGTTTTTATTGTATTTTTATTTGAAGTTTTTTTTTTCCCCCCACCCCTTGAAAGTGTTAATTTCCTATGAACTGGAGTTCAGAAGTAGTGGTGCATGCTGTCTTCTGCCAATGTGGTGGTACGTGCTTCCTTTTGATGTCTTATTTTTTTATCACTAGAAACTCTCCTTTTGTCCCGGTGGGGGAAAAAATGGCAATAATAGACTGAGGCTCAGGAATTTGCCATGAGAAATGCAGAATATCCTCGTAAGATGCATAACCCCTGTGTTTGTAATTACTGCAGTGCTGCATATGATGCCATCCTTGACAGAAACGTGGCCATTAAGAAGCTCAGCAGACCATTTCAGAACCAAACTCATGCCAAGCGAGCTTACAGGGAGCTGGTCCTCATGAAGTGTGTGAATCATAAAAATGTAAGTTTTCAGTAGGAAACCGGAGAAGTGGTATGTATATTTGTTTGTTAGAAAGGAAATTGTTTTGTTGGGTGCCTTTTTAAAACAGAAGAAATGAAAAATAAATTATGCTCAAGGGCTACAGTCTCTCTGGTACTATATGGCCGCATGAGAGTGTGAGGATCTTCCATGTGCTTATTTAAAGGCTATGTCAAATGGAGATGCTGCTAGTAGGTTTAGGGTGATAGGAGGGGAGACAGCAGAGTACATTCTTGTCAACTCCTTATCCAGAAATGTGTAAGTGGTTGTTGGAATCCTGGCTGCATCCTCTTCTCACTGGGATTTGTGACAAAAGCTCTGTCTCTTGAGTTGGAGGTACCCATGCACAAGCATTGCTCCTTGTTTTGGACTTCATCTGAAACCCAGTCATATCGATGCATTGTACAAGATGAGGGGTTCTCATGGTGAAGGTTGCAGCAAAACTGCCTTAAGAGCCAGAAGCACTTTTCTGTTTTCATGTATTTCTGTGTAAGCTCACATTGTGGAGCCAGGGACTCTGAGGCCTCAACACATTGTGCCATTCCTTCAAATCGCAGAGTTCTTGTTGAAAGAAACAGCACTAGCAGATTCTAGACTTTCCTGCTTCTTACAGCCACTACCTATTGTATAACATTCAGTATCCATAATGAATGAAAACATTCTACACCGCAGCAAAAGAGTAATGCCAGGGCTGTATGTTAATTGTAACCATCTATCTGTTAGAATTATCTGCCTGACACTGTATCAGCTTGCTTTTTTGTATGTAGGATTGCTCCGTTGCATTGTCAAGGGACGTCCCAAGGATTTAGTTTTCCTACAGTTTCTCAAATTCTGCTGTGGCTTGGTGTCATACCTGTGCACCCCTTCCTTTTCATTAGGAGTGAATTTTTCAGTTTGCTGCATGTTTACTCTTGCCTCACATCCTGCAATGACTCTTTCTGCTTACGCAAAGCATAACTGAGTTCGAAAAGCATGATGTAAGGTGAGATTTGACACTTATTCTCAATCGCAAATTCACATGGAAAGAAAAAAGACTGACCCTAAAACGGGAAACAGCAGAACTTATCATCTATAGCACTCTCTGCCCTGCTCCTGGGCATCAGCTTACCCACTGTGTTGATCAGGACTGTACCTGTCTCTTCCCTGTTGATGGAAGTAGGATGGAAACTACTTTCAGTCAGATCAATGCACAGGGCTTTGAAAGTGCAGGGAGAAGTGAGTAGTTCTCCCTGTAGGCAGGAGAATTATGCATTCTCACTTCATGTTTTTAATGGACTGGAGAGAGCAGAGGCCAGCAAGAGCATTATTAATTTTGAATATATAATTTTAAAACTGCTGCATAAGAGCTGATAACAGCACCACATTGGCTGGGTCAGAGTTTTAATCTGTCTGTACAGAGAGGTGCAAAGGAAGGAGAGGATTGTAAAGGCCCCTGTGTGGAGGCAAGAATCACTCAGAAGATGTGGAGTAGACAGAAAGAATATTGAACCATTCCTGTTAGAAAGCCTAGACAGGTGATGGAGGCAGGGAGGGAGACATTCAGATACTGTCTTCATAGCAGTTGTGCTAATATGTGTGTTGCCCACACAGAAAGCAAGCACAGGAAATTCCAATCCCTGAGGTCACATTTTTCCTCTCTGCTGTTTCACACATTCTTAGCAGTGTCTTTCAACAGCCCAGCCCATTAAAAAAACCAACAACACAACAAAAAAGTAAAAAAGACATCTGGGCAAGATGTCTTTGCCCAGAATGTGCCTAGTGTTTTCAAGTGCTTCTGCTAAAAAGGAGTACCTCTCATGATGGAATTTGTGCCAGCGTGTGTGCATATGTGCCCTCAAAGGAATTGAGGCCATGTCAGAAAGAAGGAAGGGGAAGGTCTTCTGTTTATTTTTAATAAGGTGGTCCTTGATTATTTATCCCCATTAGATAAGCGTTCTTCATATACAGGAAATTTCTGGCTGTAGCACAAGGACTGCTATACTAGATGGAGCTGAAGTTGATCTTTGAACCTGTAACTTCAAAATTCAGAGGACGGTTTGATCCTTAGCATTTTGGTTTGTCACTGATCATCACTAATCCTTCTCTCAGAAACCATTTCAAGTGCACTTAGAAGAGATCTTAGAGATCTGCAGTATTTTATTTTGAATGTTGTTGACTTTTTGCAGATCCATGAAGTGAGAAGTGTTAGTGTAAATCGAGCAGTTAAAAATCAGAGTTTATCCTTTAACACGCACTTCAAAATGGGTTCAACTGCTTACATTTATCACTTCTCTTCATCCTTTTGTCTTACTTTGCTTTTCAGATTATCAGTTTATTAAATGTCTTCACGCCACAGAAATCTCTGGAGGAGTTCCAGGATGTGTAAGTAACACAGGCAGTAATTAAACTAAAGCTTTAGAGATGTGTGAGGCATTATAGCATATCTTGAGTGCAATAACTCGGCAAAATACAAAGGTTATAAGCCCCTCTAAAAGAGATCATGTACCTACGCTGTGGGTAGACAGATATTCTGCATTCCCATTTTGAGAGCACTTTTGACACTTACGAAGTGCCAAATACTGGGTTTCCTAAGCACTGTAACAGCACGCAAAGCCTGCTGGTGGCTCTTTGTGAGAGGGCTAGTGGGTTTGCCTTTGGCTTCACATGCAGAGGAAGCGATAGTTACAAGGGCCTGCTTTTGTGCTATTAGTTTGCTTGGGAAATGATAGTTGCTCTTTGAGTCCCTGACATGTGTGAGATTTTGATATGTGGCACTTCATTCTGATTTAATTTCCTGTAAAAAGAGACTGATGTGAAACATTTCCTCATTTCATATTTGTTTTGATATAAATTTTAGCTGTATAAAGTTACTTGCCTGGGGAACTAGTGCTAGGTGTAGAGAAGTAGCATCACCACTGAGCATTGCCCTATTGCACAAGCACTAGTATGCATAGTATGAACCTGCCCTGAATAAAATATTAAATATTCAGTGTTTTATGTGGCTGTACTCATTTTTCCTTTCAGTCTTCCCTATATTCTGTATATATCATATGGAAATGTATTCCCATTCTGTACTCATCAGTAGTGATAGCAGACAGATAGCAATGGCTGAAGTCAGGCGACTGTTGTTCTGGGTTTAGTATATGGAATTTCTGTATAATATTGTCACTGCAGACTTATGCAGGGCAGAGGAGGTAACTAGTGCTGGAGAGAAGCAAGGTGTGCAGCTGACATTGAAATGGAGAGCTAGTGTTTTCCCCAAAGTTTGAGTGCTTTAATGTAACATTACAGTTATGAATCAGCTGTGCTTGTGAGATCACAGAATCACAGAATGGTCAGGGCTGGAAGGGACCTCTGAAAATCACCTGGTCCGACCCACTGCTAAAGCAGGCTCACCTAGAGCGGGTTGTAGAGTCATGTCCAAGTGGGTTTTGAGTATGTCCAAAGAAGGAGACCCCACCGCCTCTCTGGGCAGCCTGCACCAGTGCTTTGCCACCCTCAGAGTAAAGAAGTTTTTCCTCATATTCAGCTGGAACCTCCTGTGTTGCAGTTTGTGCCCGCTGCCCCTTGTCCTGTCACTGGGTGCCACTGAAAAGAGCCCGGCCCCATCCTCTTGGCACTCGCCCTTAAGATATCTGTAGACACCGGTAAGATCCCCTCTCAGTCTCCACCAGGCTAAACAGGCCCAGCTCCCTCAGCCTTTCCTCATAAAGGAGCTGCTCCAGCCCCTCACCCCCTCTGTAGCCCTCCGCTGGCCCCTCTCCAGCAGTTCCCTGTCTGTCTCAAACTGGGAGCCCAGCACTGGGCACAGCGCTCCAGCTGCAGCGTCCCCAGGGCAGAGCAGAGGGGGAGGGTCACCTCCCTCCACCTGCCGGCCACTCTTCTCCTCATGCCCCCCAGCATCTCATTGGCCGCCTTGGCCACCAGGGCTCACAGCTGGCCCGTGGGCAACTTGCTGTCTCCCAGCTCCTTCTCCACAGAGCTGCCTCCCAGCAGGCCAGCCCCAGCCTGCACTGGTGCCTGGGGCTGTTCCTCCCCGGGTGCAGGACCTTACACCTGCCTTTGTTGGACTTTATCAGGTCCCTCTCTGCCCAGCTCTCCAGCCTGTCCAGGTCTTGCTGAATGGCAGCCATATGAGATGTCTCACAAGAAATGAGCTGTGTTTAACATGGTAACTTACTGCTGGAGGGATTGTGTTAACATCCTGCTGAGGTTGCCAGTGAAGGTTATTTATCAGAAGTGCAAGACCAATTAGTTGTAATGATAACTGTGTGAAACCATGCAATCTTAGGGGGATTTTTTGAGACGTTCCACATGGGGAAGCATGTTTTTGTCCTCTCAGACATCTCTACTACTCTTCAATTCCTGCGTGTACTGTGGTAGCTGCTCTTCAGATGGTCGAAGGCCAAGCAGTCATGTCATTTGCTGCTTGTGGATCTTCTGTTTCCTGCGTGTTTCGGTGTCATGCTGTCAGTTTGCCCACGTAGGGTAGAGTCCTTGTTGTGGGGAATGCACCAGTGCAGTTGTCCTTTTTTGCTGGGATGCTAAAAGAATGGTGTCTCTGCAGCGAGCTACTGCAGTAAAAAACAAACACAATAGTACTGCTGTGTGTGGGCCCGGGCTCTAGCTGTGTTACTCCCAGGCATCAGAAGTAAAGTGAATTTTGAAGCCAGAAAACGCATTGTTACTTATTTGAGATGATGCTGTTGTTCCTCTTCAACACAGGCAATAACCGTATGACTTTGCCTTTTCATTCAGTTACCTGGTAATGGAGTTAATGGATGCCAATCTGTGCCAGGTGATTCAGATGGAGCTAGACCATGAGCGAATGTCTTATCTGCTGTACCAAATGCTCTGTGGTATCAAGCATCTTCATTCTGCAGGAATTATTCACAGGGTAAGGGGTCTTTGGCTTAAAACTTAAGGCAGCATATAACATCATATGAAGACTTTAGAAACCACCTGAGTTTCTTGTCTACTGTGGATCAAAGCCCTGTTTCACAGTAAAAGAACCGTAAATTTTTGAGCCCATCCCCTTGGCAGAGTAGATTCATGCTTGTGTTAGGAATGAGATTATCAGTGCACCTAGGCAGACCAAAAGGTGATGTGATTATTAAAAATAAATAATAACCAAATAATAAGCACTGGAAATCGTGAAAGTGATTATGTTCTCTGAAATGTGGAGATAAATGTTATTTCTCCTGAAAAGGCAGGTGGCTACATCTACCTTGCATGACATTCAGACACTTCCAATTGATGTTTTAGTGTGATCTAAGTATTGCTTGGTTAGAATCCACAGAGGTCAGGGCATATGGAGCTGGCATTTGCCATCATTTACGTGTGCTAAAACAAAGACTTCTAAGTCTATATTAAATGCATCCTCTCATTTTGCTTTTCCATGTCAGAGTGCTGTGTCTGGTAAAGATGCGGTACCTGGCTGCAAATGCCAGAGGCAGCTCTATGTGTGATTTTTGACAAGGGAACAGTTCATGTGACTGTGAGCAGGAGGGAATTCTGACTGGATTGAAAATATCCTGAGTTAACTTCTTTAATTAAATGTGCTTTTACTAATTTGGGACTTCCAGCTGAAAAAAAAAATAATCCCAAAATGCTTCACTTCTGTTGTGAGGAAGAAAAGAAGAGCTGATAAAGTGGGTTACAAAGCGGATGTTGCTTTACCATACACAAAGGTCTCCTTTCTTGGCATGTTGTGTGTTTAGCAAAGGATGATAGATTTGGCTTCCAGATAGTCATCCAGCAAAGAATGAGTGGAATTATTATAAATGAAGTATTAAGTTATCTCCATATCTACAGTTGAAATGTGTAGTAGGTATACAGCATTAAAAAAATTACATAGCCAGAACAGTACTCTAATAGTAATCCTAGTTTCTTGAACTGCTAAATGTGATTGATGTGACATCAGTAGGCTCCTGCTACCTAGGTAAAGGCCCACAGTATGCCAAATCAGAACATCTTCCAGGAGAGCTTGCTGGAGAAACAGTAGCAAGGTTTTGCTGTGTCTTTACAAGTATTTCTGATAGTAACTGTTAAGTGTCAGAAGAGTAAAAAAATATTTAAAGTGTGATCTAAATTATCGGTCCATATCACAGCTGTGCCTGGCTTTATGAGGAACAGTCATATGTCTTTTCACTATCTTTTGCAGGATTTAAAACCGAGTAATATTGTGGTAAAATCTGACTGCACATTGAAGATTTTGGATTTTGGACTGGCCAGGACTGCAGGCACTAGCTTCATGATGACTCCGTATGTGGTGACACGTTACTACAGAGCACCAGAGGTCATCTTGGGAATGGGCTACAAGGAGAACGGTAGGGCTGCAATTTCATAGCAGGCACAGTGTGAGCTGAAGTGTAAGGTCTGCCTCTACAGTTGTAAGGGGCACCAGAAGGAGAAAAAGAATACGTAATGGGGAATGACATCTTGAATTTAAAAGGCAGGTCATTTAGAGCAGTTTCTCACTGTTGTGCACTGCAGCTACAGAATGTATTTGGGATGCGATGCTGGTGAGTTTATCAGTGTGGGATTACAGAGTAAAGAAAAACTTGTTCTTAATCATGTTTAAATTTAACAAATACAATTAGTTCTTTCTGACCAGAATGTCTTTGGCTTCTGTGGCTGTGAAACTGTGTGGGAACCACTGGTACTGCTGAATGAGTGATGTGTTCTAAATTTGAGTCTGGGTCTCTGAATTGTTCGAGGGAAGAAGATGATGTACAAACTCAAATAGGAATCCTAGCCCTCCAGAATTTTTCCAAGGCCAGAGCTAGATCTGAATTTCAGGAATGGCTTCTGTCTTTATGATAGCTTTAACTAAAGTCCCAGGTTTTGCTGACAGATTTTGTGTGGTCAAGATCTAGGTATAAATTTTGCAGTTTTAGTCTTTTTAATGGAAAGTAGAGCTGGTGAGAAGAGGAAAAAGCTGAAGCTAAAAAACCCCATACATCTTATTTGCACGTAATCTCCCTAGATGTAAAGAGGATTTTTCTCTGAACAGTCTGTGAGGGGTCTGGATACCTCTTGGTCCCTGGAAAGGTAGTGAAAAGCAGATAGGGGGTCCTTACTATAGAGAAGCAGGTAAGGAATAACTTACATTTTGCAGGAGATGAAGAGAAAACTTTGTAAGTAACTCATTTTGTAACAAAACAGAGAATTGCATCTGAATGCCAGACAGACCTGGCAAGAAAGGATGGGATGCAATGTATAGCGGAGAAAAGTCCACTATGACTCAGATTCAGCTGTCAAAAGCTACCACTTGTCTGTTTGACAAGGAGACTTTTCTATGACAAATACAGCAAACGTCAAACCCCAGAATTTATTAAGAAGTCTCCTACTTAATTTACTTTGAAGTGGTTAGCTAACCTGCAGGAGAACTTTTACTATCAGCCAGCCACATCCTGTAAAGGGCAGTGAAACTGATTTTGGGAGCCGATTCCATGACTTAAGCAATGATAAAGGCATGCTCAAACAACCTCTTCCAAAATTAGCAAGTCTCTGCATTAATTATTTGTAATGTTTATGAATTTACAGTACACATTTTAACATGAAAGTCTAAAAAGCAGAGAATTATTAGCCAGAGTCTAAGCATACAGAATAATACCTGATAAAGGAATAATCTTCCTTAAAGTATTTTGTAACTGGTATTTTTGGTAAGTGCCATTAGAGATCTGATCTAGGCTCAGCATGATTTAGATAGTTCCTTAGTCAATGTCCAGAGTTCTTTCTATTGTGAAATGAACACCCTTGCATGTTGTTTTTTTTTCTCTGCAGACATTTAGTAGATGATTACCAATGTGTTGTTATTGTGTCCCTGAAAGGACAGAGAAAGCACTTGCTTTTCACAGTTAAAATCTCACCAAGAAAAAGTTAGACACGCTTTTGCAATGAAGTACACAGCTGGGAAGGTACTGAGAACATTTGCCACATCCAAAGGTCCTGTTCAGCTGCCCATTGAAGTTAACAGAGAGACTTCCTTTGACTTCCCTGGGCAGTGGATCGGGCTCAAGATGAATGATCTCATCTTAACTTGTACAAAGTGAAAACAAAGTAAACAGAGAAAGAAAACTGAATGTTTGAAAATGAAGGTCAGCTGTTCGAGGAGCTAGTCTGCTTGGAGGCTCTGATCCAGCTCCCAAGGAAGTCAACAGAGTGGTGGTTTGCTTCCCTGCTCTGGCCTATGTTGCCACATTACTGAAGCTCCCCTACTGGTTGTGGGTTTTTTCCCTTTTACTATGTACACTGCCTGTATAAAGACTATTCACTGCTTTCATTTTCTTTCTGCACTTGGTTGGCTAAAGATGCATAATTATCACCAGTTGCTGCACTTCTGTGGAAGGTCCCAAAACTGTCACTACGAAGAAAACTCTGCCACTGCCTCAGGCATGCTCTTGCTGTCCCATGCCCCCGATACCTGTACCCTCCTTTTCCCAAGTGGAACATTTCACCTTTATTTTGTTTTACCAAGAAATTAGTTGTTTGTTTGTTTCTTTAGTTTGTTTTGGATTGCTTTTGAAGGATAAGAAGGGGGAAGAAAAAGAGGAGAAACTGGTTGTGTAGGTCAAACCTAACCACAAAATGAGGATTCAAAGCTGAGGGAAAAAGTAGTCTTTCAAAGCATTTGAAAGCAGGTTTTTTTTCCCCATCACATGGAATACAGGTCTTTTCTTTCTGTGTCACTATCTATCTAGCCTTTTTTCTTGTAAGACTTAAAGGGCAAACCCACCTCCCCACCCCCCTCCCAAGTCAGGCAGATCATGTAACTATGCATACTGCATCTAAAAGCTGGAGGCAGGATCAGGAAGATAAGAAATGCTCTTAGTCTTGCTGGTACTTGTCCTGTGAAGCATTTGTTTTACCATTTATTTTGAGTACCCATGCAGTAAAAAGCAGAGTCCACATGGGTCATACTTACCAGTTCTTTCCAGACGGTATGTAGGTACAGACAGATACGTATAGATAGGTGCCTATAGGTAGAACATAGGTACAGATCCTGAAGCAGGAGTTTTAAGTAACCCTTAAAAGTGGTATTTATCTCTGCAGCCTTTACTCGTGTGAGCAGTTCCCTCTGGAACCTCTTGTGTACTGCTGCAGAGAGACTCAGTCCTGCAGGACAAAGCCTAGAAACTGCCTGGCTGCAAGTAGGATTTATTCCAGATGGTTGTTGTCTGGGTTTGGGGTTTTTTGCTTTTGTTTTTTCTATAAAGAAAAAGAAAGGAAAAAAAGTTGGTTTTTTTCACCATAAACTCAGGGCATACCAAGGGTCTGTGCAGTTGTTACTTTATCTTTGCTTGCTAGCTGTGGGCCTTTTCCCCAAAATGTTGATTTTCCACCATTGCTACTAACTACCATTGAGCTGACTGACACAGCCTTTACTTATTTACTTATTTTAGCTTTTGATGAGACTTGGGAAAAAAAAAAATCAACAAGACCATGAAACAAACTGTACTGTTCTGATCAACCTGCTCTTTTTCCCCTCCTTTAGGAGTGAAATGTTGTAGTTAACTTTGCTTTTTTTTTCCTCCTTCTTCACTTCCCTGTCTCTGCTGTTCTAGTGGATATATGGTCTGTGGGATGCATTATGGGAGAAATGGTTCGCCACAAAATCCTCTTTCCAGGAAGGGACTGTATCCTTGTGCCATTTGCTACAGCTTCACCTATTATTTGTTCCTCTCCTCCACCCCGTCCCTTTTACCATATAATGACTATACCAGGACTGTAAAGATAGAAGCAAAAAGTTGAATCCCAGAGGTATGAGTAAATGAAAATAGCACACTACTGATACGAACAAAATTGAAAACGAAAAACAGAACACAGAATTATTTCAGTCAAATAAGTTACTTTATATTTAAACCTGTTATCATTCCATTTTATGTAGTCTTATGTCATACTAATAAGCAATATACAAAACAAGCATTATGATTGCAAATTGGATAGCTTTACTTATTATTCTTCAAAGGAAAAATAAGGAAAAAAAAAAAAGAATCCTAATGTGGCCCATCTGGTTCCTGTAAATCTGTTTTTCTGCTTTTATGTTTTGGAAATAGTGGCTTCATAACATTTGTGGTGGCATCATAATCTTTTGCTTGCTAATGCATCATGGATTTGTATTCATCTCAATGCTGTATAGGCTCAGAGTTGAGTCAATACAACATTTTTTTCTTTAAAACAAAACGAAGAATTTTACTCTCCCAGTTTAAGGCAAACGTTTATCTGCTGTGGTTTCCAAATTGGCCTGAAATCAGATTCTCTGGATTTAAAAATGGGCTCTCCTTTACTTGCATGAGGTCTGTGTCCTTAATTAAACTGTATTTCCCTCCCATCTTGTTCTTCTCGTCTTGGGTGATATTATTTTTACCACTTTCAAGGTGGTGAAAGCAATATTAGAAAATGAAAACAAAAGAGGAGGTATCTACTTAGCCTTTGGTTTATCACAGGCCAAGCCAGGCAACCTGCCCGTGATGGCTGGGAAGTGTAAGTAGTGTGTATTTTGCCCATCAGAATAAAATGCGGCAACATAACATGTTTTCCACTTTCAGAAACAAAAAGATGTGTTATTTTCAGCACATTGGCAGAAAGACACCATCAAAACATGGCATCAGCAGACACTTGCAGTCGGTGTGGAGAAAATCCAGCTTTTACAGACATGTAGTCATGGAAGTAATTATTTTTTTGCTGGCTCTTGAGTGATTCCTGTAGTGTTTGTCAGAGTTAGGTCCTGCCTGTCCTATTCTCACAGCTCTGTTGACTTTCTCGGAAAACAGAGCTCTGCCTGGTAGCCGGTGGAGATGCAGTTGTACTTTACTAACGGGTAGATGGGCAAACTGCAGATACCTCCTGTTTGTACTGGCTTCCAGTCTTATAGGGACATGGACAGGAAAGTTATCAGATGCAAAACATGTCAGTGAAGAGTGGTGGTTTTTATTGTAGTGAATGCTTTATGATGTTGCTCCATGGACGTTGAGCTCTTCCTGCAACGTGTGGAGCAGGCTGCTCGCCCACCTTCTGCTGTAATCTGAATGTGCAGAGCAGCTCCCAGCATTGCTAAGACCTGTAATTCAGTGCGATAGTTACGCTGTGTTTCAGTGGTAACAACACCTCAGAAACACTGTCATAACTCCTCCTCCAAATATTATGGTCTTTTCCTCTTTTTTTTTTTTATTTTATTTTTTTAATGTACAAAATAAAACTAAACGACCAAACTATACTTGAGGTTCAGCTGTAAATACTGGGAGTATTTCCATTTAATCTATTTGGAGAGAAGTCTGATCGAGTTTTTAGTTGATAGGCAACTAGAATACAGAAAAAAGCTATTTCAGTGTAAAAATATTGCACCATGGCTAGTGGGTTGCTCTTCTTTTTCAATAACAAGTGATATTTGAGTCATATTCTTCCACCTGTTTCCAGAAAAAAAGAAATGCTATATAATTTAAACAACATAGCTTTTAAAATAATCATTCAAACATGAGAATTACTTTGTTTCTGACTGTCTTATTCAGGGATAGCAACAAAATATTTTTAAAATACCTTTTAACATTTCAGCATCACTTAAAAATAACAACTGAATTTTTGAACAAATGCAGAAAACATTGTGTGAATTCTGGGATGGTGCTACTATTTAAATCACTGGAAATCCCATAGCCTGAAATGCAGCATATGTGGGCCAGGTCACAACTGCTACCACACTTTAGTGGTGGGTTTATTCAGGTGAGTTGGAAGTTTAAAAAAAAAAAAAAAAAAAAAGAGGGAGAAGAAAAAAAAAAAAAGATAAAAAAATTGGAATCTGTATGTTCATTTGCAACTTAATGCTCATTTGCTAACCAGTTTGACCCCACGAATAAGAGTTTTCGCTGTTAGAAAAACTGGTTTGTGTCTGGGTCTGTAATACTGTGTTATCTCCCCTCCTTCCGTGGCTGTTGATGAGCAGATCTAGTTTGCCTCCTAGGTATGAGAAGAGCTGGAGACGCATTTATGCAGCTGCAGGTAAACTTCACAGAGGCAAGTCTGTATAGAAACTAAAAATTACACTTCTCTTTAAGTATTCAGAAGAACGTCTACTGTGTCCACTGGCTACCAATATAAGGAGCTTGCTCATTTCTAGCCTGGAGTAAGAACATTCCTGAATGGCACAGTATACAGCTAGGAAAAAACTCACAGCTGCTGCCAAGTTTTATGGAAAGAAGGATTATAAAATGTTAATCTTAACTAAACCATTGCACTGAGTTACCATTGCACTTTGGTGCTTCTGACTTTAAATAAAAATTCATTTTTAAAGTCTTCATTGAAATTAAAACATGGAGAAGATTAATTTCAGATCATCTCATCTACATAAATAAGAAAGTCTCTCTATGTTACTATAGGAAAGCTCTGGAATCTGTACAGACTACAGGTACCAGTATGTGATAACTGTCCCAGTTAGTACAAATGTTAAGTTATGCATTTTCAAAAAAAAGTGTATGTTTCTTAACTTTATTAAAATGCTCTCTGAACACATTAACTGCTATTTTCATTAGCAAAAGTCAAACTTTAAAATTACTGCTTTGTGAATATTGGTGAGGTATTTAAATTAATTGACCTAGTAGGAATTTTGAGATCGAGCAGGGCTAGAGGATTGGTGCACTCAAGTGCTGTCAGTTTGCAATGAGCCTGCTGGTTTTCAGAAAAATAGGAAAACCCTCCAGCTTTCCAGAGAGTGCCAGGTAGAAATTGCATTGCAGATACCTTTGCTCCTTGTGACTCACCTGAAGCAGACATTTCAAAATACTGTCAAGGAGACTTCTTTGTCAGAAGTCAGAGCCTCATGAGAAGAAATCCACCTTTTCATCAAATTCCAGATGGATTTACAGACCAAAATATTCCTGGCAAGTTCTGGTAAGCTTTTGTAGTCTGCTTCTGAGCTTCCCGCTCAGTGTTTCTTCCATGCTTATGCCACTCTTGTCTCAGCTAAATCAGAAAGAGTGTGAGAACTGAAAACTGCCCAAACTCTTGGATGCCACTGGAACTACGTTGGAAAACCCCAGGACTTTCCCCAAAGCTGTGTTCAGCTCTAGCTAATAATGTCTTCAAAATCTCATTAAGATTTTAATTTAAGGATTAGAAATGTATTTCTGTGGGTTTTTTTAAGAAAAGGGAAAACTTAAAATGGTCTGAATGCTTTCAAGATCTGAGCTGCTGAGGCCACAGTGATGTCCCACAGGCACATGTGACTTAGTGGGGAAATAAAGCAATCAAAGAGCATTTCTTTTCAGTACTGGAGAGGCATGTAAAGGATGGTACTCACCAAGTTCATCTATGAGTCCTTCAGCAGATCCAAAAGGAAACGGTGATTTAGTCATAGAGATACATTGTGGTAACAGCCAAGTGTCTTAAACTTGGCTAGGCCTGGATTACAGTGGTGAATATGGAAAACAGAATTCCTGCTGCACATAGTTTAGTCTAAGACAGTCAAAAGAGAAAACACCATTAAGAGAGCAAAAGAGAAAAAAATCCAAACTTATTCTGTGTAGCTACAAACATCCAAGATGGAGTGTGAAGAGAAGTCAGTGTTAACAGATGAAGTTAATGTTTTCTGTGGCCAGATTGAAAAAAAATTCCTTTGCCTGCCAGCTGTCTTTGAAGGCAGTAGGATTAAGAGATGACCCCTGACATCTGACAGTATTCTGTATTTTCCCAGGAATTCAGACAGGGGGAAAAAGATTGCTTGCCTTAGGGAAAAATATTTGAACAGGAATGTCTTCTAGGGAAAGGTGTTGCCTTTCCACCACTCAGCAGAATTTGTCTTTGCATTTGAAATACGATTGGCACTTATTAGGGTTTTCTTAAACTTCAGTATAATAAAACATCTGCACTTTTGTTTAGTGCAATCCGTTGTTTTTCATATTCCCAGCAGTATTCTCTTACGGCTTGTTATGTCTTTAAAAAAAACAAAAACAAAACCAACAATTAGCATCGTGATTTTTTTAAAGAATATGAAGAGTGGCCTGGCTCTGGAGGTTGGATCAGCTGGTGTGTGTTAGCCTGCTGCTTAAGTGTCTGTTGGCTCTGATGGCTGAGTTTGGATTTTGTTCAGCTGATGATTCCTCCCTAGGTATGTGGTATTTGGTTTTAGACTTAGGATGTTACCAAGAATATAGTAAGAGTTTGAATTATGATGATTTTATTGGGCGAAGTTTGCTCATATGAGATGAGATCTGTCTCAAAGACTTCAGCGTAGCTGTGAAGACAGTTGGCTGTTGCCATTCTTTTCTTTCTCTTTTAACTCAAATATGCGTAACAGTTTAAAGTGCAATTTGCACTTAGTGTAAGAGCCCCATGCTGTCTGTGATCTGCGTGGCATTTGGAGTAGATCCGTGAATCCCAGCTGCTACAGTGAAGATCCATTGCTCGTTTCCCCAACGCTCACCTTTTAAGATTTTCAGCATGGATCTGAACATGTGGTTTCAAAAGTGGCCAAGTGTTGGGGTGTAGCTGTGTGCTGCACGTACTGCTGCCTCACATGAAGTTCAGCCAAGGCAAGTTAGTTGCGTTTCCAGGCACTTATGCAAACTGGATGCTTTCAAATGCCTTTTTTTTTTTCTTTTTGTGCCATTAATCAGCTTTTGCTTGATGGCAACTGTATGAGGTTGAGCTGAGTTTCACTGGTACAGTTGATCAGAGAATTTGGAAATTGTAGACAAAAAGGTAGTACGAAAGTGCCTTTTGTCAGGAGCATGTAGGTATCCAGTTGGGATCAAAGTAGAGGACTGGAACACATCCAAAATCACATATAATTTATCAGCTATGAAAGCATATAGGTATACTGAAAAGACGTGTTAATGTGTTTGTATTGTAGCAGAAGAGACTACCTGTGGGATTCCTGCTGGAAGGGGTAAAATGAGTGTACTTGAATACTCTTTGAGACCTGGGAAGAGACTTCGAATTCAAAATTTAACTTGAGCTAAAAAGAGGGTGTGAGGCTAGCAACTGCAGGATCTGCAAAACACATTTTCAACGTTACTGTCTGTTAGATGCAGTGTAGCGTGTTTAACATCCCTTGGCAAGAGTCTCTGTAGGTCTCTCCTACTGCAATTTTTTTTATATAATTATATTCAAAAGAAAACAGGAGGCAGGGAAGGGCATGAGTCATTCCTTGTGCCTCCACTCATTCTTGAGCTTTCATCTTGGGATTCCCTTTTCTTAATATACATTTGCCTCTTAATATCCTGTGACATCCCTTCCAGTCCTCTGCAAGCTCTGCTGTTCTGAAAGGGACAGTGGAGCATGAATTCCCAAGGAAAAACAATAGTTTTGCAACACTTGTTTGGTACTGCAACCTAACAGCCAACATCTGAGGAAGAGCACAATTTGGGGTGTGATTCATACCACCTCCTGCCTTTTTCCTGGTGGGCCAGGCTCTGGCCTCTGCCTGTCTACTGCAGATCAATTCTGTCTATGCCAAATGAAGGTGAGCATCTGTTAGTCTGAATCCCAGGGAGCGAACGGCTCAGCTGTGTCGTAAGAAGGCATGAGGCATACCAGTTTGGAACTCACAGAAAGTTTTTAAAAAATGAGAAATTCATACGTTGGTTTGAAGCATCACACTTGTGAAATTCTGCTAACTCCCTTCTGGTTCCATCTAGAATCTGTCAGGCGTGTAGCTGTGCTTTACAGTGTTTTGCAGCTTCAGTGGCAGGTAGTAAATTAGAAGTCAATAATATTCAGACACTTTGGGACTCTATTACTGTTATTGAGAAATATTGAAGTAACATCATCTGGAAAGTGGTGTTTCAAATTAGAAAGGAAAGACTTTCTCAGGGAATCTTAATGGATTGAGCTGATACTGTGCTGAGCACTTGTTAAAACATGTTGAAATCTGTGCATGTAATAAATACTGGCATGAAGAGAAGATTTTTGGTATTTCAGTGAGGTCCTGAGGTTGGAATGTTACAAAACCGGGAGTTTGCTATGATTTAGATAGAACTGAGAGAGGGAAGGGTTTGGTGGGTTTGAGATGTTTGTAATCTTTTTCAAGTGTTCAGGCCATCTTCTTGTAGGAGTGCTATGCAACCCAGACTTCCCTTGGCGTTGGCAGTCTGAAGCCTTAGTAGCTCTGCTGCCTGGAGCTTATGAAAAAAGCAGCTTTGCCCATGTGTTACCAAGAATTTTTCTAAACCGTGTCCTTTTTTAATTACATAGAAATAATAGAAAGAACCGTGACAACAAGGTGCAGTGTCCAGTACAAACTGCTGTAGCTCTCTTCCTGAAAATTCAAGTTAGGACCTAGATATGGTTCTTCAGAGCAGACCTCAGTGCAGATCTGCAGGAGCACTCAACAGCAGCGATAGAGGTAAAGGGAGGTCCTACCCAATAAGGTGGCTTTGCATTTGAGGAGGATTTGGAGAGACTGTGGTGATAGGCGTGCTCTGTTGTCTTGAAATTTTACTAAAGTTTGCACCTTAGCCATTGGGAAACAGCATTGTGTCCTAAATATTTTGGCCTACAGTTACACAGATAAAATCAGGTATCACGATTTGCTTCAGATTTATCTCTATCATAGTCTTGCCGAGTCAGTTTTGAGGACATGATCGTCCCTTTTTAGCTTGCAGATGATTTCTGCATCACCTAAAACAAGAGCTATGACAAATGTGAATGTTTGGCATTCTCACTAATGCTCTGGGCAGAGAGAGAAAGTGTGAACTAACCCATGAGGTTGGGAAAGATAGCAAAGCTCACTCAGCCGTGCCTGTATCTCTGGCCTCCAGAGTTTTCCATGGCATGCATTTCAGGAAATTTAATTTGAATATCATGATTTTTCTTGAATGAAAACCAGAGCTTACTAAGTGTAGGTCTGAGGAGCCACCTCAGTAGTTTTAGCAAGGGTAGTTGCAGGTTTTACTTACGGGCTCATTTTCATTGTGTTCTTTCAAGTCCCAGAGAACCTGCAGTTTGGCAGGAGGAGGATGCAGGGCCATTACAAAGGAATGGGGAAGGAAACAAGCTACGGTGTCTTCAGTATCTAACATGCACGCTTTTTTCAATTCATCCAGCATGGTAAGAGCAGCCTTCTGCAGAAACAGAAAAGGAGACTGCATCCACAGCTGAGTTGCAAGGGAGGTGTCCGTGGAAGGTTAGTTTGGATCCTTTCCATATAGAAACATCTTTGGCTAGTTCTGCAATTCCTGATCCTTCTGCACCTTTGCTGAAGGGAACCTGAAACCTGGAAAGATAAGCAGGCACTGATTCTGGTCAGGAAGTATGGTAGGCTAAAGCACAAAGAGGAATAAATGTCGTATTAATGTTCTTCAATTCCAACTCTTCCTTCTCTCCCCACCATCTTTTTGGACATCTTCCCTGTGAAGGGCTGAGCCCGCAGCCAGCCCAGACTGCTTCCCTAGGGCACAACAAGGTTTGTGTGGCAACAGAGCAACTTCTGTTCAGCCTCTCCAAACTCTATTCAAGCTCCCAGGGAGATTTTGGAGTTTCCTGTGGAGGACAGATTGATTCCCCAAATGTTTTGCAAGACAGCTCTGACACAATCACTGTAGAGTCAACTGTTTGGCATGCAGTCAGGACCAGGAGGTGGCCCAGAGGTTAAGATTTGCTTTACAGATGAATTTTGAAGTATATGTACACGCAAGAATGCATTTCAGAGCAGCTCTGCGCAGTCATCTGGTTTGTAGAATTTTGAACAAATTAAAAATCCCCTCCTCTTAGTAATCCAGGACACGGGTATTCTAATGGAGAGGGGGCTTCTCATCAAGGGCTATCCAAATCTCAGCAATTTCACTTCAGAGAGCTGTGAGAAATTGTAGGTTTAATTCCTTAACACTGTTTAATGCGATCCTAAAACATCAAGGCAAACAGTTGCTAAACTGAAGTTTCACGTAGAGTCACACAGCGGTCTCTCTGACTATAAGTTAACCCGTGTTTGATTAAAACTTAGGGATATTCCGCGTGTTGGTGGAACATCACCAGTCTTTGTGAGAATCTTGCATTTGGAAAAAATCTTGAACCAA
Organism: Falco naumanni; assembly: GCF_017639655.2. NCBI lineage: Eukaryota > Metazoa > Chordata > Aves > Falconiformes > Falconidae > Falco > Falco naumanni. The sequence goes on along the minus strand of NC_054054.1, from coordinate 17,998,650 downwards.
ATTTTCAGTGCTTTGGAGTTGAGCGTGAATGTTTAGAGGATGTGGGTTGTTTCTTTTTCCGATGCACGTACAACTGAAATTACTCGTACGACCTCTGGATCGATTTCAGACTAGACGAAACTGAGGATTGAGGCTTCGGTCTCTGTACTGCAGTCCCTCCTGGAGCTTTGCATGAGCCTTAGTGCCTTAACTGGGGCCCCCGACAGCTGCTGCTGTGTGTGCTGAAACTCCTAACCTCCAACTAACTACTTTCCTTAAACATGCAGGGAAACTCGGGGTTCCAGTTTGACTTACTTTTAATTGGCTCAGGAGAGGTAAAAGAGGCAGCAGTCGAGAAGGCACGGGTTTTTTTCTCTTTGGATGTTGGTTATATTCAGATGTTCATCTTTGCTTCTTCTGATTCGGAAGTATTCAAAGAGCTTGCTTCCTTCCCAAAACCTCAGGAGTAGAGAAGAATGATCACCTCTGCTTTACACAGTTTAGAGTTTAGTAAGTCACTAGCAATTTCAACTGCTGTGTGTTGCTCTTGAGCACAGCATAAAGCGGCAATGTCAGAAGACAGCCTCTGAAAATAAAAAGGGATTAATAACAGATGAACAAACAACTGCTTGCTCTATCTTTTCCTGATATTTTGCATGCCATTTAGCTTGTGATGAAAGCAGCAATAATTTGCATCTCTAGGTTTGCTTATTGCTTCCAAACAAGTAGCCTTTTATTTATTTAATTTTTTGTTTATTGGTTTATTTATTGTGTAGTGATTAAGATTTTCATGTGCTAAATAAAGCAGCAGGGAACCTTAGACCCAGGCATGTAAAGATTTCCACAGACAGGTCATTTGCCTTCAAAGTCAAATCCACTTTAAACTGTTGCTCAATATGAAATTATACATTTAATCAAGCAGCATGACGTTTTCATTTTTTTCCCCACAGTTTCTGGCCCTGATTGACCAGTCTGTCCCTCTTCTTGCTTCCATGCCCTATGACTTATCATAGAGCAAGGACAGCAGAGGTAATGTGGTTTCATGGTATCGGTAGGGGGCAAAATGCCACCTTAATCCCATACTGGATATAAGGAGTCTGATTTTCATCTTGTGTTCCAGTGTAAATCGTGGTTAGCTTTGTTTGACCCAGCTGAACTGCTCTTCTCTGTACAAGGTAAATAGTGCCCCAGTTTGCTCCGCATTTCAATGTGGAAGGTGCAGCGTAGAGCTTCAGTGTCTCAACTGTCCTGTTTAGAAACCACCATTTCCTACCACAGCAAATGGAAATCTTAGGAGATTCTCAAGACCCCCATTATGGACTGCTGGCTTCACGGAGATTCAGTGGAAGGGAGCCAACAGCCTCTAAAGCAAGCATTATTGGAGTCGAATGATCTCAACAAATTATATTCATATTCCTGATTAAGAGGTGGATATGTCTTCACAAGGACCCAGGTTTCTTTTGTGGCTTTTGGCAGTTCAGCTTGTGAAAATATACATGGATCTCTGGTAACTGAAAGGATAAAGGAAAAGCCATTTGCATATCCTCATTGAATACAGACACCAGGATTCATTTACAATACAAAGCAGTATAAAGCTAGGTAATGAATGCAAATGCAGGCTTTAAAAAGACAAAATTAATTGGTAAGTTTTAATTACAAAGTTGTAATATGACACAGTAGCCAGCTGTGAGTCTCTCTTAGTTTTCTGTATTGAATAGTATTGTCTTTCGTCCATACTGGTGTAAAGGAAACTGTTGGAGTCAATCTTTCTGAGACCTGCTACGTTGTCACGAAACTTGTACACTCCAGCGGAGAAGCACCTGCAGACAGCGGAAGGCAGGTCTGTGTCTGCAGTGTGGGCTGCAGGCTCTGAGCTATATAGCATGATGGGATAAGTCTTCTCATTTATTTGTTGTTCTGTTCCTGTTTTCTTGTTTACCTTCATTTCATTTTTGTTTTCAGTTGACATGTGGTCAGTAGGGTGCATCATGGGAGAAATGATTAAAGGTGCTGTGTTGTTTCCTGGCACTGATCGTATCCTTCCTAGCAGCCGTTTTGGCCCCAGTAGGTACTTCCAACCCTTCCCCCTCCAGCCCTTTCCCGCTAGACTAGTGCTGACATACATTTGTACTGTACCTAAAGAGCTGGGTCAAGTCCCACTGCAAAATCCGTGCAAACCAAAATGTCAATAAACCGTTACTGCCTCTCAGTAAAAGCCCTAGGTGGAAACCACAGCCGATACAGTGTAAGGAGATGGAAAACAACATCCTACATGGTTCGTCAGAATCTATTTCTGCAGCCAGGGACCACTTGTTTTTGACTTTGTTGTTATAAATGTCTCTTTATTAATTTGGCAGGGGGTGGGGTGGGTGGGGTTGTTTCATAAATGTCAGGGGTTTCAAGTTCAGGTTGTAGATTGGCAGGCACAAGTCACTGCTTACCTCAGGATGGCACGTAAAAGCTTCTGCATTTTAGAAAGAAGGTATGATTAACTCAGACGTGACTTTTAGAAATGCTGATTTCTTTCCTCGTTTGCTCTGCAAGTGGTATTGAAGTAGGAAAGTAAGAAATGGCTTCAGTTTAGGGACAACTTCTGCTTCCCAAGACAAAAATTATCACTTAAATTTGTATAAATTTAATGACTCAAAAGGCTGGGAATTTCCTTGGGAACTGTTGTAGTCGACTTCAGTCTGTCATCCTTTATTTAAGTACATGTAGCTGTTATGTGAAAGCATTTTGGACATCAACAAGAAGTGATTTATAGATAAATGCATTACATCAGTGGACAAGCAGTCCAAGCAGACTAGGTGCACGTACATTTTCTTAGGGACCATTCTACAGTCAGGACTGCGGCAGCCATAATTCTTACTTCATTTGATGCTTTATTAAAGCTTTGATGTATACTCTGTTATTTGTCAGATTGTGAAAGTGGTTTCTTCTTTTGCACTTCAGCAACATAGCTCCGTGCATGCTTGGTCTAACTGCAGTGGTTCATGGTCCCTAGGATTACACAAATGAGAAATGGAGATGACCTGTGTACAAGTTTTCCTTCTAATTTAAAATCTGTACCTAGATGGCACAGGAATTTCCAGGCATTATTCATTTTTATGTAATTTTCTCTGAATATGTGTGTGTAGTTATGTATGTGTGTGTGTGTCTGCATATATAGACATATTTACTAATTCAGTTTAGCACTTCAATTTTGGCCTCATTCACACTTTAAAGGGGTCAACATTTCGATTAAAATGTGGAAAAAGTAATATCTGAAGAGTGTTAAAGAAATGAAAGTAGGCCACGATACCATTAACATTTTCACAGCCTTGTCTAGTAAGATTCTGATTTGTGTTTTGTTCAAAGTGTTGGATGAGCATATTCACACTGAAATGAAAGCTAAAATTCCCATGTGTTTTCATATGATCTGGAGCACATCTCATCTGCATATGTGGAAGTAAATTTTCCTTCGATGTGTTGATGTAAATCATTAGCACCTATTTGCTCCATGAAGATTTGGCTCAGGCTGTGCTTGTGTTTTCTGTGAACACAGAGTGAGAAATTTAAGTGTGGGGGTTAGCATAGTGCAGTCTTGTAGTCGGAACAAAATCAGTTACAAAAATGTAAAATCAACATTAATAGTCTTACATTTTGTAAGATATCATTTAAAGAAATCAAGTACAAAAAGAATTGAACACGTCTTACATAGCACTTCAAAAACTGGTTGCTTTGACACAGCTGCATACTTATTAGAAAGAAATCACACGAAGCCTCTATAATTAAACCATTATGTGCTGTGTATTATTGCAATAACCCCGTAGAAATCTGCATTACCAGCTGCTGATTTGTTTAGGATCGTTCTGTAATTGAGTTCACGTTCTTCATTTGTATTTATAATATGTTGCTAAATTTACAGTGTTTTGTGTACTGCTCTGCTTTTCTCGGGCCGTTCCACAAGTCTCTATTATGCGAACAGAGAATGATGATGTTGCTTTCTTTCAGGCCACTGAGCACCCCTCCTCAAAGCCACTTTTTCTCCAAATGCATCTCCCACTCCCCCACTGCTTAGTAGGTGCTGGCAGGCGTTCGGCACTTCTGGCTCCTGTGCCCGTCTGTGCAGCAGCTGAAAACCAGTCAGAAAGTTGCAAGGGCAAACCCAGCCTGCTGAGATCAATGACCTCATGGCATCTTCTTCCTTCAGTCTGTATAGATAAGGCTTAGCATTTCTGTAAAAAATATTATTTCTTCAAATGTGTGATGGACTTGGGTGGCTGTGTAATTCCATCAGCAGGGACTGTGAGCCCTAAGAACTCGAGGGCAGCATATTTAAGGATGTATTTAACTGTAGAAGGAGGAAGAGTAATTAGAAATCTGTTTCTTAGGGGGGAAAAAAAAAGCTTCCTCTGTGACATAAAATGGGTGTAAAATGGGTTAAGACTGGCAGTGTACCAGAATTTGTTATCAGCAGTTTTTTCTTCACAGGCAGTGCTTCATTTCACAACTACACTGTGATTTCTGGAGTATTTAATACTAAATTGTGTCAAATTTTATGCATAAATAACTATGAAAAGCAGTTTTGAAACTGAAAGATTGAATATTCATGAGAAATACAGTCAGTCGTATATTTGACTGCAAAATCTACTGTTTGCCGTTTTCCAGCAGTTAAGGAGTACAGGTTGTTTGATAGTTTCTGTTTACAGAACTAAATGATCCGTTCAGCTAACTGACACAACTTCTGTAGCAAAATACAGCTGCCTTACATGGTCATGGAAAATTCACAAGCAGAAAAATAGGGAATGCCCTTGAGTAAGTGTGGAGTGGAGTGCTTAGCTAGTCTGCAGCTCTCTTCCACTCGTGTAATCCATTTGGATTCACTGAAATTGCTCGGGTGAAACTCAGAAAAGAATCCATCTCTGTTTTTAAACCCCAATTGTGGGTGAACGCTTTTCAGTGCCCAAAATCCCCATGATCTTTACTGATCCTTGAAATTTTAGTATTTCTCTTACCATTTTTGGTGTATGCACATGACACAGTTAATCATGAGCTAAAGCTTTTTTTAAAAAAAAAAAAAAAAAAAAAGTCATACAGAACTTCTTTTCAAGGTTGGCAGCAGTAGTTCTGCTCACAGAAAACTGTTATCATTGTTATCATGAAGCTTGGCTATACTTGTGCCTCAAGCAAGGAGAAAATGGCAACATGGTTTGTTGTGTTGCCTCAGGAGCAGTTTGGAAAGCTGGCTGTACATGTGAGCTGACTCTTGTTCCATGTGTTCTTCTCAGAATTTTATGAGGGAAACTGTTACTCTTTTATCACCCCTGCATAAATGATCCAAAGGAGTTAGCAAGGTGCCTTAGTCCTATGGTGAGCTGTGAAAGTGGTAGTTATATGTGTATTTTCATTTCATTTTGTTTAACAGCTGAACGCATTTCGGGCAGACAAGGACGAATGTGCCTTTAAATTCTGCAGTTGGGAACGCTTGGGGAGACAAGCAGAGAGATCTAAGGTTAGCATGATGTCAGCTTCTCTCAGCATAAATCACAGATGGGCATACAGCCTGTCACCTGCGGACACTTATTCCACAACTGCAACCATGTTATGCAGGTCACAGAGGTCAGGGTATAGGTTTTTTATGCACAGTTTTACAGTTCATTTTGAACGTATTTAATAATGCTAATGTTCGTAGGCTGCTTCCTAGGCTAGGTATGTGATCATCGTGCATCCAGCTGCACATGTTACAAAGACAGAAGTGTGCCATGACAGAAGATTCTGGAAGCCTAGAAACAGTCCTGGAGTAGTACAAGTAGATATTGCAATGGTGAGATGTCCACGAGGGAAACGGTAATAATTGTCCAATGGCAAGATCACAATCCTGTGCTGCAGGATCTGGGTTATCCACTAAGCACTGATTTGCTTGCTGCTGTGTAAGCCAAGATGCTCAGCAAGTGAATGAAGTGCCAGCTAGGAAAAAAAATGAAAATTTTGGTGAAGATATGTATCATCATAGACACACATCCAGAGCTACACAACCAATGCTGCTATCTCCTAACATCCATATGACAGGTGGTAATCTTTTGAAGTAATTTCATTTATGTGCTATACATTATTTTTATTGTCACCACATGTTCTATTATAGCGCATAAACAGCAACTACTATTCTTAAAGTTGCGAAATATTTTCTAATACGGTCTAATTTTTACAAAGGCTACATTCTTCTCAAAGCATTCACCTTGCACAGAAAATGCTCTACACTTGTCTTGTCCGATGCTAGCATTTTCAATTTCTTTGTGTGTTTTTTATAAACTGTGTTGACATCAGTACGTAAATTACGGAACTGTGGAAGAAACATGCACCTGACACTGGTGTCTCCCACAGTGAAGTTGGTTAGTTTGGTTTTTATTAACAGATTTATTTTTTTAAAAAGGTGCAATTTAAAAAAAGATGAAAATGCGTTGAGCTATGAGCTTTACAGTTGGTGCTACAGTTTGGTGTTGGGGAGGGAAATACAGAGCTGCTCACAGTAACTATTCTAATTTTGACAGGTTAGGAGGGTCAAAAATTTGTATTTGAAGCAATGCAGTTCGTTTTCATTGGTGGAACATGCACATTGAAGGAGAAAGCTATTAGGTGGTTTCCTTAAGGTTTTGACATTTAAAAGATTTGAGCTTGACGTGCTTGTCTGTCAGTTATGAAGGAAGAGCTCCATGTCCATTTTGTTTCCATTGTGCCTACCTTAATAAAAGCAATGTGACATATCCTACTCCTAACCATCTCCAGAAGAAAAACAGTGAGCCAGAAAGAGCAAATCCTGCTCCGGTGCAGTAAAGCTAGTGCAGATGTGCTGCTCGATAGGTGAAGAAAATGGAGTCCAGCATGCTGGGCAGAGAAGCATGATTCCGCACCATCACCACCACAAAACACACACTCTCATTCTCTCTCTCTCTCTCTCACACACACACACACACACTTTTCCAGGAAAAGAAACAGGAACAATTACAGTAAGTTATTGCTAAAGGTTAAACAGCTGAGCACTGACAAGTTTCTGACTAGCAGGGAAGAACGCACGGGCTTAACTACACATGCGTCATAGTATGTTGTTATTTGTATTGCCGTAAACTAAAATATCCTACTGCAAACAGTATCTCCTCCTGCAAAACCTTGCTGTTAAACAGGAGAAAATACAATCCTACACTCAGAAAGAGTATGATCTGCACTGACTTAACATGAGAAGGAAAATTTAAAATTATTGCCATTTTGAGGCTAGCTAGCTTAAGTACAAAGGCAATAATTTGTTGTCTAAATTTCAGTTTTTAATCACAAACTATTAATTTGTGCAACTATAGAAGCTTTTAACATTTTCTGATTGAGACGCTGAAGTATCCTAAGTTTTTTCCTTACAGCCAAGCTTCATTTCCTTATTTGTTTGAATACTTGCAGAAATGTAATTTAACTGAGGTCTGCAGGCCAACTGAAGGAACAAAATGGTAGTAATTCACACTTCTGCAATACATTGCATCAGTGCACACATTGCATCGATGGGAACAGAAACAAAAGTTATGGTAAACTTCCAGCAAGAACCTCTAAATAAATTACTTCACTGTGAAGTCTGATTTTTCCAATAGAAATACTTCCTTGTGCATTCAAAATATAATTTTCCTATTAGAAATGTTGTGCATTTGCTTTAGAAAAATACATCTCTGAACGTGCATTTCAGATTCTGGGTATTTTCCAAGTAAATAACCAAGTATTTATAAAGCAAAGGAGAACAATCCCTAGGACAGTGTTAGAGTGCAAAGAGAAGAGGTGATTGGGAATCTTGAAGCAACCTGAGGATTCTCTCCATGATAAATCTTCATTCAAACTGTATATATTTTAGAACTATATTCTTAAAGAAGTTTCTTTGCTGTAACTTTGTGTACCCATCTTAACGTTAGTAAAAATGCCACTAACAACACAAGGTTGTTAGTGCCAGGGACAAACCAGTAAATCTAGGCTAAATCCCTTCTTCTGTCTTAAGTCATACAGATGCTTTTGTGTATAGTTGACACATTTTCCTTGATTCTTTTTGAGGCAAGGGACACCTGAGGTGATTTAAATAGCTTTAAAGCAGACATTTCATCATCTTCCAGAGTTTTGGGTTGTAACTCTTTCCAATTTACAGTCTGTCCAACATTTGCTTCATTTCAAGGGGAAAGCCAGTGTCTTCTATTAGCAGAAGGTTTTCTTCTTTAAGTTTTTTTCACTCAAATACAGGTTAATCTTTTTTGGCCTTGGAAATTTCTGTCAGTGACTTGGTCATTGACTCATAGTACCATTTTTTCAGTGGTTTGCAAATAACACCTACAGCCACACTCAACTCGTTGGTTAATGTAACCCACGGTAGGGTTTGGTTCACATTAGGACTGTTCTATAGTAACATTTGTTTCCTGCAGAACTGCTGGAGTTAATTCTGTTAGCTAGAGAAAGCCTCTTCTCTTTGCTTCCATAAGTAGACCTCAGATCTTTTTTCAAAACATTTTTTTTTTTTAATCTTGTACCGTGACAGGTACAACCTCTCATCATCAGCTGCACCACAGATGCATTACAGCTAGTGACTGTATAAAACAGAACGATGAAAGCGAGCCAGACCAGTATTCAGCAAGAACGTTACTACGTTTTTGCACACTTCCATGTCTTGGACCTCAGAATATAATCCAGTGCTAGTAAGGCCTAGGTAAGCGGAGAAACAATATCAGACAGAAAATGTATGTGTCCATCTGACTGAAAAATGGTCTGTCTCCACCTGCTCTTGCTGGGCATGGTTTTGCTATTGTATTATTAGGACAACAAAAAAGGTCTTGAGTGCTTCACCATGCATATTTGTGTGTGTGTGTGTGTAGAGACATAGACCAAATGAATATATTTCATGCAAGGGTTCTGGCAGTATTTGAGCAACGTAAGTCAGAATTAATTCCGTAAAGAGGCACTATTGTCCATTCAGATCATTCAGTTACTCAAAACCAGTTCCTGAAGTTGCTGTGATGGAAGCCTGACATTTTTGGCCCTTGGTGTAAGCCAGGGCTGTAAAACCTCCAGTGCTGTCCTCCTGCAAATCGAGGCTAGTCAAGGAGTGGAACATGGTGGCTCTGCCAGCTCCACTGGCTTTGGATGTCATCTTTGCACTGATGACTCATGAAGCATCTTCCATCTTCAAATCTTCCAGTCATGGGTGGTAGCCTGCTTGTCTGTTGTCTCTTAGTGAAAACCTTTCCGTCAGCTCAGAAGAAATGTTCGCAGCAGGCACTGGCTGCTTGTCTGAGGATTCTCCTTCTCCCCTCTCCATCACCGTTGACCCTGGCTTCCACCATGTAGGTCCTATTCTGGGATCTTTTTTTCATTCCTTTTCCCTTGTCACACACATCCAGAGCATCTTACTGTACCTTCCTTCTCAACATGCCCAAGTCCCTCCACATTCTGTAATCCCAAAGATACCTCTGGTTTTGGCCTTCATTAAACGCCTGAGAGATGGTGAACCTGCTTTGTACAAACATAAGCCCCTGATGTCCGCTTTGACACAAGGTCCTGTACTTGGCCCTCCTTGTTTACCAAACACCCTTCGCTTAATCTGCACAGGTAGTGCTTCTATAGCTTGGCTTGCTCACCCATTTAGCTTCTCCTGGCACAACTAACAGCACCTTCATTTCTCTATTCTCTGTTCTTCTCCGCAAAGCATTCACACACTCTGTATTTTCAAGCTCCTCAGAAAGAACTGCTTCTGGAATAGTTCAGCCAGCAAACAGTGAGGTGTGTTAACTTGAACATGAGTTTAAAATGTCAGAACAGTTTATTTTCTAATAAAATGTTTAATGAAATATTCAGGCTACTCTTTCAGCAGCTATAGTCTTGGATAACTTTATTGTTGTTGCAATTCTTTAGTTTTCTGTTGAGAAAAAGATATTTTTCATGGACAACACAAGACTGACACAATCTATGATGTGTGTAAGGGGTTGTTCTACATAAATCTTTGATTTAGTTTGAAATACGAAGGTTACTCAGAAAAATCTTTAGAGATTACTGTTATTTTTAGCAACCTTGCTCAGCTGAAATTAAAGCCATTCAAAACACTGTTTCAGCATCCTTAAAGCCTATGTTTAAATTATTTTCATTCCTTTATGCACTTTTGAGTAGTAAACCTACATATTTAAAATTAATTATTTGATTTTCGTTCAAATAAGATGATTCAGGTGAACCCAAAATAAGTCTGTCTTGAATTTTCAAGGTATGTGAAAAAACTTAAGTTTCCATTTCCCTAATATAAAACACTTTTTAGAAAATCTGAAATTGCTACTGCACCAAAGAGCTGGGGTTTTGCCTTTTTTTTTTTTTTTTTTCCTTGTTATCTTCTTTCTGTTGACCTGATTTCTCTTCTAGACTGTCAGGAACTGTCTTAAGTCTTTGGGAAACTCCTCCATACTTATGACACTCATGACAATGATAAATTAAAAAAAAAAAAAGCTCTGTGCTGAAATGCTTTGATTATTTGTTTGTCTTTTAACAGCTTTTTATTTCTGGTATGTTCTTAACAAAACTCTGTTCATCACATTTCTTAGCATCAATGTACCCATGGCTGCATGTACACGTCCTTTTAATCTTTTTTATGTTGTTATCAAATTCTTCACACAGTGTAGAGATGGTATTGATTTTATAGACACTTGCCTCTTTTTTTTTTTTTTTTTTTTTTTTTTTTCTTACAGTGAGGCTTGCTCTGAACATGGCTGGAAGAGCTACATAACACCTGTTAGATGCCCTATTGTTATCTCAAGAACACTAAAAAAAAATCAACACCAAAACAAAAAAGCAGCTCAGTACAAATTGCCTGTAATACAGTTTGGTTTTAAGCATGAGAGCCGGTTTCTTGTTAGTCAGTAACAGTGTAGCGATGCAGCCATCACGTTTGAAGTTCAAGAAGAGGAACATCTGTCTGTACCTAAGGCATCAATGTCTATAGAAAATAAGTCCTGGTGCTTTCTTAAAAAATCTAGCAAATTACTATTGAGGGGTTGCTGTTTGCATGGTTTTAGCAGCACCAATAAAGTTATTGGAGAGAGTAAACATAGAAGCGCGAAGCAGATGAGTGGAAGGTGACTTCTGTGCCGTGCAGAGCTCCCTTGAGCCAGCTGGGTCTTGCCCTCCACAGACTGAGAAGAGCGGGCAGGCAAACACCTTGCTCTTTCCTGCTGCACCCATGTAGTCAAGTTGACAAAGAGGCAGTTACCCACATGTAAAAAAGGGTGTGCAAGTCATTGGATTGCAACAGTAACAAGAGTTGACCCAAAGAGGGGAAGCTGTGTATTTTCCCATAGTGGTTTTAGAATTGCACAATGCCCTTAAGTAAGTACAGTTGCGAGAGGGAGTTTTGTCCTTTGCAGGCTATAGGGCCTGCAGGCATAATGATGAAAAAAGATAGTGACTGTAAAGGTGTTGTGAAGGGAGTTATACACCTCTGAGGATTCCCAGAGAACAGTCAAACAGAAATGTCAGAAGACTTACACTGGGCTTTGCGGTTTGTTTTCCTTAATTCCTGATGTTCAGATATTGATCAGTGGAATAAAGTTATTGAGCAGCTGGGAACACCCTGTCCAGAATTCATGAAGAAGCTGCAGCCGACAGTACGGAACTACGTTGAGAACAGACCCAAGTACGCGGGCCTCACTTTCCCCAAACTTTTCCCAGACTCTCTCTTCCCAGCTGACTCGGAACACAACAAACTCAAAGGTATGTCTGACAAAGGGACACGGTTCACATATCAACAGCTACAATGCAATGAAATTTTTTTTCAATTTTTCTTTTCTCTAGTTGTGCTTTTTTTAATGCAGTTGCAGAGACAAATGACTGCACGGGTTTTGTTCAGCTGAGAGGCAGCTTTTGGAAAGGTTTTTTGAGAGCATGGTGCTTGGGCAGTCAAGGGAATGTACCTTATCACCGATGCGTGGCGTTCTGCGTGATGTTTCTGTACCACGGGGAGCTGAGGTGTTCCATTACTCTCATTCTTAAACTTGTAACGCAGAGGAACAGTAGGGTCTCGGTGTGAAAAACAGCAGTTCAGCCAGATGCCTGCCTCATAGCTCTACCGTTACTAGACAATAGAAAGATATTAGCAACATCAGCCAAAATAGTCTTGATGTAGCTGAGGTTTAATATGTGCTGTGGGTGGAACTCTTGAAAAATGCTGTGGGTTGGTTTGGATATGTGAAGTAGAGCGCTAACTTAATTACAGTGTGACTAGATATACCCCTGTGGGTTTATTTTTTATATGATTTTAATCATATATTGAAGTCTTGTTTTACTTGAACAGGGCACTGACCTTCACTTGGAAAGAGTGATTAGTGTGTTTAGTAGAGAATGGATTTCTTGTCACAGCTCTGGAACCCCTGCAAACGCATACTGTGTATCAGTTCTGCACCACTGAAGTACTTGGGGCCGCTTACTGCAGTGGCATGTGATGGGTTTCAGTTGCTTGCAATTTGCATGTCATTACATCAGCCAGAATACTCCTCCAATTAACAGCTGTTTCATAGCAAGGCTGCTGTCTTGGCTCTGGGAGCAGTGAAAGGTCTGAGCAGATGCTTTTGGATACACGGGATTTTATGCTCCTACTACAATAAAATTGAATAATGGAATTTTCTTGGATATGGAGCTAACAAATAGAAATGACTGTCAAACAGGCTGTTGTCTTTTGGATACAGGAAGCACATGTGTTTGAGCATAATGAATGCCAGTTTTTAAGATACTGTCATAAAAAAAGAAACAGTGCCTTAAAATAATTCTGCTTGTTGCATCATTGTATCATCCCCTGCCCTGCCTAAATACTTTACTATAATGTAATGTTAATGATTGAATTAGATATTTGTTTTACTTCCCCATGTCTGATGAGATACCCAATAATATCTTTGCACTTACATCTCTTTACATTTTTTTTCTTTCATTTTCTTTTTTATTTACACAGGAAATAATTTTGGGCGTGAAGGAGCTTAGAACACTAGTAATACTAGAAATACGTGTTGGTGTTGTGCGTGTTTTTTTTTTTTTTTTTACATGGGCTTAGATGTTACTGTATTTGTTAGAAACTTTAAACAGTAAAACCGATTTGGGTAATAGAAGGACAAGTTTGTGGCCTGATAGGCACAATGGGCTATATTATCAGGTAAAATAAATCAACGTTGCAACATAAAACTCAATGTATATATAAGGCTGTACCTTTTCATAGTGGAGGATGATGTGTCCCACTGATTTAAACTTAGTTATGTGGGATAAACAAGACTGAAGCAGTTCCAAGGCACTTCCATACCATTATGTGTTGATCCGAGGGTACAGATTTGACATCATTACTTCTGATGGGATGCCCCAAAATAAGCCGGTACCTATGCCTGACTGAACTATTCAGTATCTCCCAGCAGTCTAGGAGAAAAATTTTAAAACATACAGAAAAGTTTGGATGTTTTTCTGAGTAACTGTAAGAGTATCTCTAAGTTCCAGGCTTTGATTTAGTAATGCCATGATTTCCGACTTCATTATATGAGCTTTGTTTTTTTTCTGATCCTGGCAAGAATGCAGATACCTCAAGCACATTTTTCCTGCATATATTATTCTGTCCTCTACATGGAATTTGCACACAGCGTGTAAAAACCATTGAAGCTTGTCGGGGACCTAAGGCATGCAGTCCTGATGTTGGCACCTTCCTAATGAATCCAATCTAAAGCGATTACTGAAGAACTCTTGCTATAACAAAGCCAGGGGCAGAAGTATATGCATATGGTCTCTAAAAGGAGTGTGTCATTGTTACTTTCCTAAACCAATTAACCCTCCTCTGGAGGCAGTGATTTTTTTTGTACTAATACTATGTTTGTCTGATCTCATTGTTCTAGCCAGCCAAGCCAGGGACCTTTTATCAAAGATGCTAGTCATTGATCCGGCCAAGCGAATATCAGTAGATGAAGCCTTACAGCATCCGTACATTAATGTCTGGTACGACCCAGCAGAAGTGGAGGCGGTAAGTGAGGCATGATTCCTTACTTCAGGCTGCTAAATGCCAGTATGATTCATAGATTCCTACTGTTTTACAGCAGTTTGATAATGAGCATGCTATAAAGAACCAATGTTGTGACTGTGGTGGTCTTTGGATTTACATGAAATGAGATCTGTAGGGACAGAATATATCGCTTTGGTAGATTCACTGACAATAGATGGCAGAAGCAAAAACACTTCAAGCATATGAAGCCATTTTCTGTTTTCTTCTAGACAACATGAAGAAAGGGGTTTGAACCCAGTAGCTCACCTGGTTTTTCTAGCTATATAAGTCAGTCTGGCAAAAGATGCTGTCTGTCTTTCTAAACCTTTCCTTGTGGAGAGCAGCAAAGATTGCTTCCTATGTTTGTGTTCGAGGGTATACGTGGAGAGGAAGAGAAATAAACAAACAGTACAAAATCCTGAAGCTGGGATTCAGAAAAATCTTAGCAGGACATAAATTATTCCTTAAAATGAAGCAATAGCTCATGCATTTTCCTGGGCCATGGTTCAATGGTCAGTATCATGTACACTGTTTGTAAACAGACATGGAATTTTTCTTCCAGTCCTGTAATGCTCTAGACACCTCTCCATATGCCTTGATGAGGCTGGTGTTCACAGGTATAAGTAGGAACAAGTGTAATCTGTAGGCACTTCGTTGACATGGTATAAAAGGTACAGGTATAAATTCAGAGGTGTTCTTTGTAATGCTGTGTTTGAAATGTATGAAAACAGAGGTCGGTATTTAAACAGGTTTAGAAATGTTACTTAACCACAATAGGAAACTAAGATCCTGAACCTCACAAAATGAAATCACTGCTGTTTAGCAATATGCTTCAATTCAGTCTGTGTTCTTGAAAGTGCCATAAATACAAAATAAATGGAATGCTCAAAAACTCATAAAATTTCATGCAATAGGATTTTTGCAAATTATGTTACTTAGGAGTGCTTTACAGAAGATGGTTCTGCTATCTAGAAAGCCTTTGGTATTTGTGTCCTGTTTAGTTTTCTTCAAGAAAAAGGTTTATCAGTCTGAAGTGTGAACATTTGATACCCTGCAGTATTTTATCCCCTGGCATGTACAGTTGAGTTCCACATCCCTCTTGAAGATCTCGTTCCATTGTCAGATACTTCTGTTGTATTTCCGTGCATTTCTTAACTCCATTTTATGGAACGACTCAGATGTCAGAACTCAGATTTGGGTCCCTGTTTAGACGTGCTTTGCCTGTGAGTTTAGCTTGGAGAGCCATTTCTGATGCAGAACAGGAAGGGAATTTGGTACAGTGGATATTTCGATGTAATAATTTTCCCAGTTTCCAAAGGTATGCTCTTAGTTATATTTCAGATCAGGGCAGAGGTTGAATTTTTGTGGTAATGTGATTGCCCTTTTAGAAGGAAAAACTTGCCACACACACCTAGAAATAGAGCTGATATTGAACTTCGTATCACTGTCCTCTTATGCAGGCAGAGATCAGGGGTACATCTATGGCTGAAGAGACAATGGTTTGACTTCTCATTGTACCGTAGAGTCCTCACGTGATCTAAAACAAACTATATCCTTTCTCTGGATCATGACTGTAAAACATGAATAATTATTTGTTTTGCCTGCCAGGTGAATTGGCTGTATTCTAAAGAGCTGACTAGCTCTCAGAAGCCTGTGGTACTTACACTCTAGTTCACTGAGGCATTAGTCTCTCACATGCACCTCCTGTCACCATGGATAACGGTCCCACGTGCTATCAAATCACATTCCTTGCACTCTTGACTGCATTTCATTGCTCAGTAAATGACTACAGAAGGTGTAAAGCAGTGCAAACCCAAACTGTCATTGCTCCTGCAGCACCTCAAAGAACAGAGGATGTCCTGTGTGGAAGGAACAGTGCCTTTAAATGTTCAGCTTCAAATGCTTCATGTTGTCCCAGTTATTCGTAGTTTGCATCTTTTTCTGAATTGCATCTTTTTACATAACCCTTTGTTCTCTTCACCCACCTGGTTCTTTGCACCGTTACTGTGTAGTTAGCATAAACTGAACATCAGCGTCCCCAGCTGCTTTCTCTGCCTCTCTCAGCTTCAATTCTCTCTCCCAAAGCATGCTATAACTTGTCAATAATATAGAATCATACTAATACTTTTGCCATGAGTGTGTTGGTAGTGAAGTGTACTGAATTGCTTCAACACTGATCATTCTATGGTACAGAGACACTTCTTCTCTTGGGATCACAGCAGCTTATAAATGAGGAAAGTTCAGGCCATGTGCAGTGTAACCTAAATAGAAGAACACGGGATTAGTAAATATTAATTTGTCCTGGTTTCGGCTGGGATACAGTTAATTTTCTTCATAGTACCTGGTGCAGTGCCGTGTTTTGGATTTAGTATGAGAACAATGTTGATAACACACTGATGTTTTAGCTGTTGCTAAGTGGTACTTACCCTAAGTCAAGGGCTTTCCAGGTTTCCCATGCTGTGCCGGTGAGGAGGGGCACAAGAAGCTGAGAGGGAGCAGAGCCAGGACAGCTGACCTGAAACAGCCAAGGGATATTCCATACCATAGAATGTCACGCTCAGTATGTAAACTCAGGGGAGTCAACTGGGGCTGCCAATTGCTGCTGGGGGACTGGCTGGGCATCGGTCATCAACTGGGGAGCAATTGGATTGTGCATCAGTTGTTTGATGTTTTTTTCTTTGGATTTTATTCCTCTCTCCCACTCTTTCTCTCTTTCATTACAATTGTTGTTATTATTAGTATTCTTATTATATTTTATTTCAGTTATTAAATTGTTTTTATCCCAACCCACCAGTTTTACCTTTTTCCCCGATTAGTTGCCAGCTGGGGTTAAACCACCACATCATTGTATTTTATCAGAGTGCTAGGAATTCTAGAAAAAGCCCATCTTCACTGAACATGCAGTATTTTTCCACCTTCATTTTCAGAGGGAATGTTAAACTGGGGGACTTTCTTTTTGCATTTAACAGATTATTAAATTCTAAATTCCCATCTGTTCATGCTGACACACCTTCAGTGGCTAACTGTTAAACATTTACTAATTATTTTCTGGAGAAAGCTTAGCTGGATTTTCTTTGCCTCTTGACTCAGCTGTTGAAGTGCAGTCAGTCTGTGTTTTTCATTAGCGTTGCCTCGATGATGGAATAAGTTTCTCAAACAGATTTACGGGAGATTGGTGGCTTTCTGTTCTTTCTCAAAACTGTCCTGAGGTTCTGGTACTGCTACTAACTGGCAAGTGCCTCCACAAGGAGTAGTTGTTGGTACACTGGAGAGAAAGTTTTACTGGGTCATCTGTGTTAAACTTGACAATTCTGGCTGAAAGCTTGATGTCTGATTGGCTATTAGTTCTTTACAAAACAGCAAGGTACCTGTATGTGATAAACTTGTTTGCTGGTAACAGGAGTGATTTAGTGCTTGAAAGCATGACGTAACTTGTTCCCTCTTGAGAAAAGCGGTGTTGGTAGGCACCATAGGCTGTGTCCCCTCAGACATGGACTAGGGGAACCCGGTGTAATATCCAGAACACCTCTTGGAGTATCTTGTAACACTGCATTGACATCCAATTCTTAAATTATTACAGTTTTGTCCAGTAGTTTGTATTAGGCTGTAAGCCCCAAGCTCTGCATCATGCTAACTCCCTTGTTCTACTTCTGTGATACTTGTTGCAATTTTGTAGTTTTAAGGGTATGGGATAAAGAATGGAATTAGCATCACACCAATCCTTGCATCTCTCAAATACTTCACTGAAATACCTGCTTTGTTACAGTTGCAGAAGAGTTAGGATCAAATGCAGTGAACATTTCCTAATGCCATGCATTGAGCACGTCATGGGCAATGGGAAAATGAATGTCATCTTACGTAGCCACCTTTGTGGCAGGGCTGGGAGTTGTGACTCATCTAAAAACATCCAGCAGATGAGCTCTTTGAGAGGTGGGTACTTCTGCTGAGTCATTTAATAACCTGACTCTCCGAATTTGTCTATACTGAACTGCAGAAGTTACAATAGGGTACAATTGCATAGAGAAGTTGTACTTGAATGACAAGTAAAAACCTAAAAATGGTTTGCTGGCTCATTAATGTTAAGTTTTGTAAAAATACCTCAGGGATATTGGTACAAAGAGCAGATTGCAGTCTCATTCTTCCAGACTGTGTACATCTTCAGTTTCCCATTCCAGTTTGAATGGAACAAGTAATTTTTCCCTGTCTTGGTAAGCTATTTTATTAATGTGTGCTGCGAAAGAATTGCACCAGCACATTTAATCAGTGACTTTTCTAATGGATCTCTGGATCTAGCCCACTGAATTTTGGAAGGTGGAAACAGAATTTACTGGCCCTCAGTTCTGCAGCT